>NC_141676.1:12579568-12977068 GCF_028749965.1 Puma concolor
TGTTACAAAAATGATTTGGGGTTGTTCTGTGGTTCAGAAATGTCATTTACCCCCCCCATCATATCGCTAAGTAAAATGAGGCACAAGGTGACTAAACCAACTTTCCCAAGGCCACACAGGTAATAAATGGCACCAGGACTTCTGATTCCAAGTTCATTGTGCTTCTGCTAACCGACAGCAGGGCTCATCACCAGGAGCCAGGCTGTGGTCCAGTTTTGGGCAGCCTGAGCTGGGGGGGGGGGGGTGGGCACAGGTCAGGAGACCCACTTCATTCTGCCACCACCCTAATCGATCCCCCCTGGATGACGGGAGCTATTTTCCTTGGAGGGAGAAGTTCATGGTTGGGGAGAGGCAGTTGAGTAGGATCAACCCGAGAGAGTATCTATAGCAGAAAGGCTGGGAACTGCATCTAGAGCTTGAATTCAAGTCCAGTTTCCGCCACCGATGCACTGTGTAAGCCTGAACCGTTACCTTCCCGTCTCTGGATCTCAGTGCTGTGTCCTCCTCTGGAACGTGATGGTCTCACTTCTCTTAAAAGTCCAGTGAGATGGGAATGCAATCTGGTGCAGCCGCTCTGGAAAACAGTATGGAGGTTCCTCAAAAAACTAAAAATAGAACTACCCTATGACCCAGCAATTGCACTACTAGGCATTTATCCATGGGATACAGGGGTGCTGTTTCGAAGGGACACATGCACCCCCATGTTTATAGCAGCACTATCCACAATAGCCAAAGGATGGAAAGAGCCCACATGTCCATCGATGGATGAATGGATAAAGAAGATGTGGGATATCTATAGAATGGAGTATTACTCAGCAATCAAGAAGAATGAAATCTTGCCATTTGCAACTACGTGGATGGAACTAGAGGGCAATACGCTGAGCAAAATTAGTCAGTCAGAGAAAGACAAATATCATATGCTTCACTCATATGAGGACTTGAAGAGACAAAACAGATGAACATAAGGGAAGGGAAGCAAAAATAATATAAAAACAGGAAGGGGGACAAAACAGAAGAGACTCATAAATATGGAGAACAAACTGAGGGTTTCTGGAGGGGGTGTGGGACGGGAGGATGGGCTAAATGGGTAAAGGGGCATCAAGGAATCTACTCCTGAAATCATTGTTGCACTGTATGCTAACTCATTTGGATGCAAATTTTAAAAAAAAATAAAATAAAATAAAAATTTAAAAAGTCCAGTGAGAGATGGAAAGAGCACACACTGATAATAATACGACGAATGGCAGAAAGCCCCCACTGTGTGCTGAATACTGTTTCAGGTGCTTTACGTAAACCGCCTCATTTACTTCCCACAACACCCCACCCCAGGACATGTCGTCATTGTCCCAGTTGATGGACCGGAAAACAGAGGGAGGCCTAATGTGGTTGAGCTGAACCACTACACCGAGATTTGAACCACATCTGTCTGTCTCCCAGGCGTGTCCCCACCACTATTTGCTCGTGCGTATGGGCATAATGAGTTATCATGTAAGGGACACCATTTCTATGCCCAGGGTTTTTTAGCAGCTTACCTAAATTACCTACTACGCCTGGGCCAGGAGGAAAAGTAACATAAGTTAGATGAAGATTTTGGAAAATTGCTTCAATCCCGAGTCAGTGACACTGCACATGTCCCCCCTTCTGTGGTATCACCTTTATTGGCTACATCTTGTCTGCGGGGATGAGAGGGCAGAAGGACACACAGGGCCACCAGCGGAATCAAACTCTGATGAGGAGTGTGTGGGCACCAAGGAAGCATCACCTCTAACACAGCGTAAAGTGGGAAGACAAAAGTCGTGTGAACCAACCTTGCTCCTGGCTCCTCATTATAATCTACCGACGTGCACTTTGCCCAAGTCTCATCCCTCATTTTTAATTTACTGTATCTGACTGCCTGCCACGCATTTTTGTAAGCCACTGCAAGTCTCTTTCGGAAAGAAGTATTGATGAATAAATAAACACGAAACAAAATTGCCTGTTTGCCAGACGCCAGCACAATCGGAACAAATAGCCCTATCATCATTGGACCGGCAAGAGCGCCAGAAGACTTTGCCAAATGGGTTCTGGAAAGACAGTGCACAAGCAGTGGTTCAACTTAATGAGACTGATCTATGGATGATGAAAAAAAAGCAGATGCTCAAGGGAGGAAATGGAAAGCTCAGGAAGATCCCCAGGTCTGTGCTACTGTAACCAGCTCCTGAAATCTTCATAAATCCAGATCCAAGATGACCGGGCCCTCCGTTTTGAGACGGTGAGCAGCATGGAGGGTCCCTGAACTCAAAACACACCCGAATGTGATTCTTCTATCCAGTAGGCCCACGTGGCAAAGGGCAGAGGACAATTTCAAAGCAAACCAAAGATGCTGAGTGTCTGCTATTCAGAAAGCCTGATCTCTCCAAGCACAAGTGCACCTTGCCTTGGGATACGTTGTCTAAATTCCTGAACCAATTCAAAATGATTAATAATTCTAGATAGAAGAGCCGGTTGGCTTCCTAATGATTAAGTTTACGGAAAGCAAATAGCAGCTCCACGAAATCTCCGGGCAGGGAGAAGACCTACAGGGGGCCTCAGTGTGGCCTCAGAGGGAAATATTTGGTCCCAGGCGATCCAGATAAACTAAGTTGCTGGGGAAATGTGAACAGATCACTGAAGCAGCAGTTTCCTGTTTTTGGAGCCGTAAAATAGTTGAGATTGCTGGCTTTCAAGGATGCACAGGAAGAAAATAAATCCTTAATGCCATCAGGAACCCACCACACCCCACGGTATTGAGCAACGTTGGTATTTCACACTCTCGGCGGTCTGTTATCTAATCACTGATCCGACACAGAAATACTCTGCTCCCAGACAGCCCTCTCTTGGTGGACCTCTGGAAGTCCAGGTTATCTTTCCTCCACATCAGTCACATCTGCTCAAGACCCACAGCTCATGGTAAACACACCTAAGACGTGTAGCTCTCACACATTCCAAAGCTAAAGGAGAAAGTCCTCAAGATCGCCTGCTCTTCAAAAAGAATATGAAAGCAGGGAGGAGGACAAAACATAAGAGACTCTTAAGTATAGAGAACAAACAGAGGGTTGCTGGAGAGGTTGGGGGAGGGGGGATGGGCTGGGTGGGTGGGGGGCTTAAGGAATCCACTCCTGAAATCATTGTTGCACCATGTGCTAGCTAGCTTGGGTGTAAACTATAAAAAAATAAATAAATTATAGAAAGAAAAAAAAAGATCGTTTGCTCTTTGAGATGATCAATGCTCCCCCAAACCCTCCATGAGCCTCAGAAAACTAACAGGGGTTTCAGAAGAGAGAAAGCCCCACAGACTTCAGCGTATCATTTTAGAGCAGAGAAACACTGGCCTAAGAACCAAGAGGCCACTATGAATCAAACAAGAAGATTTATTGGTAGATGATTTTTAAAAGTAAAAAGTTTGCCCTTGGACGGGATTGTTTTAAGTGCCCAGACACCCATTTCATAATATCACATGCTGTGGAAAAGACACCGCCGTGGACCTGAGGAGTATTTATATAGCTCAGCACAACTAATGCGCTTAGATCTTCCCAGGCAGGTTTAAAGTTACTTAAAAATGGTGAGATACAAAGGCGGTGGAGGTGCCTCAAGTTCGATAGCCATTGCTCTCAGCTGGAAGTATGCAACAAGGATTTTTAAAGGATCTGCCTTTATACTCTGTGCCAGGCACTATTGTGGACACTGGGGATGTAGGGATGAATATATAGAACTACACAGACATAGACGGCGGGTATCCTCCCTCTGCCACTATAATAGAACCGGTATCATCTGCTTGTGATGACCTGAAGGGGAAAAAGGAATAAAGGAATGAGGTCCAAGATACTTTGACTGCTACCCAAAGTGTCAGCGTGGACTTGGGTCTTCGGAATGTTTAAATGGTGGAAAACACAGAGGTTCCTTCCACCCACACTCTGTCTGTGTTCAGGTAACAGAGCGGCTCAACCTAGAGGTGAAAATAGAGTCCTCGGGAACTTGTTTGGAGAAAAAAAAAAAAAACTTTAGTCGGTCATTTTCCAGTTGGATTGAAACCAGAAAGACATAGGAAACGATTCTCCAGCAAGCCTCACTGAGAACAGCAGGAAGGCGGTGGAACCAGCATGTTGCCATGGAGTGAAGATGCTTCGGGTCCCGGTACCGCGGGGTCGAGCCCCAGCCAGGCGCCTAAGTTCTCTGGGCCTCAGCTCTTTCATCTAGAAGACGGATAAGAGACGACCTAAGTCACAGGAGTGTTGTAGGGTGAAATGAGACGGCAGATTGTGTGTTCAGCAAAGACCAATTCTGCTGCATACTCTGGAAGGTGTGGATCCCCCCTCCCCAAAATTACAAAGACTTTCATGACCCCTTGTTTTAGACATTGTGCACCCATGATCTCATCTGATCCTCACACAACCCATGTTCAGAGGAGGAAAGTGAGACTCAGAGAGGTCAACTGACTTGTCTGGAAGTCACCTAGCTAGAAAGAAAAGCCAGAACTGGGACCCAGAACCCTTCCCATCACACCACCGAGTCCTTCATCATGGTAGTCGTGGTGATTCAGATGGCAGGCGTGGGGAGAAAGACCTGAAAAGTGGAAATCTTGAGGTTCTCCCTCACATTGTGATCTGACAAAGAAACATCTAGAATGCCATATCAAGTCTATCCAAATACTGACCTCAAAATCTCTTGTACTTCGCCTTCACCAACGCCTGCTCTGACCCATGTGCCTCCTGGACTGAGAGTACGGAAGCATCTTAGAACTGAAAGGTCATGGTTTTGTCCTGCTGCCTTCAGACGGGGTAAGCAGAGAGGAGGACAGAGGGGCCCTGAGAGGACATGTGTCTTGCCTAGAAGCAAACTCCCAGGTGCCCAGAACTACTCAAGTTCCCCACTTCTGGGAGAGTCATGACGTCAGATGGACAGCCTTCCTTTATAGGGGAATTGAGTGGGGTCTGGAGGAGGTTTTTTGTTTTGTTTTGTTTTTTTACTTCTATAATTTTTTATTCCCTTCATATGGGTTTTTTTAATATCATTTATCATCAAATTGGTTTCCATACAACACCCAGTGCTCATCCCAACTAGTGCCCTCCTCCCTGCCCACCACCCACTTTCCCTATCCCCCACCCCATCTACCCTTAGTTTGTTCTCAGTCCTTAAGAGTCTCTTGAGGTTTGCCTCCCTCCATCTCTGTAACTTTTTTTCCCCCTTCCCCTCCCCCATGGTCTTCTGTCAAGTTTCTGAAGATCCACATATGAGTGAAAACATATGGTATCTGTCTTTCTCTGCCTGACTCATTTCACTTAGCAGAATACCTTCCAGTTCCATCCACGTTGCTACAAATGGCCAGATTTCATTCTTTCTCATTGCCAAGTAGTATTCCATTGTATATACCTCCCACATCTTCTTTATCCATTCATCGGTTGATGGACCTTTAGGCTCTTTCCATAATTTGGCCATTGTTGAAAGTGCTGCTATAAACATTGGGATACATGTGTCCCTATGCGTCAGCACTTGGAGGAGGTTTTGATGATAGGGACAACTAGACAGAGCCAGCCCTGCAAAGTATGAGCATGAGCATCAGGTCTCTTTAGCTCTGGATGGGGCTCTTCCACCCCCCTAACCTCCTTAGAGCCTCTCCCAAAGTCCTAAATGAGTGATCTCAGTTCTCTTGCCTTAAGCAAGCTCAGCCCAGGATCCTCAGAACGTAGCTGCATGGACTCCAGCTGTAGGAACCTGGATTTAGCTCCCACCCACAACAGAAAGCCTCTCCGGAGCATCGCTGATGACTGATCTTTGAGCTAACGGTGACCCTACCCGACAGATCACAGTGATGGGGACATTACTCCCCCACAAAGGAGACCGATCTATTTTAGAGCCTACTTATAGCTTCCAGCTCTTTCTATAATGCCAGTACCATGGCATTCCAAATACCTGCCAGAGTTACAAGTTTCTTAGAGATTCAACAAGGTAGGTGTTTGCTCTTCCCCTTTTCTGAATAGAAACCTTTATACTTAAATGGCCACCTTGGGGCGCCTGGGTGGCTCAGTCAGTTAAGTGACCCACTTCGGCTCAGGTCATGATCTCACGGTTCATGGGTTTGAGTCCTGCGTCAGGCTCTGTGATGACAGCTCAGAGCCTGAAGCCTGCTTCAGATTCTGTGTCTCCCTCCCACTCTCTCTCTCTCTCTCTCTCTCTCTCTGCCCCTCCCCTGCTCACACTCTGTCTCTCTCTCTCTCTCTCTCAGAAATGAGTGAACATTAAAACAAAAATTTAAATAGCTACCTTAGTTTTCCACGTGGTCCCACCTACCCTGTCCTTTCTCATTCTGAAAACAAGCACTTAAAGCAGATACGAAAGGCATCATCCACCCCGTGTTATAGATGAGGGGACTGAGGCCCCAAAGGCCAAGGGTCTTACATCACTGCAAGGGGGAAGTGAACCCAGCACATTGGGCTCCCCAACAAGTATCAGCTTTGGCCCTACTCTCTAAAGACAAAAGAGATAAACCCATTTTATATGAGAGAAAACTAAGATTCAAGTTGTCAAGTATACTTGGAATCTGGACTGCGGTACATTTTCTCCGCCCTGCCATTGCCACACTCACCTCCAGCAGGACCGATCCAGAAGACTGGGCTGGGCGGGAACAGAATGTGGTATCTAAGTGGGGCTTTCAGGGACCAGAGGAATAAACATCTCCCACACCTACAGCTCTCAAGCCCCAGCATCCACAGTTGCACCTATTAATTAGTCCCTGCTTCTCTGCCCCATTCTGGGCATTCCAGGAAGGGAATTAGGCCAGGGCAGGGGGGTGTGTCACTCATGGGGGTTCTCTAATCAGGCCCTACGCTACTGATTAGGCTTCTCTGATCCCCGGAGGTGAGAAGCGTTCAGCGAAGGGCCCCTGCAAAGTGAGCTTTCTCAATTCTTCCCCATTCAAACTTTGTCCTCTCTGGAGCCCCCACCATAATTTAATCTCGTGTGGGGGCCGGAGGGGAGATGCAGCTACATTCTGTTCTCTGAGGAGTTGTCCTCAGAATGACCCTTTTGGACCAGTATCATTGTGGGGGCTCAAATGAGATAAGGGATTACGTGATGGCCCAGCAGCCTGCAGACTCATTGCCTCAACATTAATAATCTATACATGGAGGATTTGGAGCCATGCCCAGCACGCCGCTCTAGCTTTACCTAGGGTAACTCATCTACTCCCCACAACAACCCACTGAGGTAGACGCCATTATCGTTCTACTCTACCGGTGAGGAGGCAGAGGTGAAGTAACCACCCATGGTCACACGGGTAGTGAGCGGCAAGCTGGGATCAGAACCAGGGGAGGCCGGCTCCATGCACCTTGCTCCTCACCACTGTCCTGAACTCCCTGATGCACCACTATCTAGGACAGAAAATTTGGGCAATGTCAAAAAAGTATAAAGTGAAGAAATGGAATCCCTATTATCATACCACTCCAATAGGGATTGTTAACAGTTAGAGGGGGAAATACTAGAATGTATTTATTTAGCACATAAGTTCTGGTATAGACTGTGTGGATTCAAATCCTCCTCTGGGTTGGGAATTTAAGTGGGTTATGTCACTTCTCTAAACCCACCCCCAGGGATAGACATCCAGGTTCCGGGTGATACATATAAAACACACAGAACAGGGTGTGGTATTATTAATATCCTTCCAGAATTTTTTCTATAGAAATTTGTATGTATTTTTAAGAATCAGGATTTTGGTTGGCACATTATTTCTATACTGTTCACCAAGGTGAGTTAACCAGAGAAAATGTAACTGCTATGAAGTTACTCAGGTGGGAGGGACCTGTGGTCCACAGCAACACTGTGAAAAGTCGTGAGGTCTGTCGTTGGGCAGCTCATAGTGTTGGGGCTATTGAACCCTATTCCCTGAGTGTTTATACCCAAAAAGTTTAGGCAACCACAGCAAGAGAAGAGCTAACGCCCAAATTTGCCACAAAGGTGGTGATATTGCCCTTGTCTGATGTAACCATATGCACTTGAACAATCTCAAAGGTAGTCATGATAACCTTGAAGGCAAAAGACATCCCCAAATTTTCTTGAATGCAAAAGTCCTCAAAACCCTTGGGTAGAGGAGAGACCCCACGGGGAATGGACATATATTATATATTTTATAGAACATTTTAATAGCCTTAATCTTGACAGAAAAGGAATTGAAACACATTGATGCAATTTAGAAACCTTAATAAAGACTGTGGTATTTCTTGTCGCTCTACACAGGCTCTACACATGTACCTCCAATGCTAAGCCCATTCCATCCTCGAGACATGACATCTCCCTTCCATTCATTCCATTCCTTTCTCGGTTCCCTCTCGTAGGCTCCCCTTGCGTTGTTTTATTGATCACGGCTCATGTAGAGAAGGCTATTGATAATCATTTAGGCAGGTCCTCTCACTCGGTAACCTTGCTGAACTCTTATCGTTGTCAGTTTGTTATTTTGGAATTTCAATATAAATAAAATTTTCTGTGCATATATATATTTTTAAAGATATATGGTATTTCTTATCCTCTCATGGAGAAAATTTATGTCCCCAACACTGCTGTCCACTTGGCATGATATCCTGAGCATTTTCTACCCTGGTGGTCATATGAGGTACATTTGATTCATACTCCCCCCGCCTCAATATTTTCTGGAATCCCCACCCATTCCACAGAGATGCCCTAGTGCTGAGCCATCATTTTGCACACCCAGCCTGGTCACAGGACATGAGGCAGCACCACAGTGAATTGGCTTCTGCCCCAAAGTGCTACCTCTCAAATCACTCCCACCTCCCACCCTCCTCTACCAACACAGCTGGATGGCTATGCCCTCCCTTCTTCTGCTACTTTGTATGTCCAATGCCAACACCCACCACCAGTGACGCTGCCCTGCCCACCAGGAAGACCCATTATTCCCTTAGGGCAAGTTCCGGACAGGTCCACCCCAACCCGGGCCAGTCGAGGACATTTTACATCCCTGAGCCTCTGTGGGGTTCTGAGTTGGGGAAATTCCTTGGCTTGCCATGTAGACCAGTGGCCCTTCTCAACCCCACCCCATGGAACCCTTCCAACAAAAGCGAGAATTGCGAGATGCTTGCGTTTGAACCCTGGCTTCTCACATCCAAAATATCTTATACACCTAAATGCTTTTGGTCCCTTTGATATTTTCAATTTTTTTTTGTTATAAAATAACAGTAACATGACCACAGATCTTTGTAGATAGTAATGATGATTTCTGTAGGGTAACTTCCTAAAAGCAGAATTAGGGGGAGAAAGGCATTTTCATTGGTAAGGGTCTTTATACAAATCAATGAAACTGACTGTAAGGTGCACCCCAGCACTCCACAGTGTATGAGGGAACCTGTTTCCCAACACCTCACTAATACAGGTGTGATGATCTTCTTTTAAACATTTTGTGATTATGAAAGCAAAAGATAGCTCACCGTGACATAAATTGTAATTTTTTAATTTATGGTGATGTTAAACATTTTTCATATGTTTAGATACTTATTTCTTCTTTCGCCAATTTCGTGCTCATATACTTTGCCCATTTTCTTTTCTTTTTTTTTTTAAATGTTTATTTATTTATTTTGAGAGAGAGAGAGAGAGAGGAGAAGAGAGAGAGAATCCCAAGCAGGCTCCACGCTGTCAGCACAGAGCCCAAAGTGGGGCTCGATCTCACAAACCGTGAGGGCATGACCTGAGCTGAAATCGAGAGTCGGCCACTTAATTGATAGCCACCCAGGAGCCCCTTGCCCCTTTGTCTAATAAGGTGTTTGACTTTTCTAACTGAATGATAGAAATGTTGAGGATTTCTCCTTTCATCAGTTTGACAAATACTTGAGCAGCTAGTATATGTCAGGAACTGTTCTAGATGCTGACCATACAGTAGTGAACAAAAGAGATTAAATTCCTGGCTTCATGGAGCTTACATTCTAATAGAGAAATAGCAGAAAGTAATATTATAAACAAATACAGTAAGATGATGTGATAGGAACCGTCTTGGGTAGTGGCAGAGAAAGGGGACTCTTGAAGTCAGAAATGGTCTCTGACATGACATTTACACTAGGACCTGCATAAAAAGAACACACAGGAACATCTTGTTTGAAAAGCATTTCAGACAGAGGGAACAGCAAGAGCAAAGGCCCTGAGGCAGGGATAAGCTGGCCTCTCAAGGAATAGACAGAGGACAGTAGGAGATGACCAGGGGAGGTACACAGAGGGCAGATCCTATAATGATCTCACAGACCAAAGTAAGAAATTGGGTTTTTTTTCCAAAGTGCAATGAGAAATCAAAGGAGGGCTTTAATAGGGAATTTTAGAAACTGATGTAGATATTAAACAGTTTCTCCGAATTCTATGTGGAATATGGATTATAGGGAGGCAAAGAATTACGGCATACACACCATGGAATATTACTTGGCCAAAAGAATAAGGAAATCCGGCTGTTTGCGACCACATGGTTGGACATTGAGGGTATTGTGCTAAGTGAGGTAAGTCAGAGAAAGACAAATACTGTATGATATTACTTATATGTGGAATCTTAAGAAGGTTTACTTGTATAGCATAGGAAATACAGTAAATGGTGTTGGAATACGGCTATATGAATCACTATGTTGTACACCAAACTAATGTAACATTGTGTGAGGCATCCCATGGCCCGTGAAGGGTTGATATGGGCTGCAGAAGGCCAAACCACTTGCCTGGAGGCAGAGCTGAGTCCAGGGTGTAATTCATACTGCAGAGCTGCGATCAGACTAGACTCCGACTGAAACTGTATCTTTGCTCAGCTAGTTTCTGCTTCCTTGATTCCCTTACAGGTTCCTTCTGCAATTGCTCCCTCAGTGAAACAAACACTGGCCCCCAAACCCCTGTCTCTCATCTTTTTTTTTTTAATTTTATTAATTTTTTGGAGTGAGAAAGAGAGAAACAGAGCACAAGCAGGGGAGGGGCAGAGAGAAAGGGAGACACAGAATCCGAAGCAGGCTCCAGGCTCTGAGCTGTCAGCCCAGAGCCCAATGCGGAGCTTGAACTCACGAACTGTGAGATCATGACCTGAGTCAAAGTCAGAGGCTTTACCCAACTGAGCCACCCTGGCACCCGTTTCATCTTTTTTTTTTTTTTAAGGAACCCAACCTAAGACGTATCTTTTTCCAAAAGCTGAAACAAAAGTCCTAGGCTTGATATTAACAAGAACAACAACAATAATAATTGTGTAATACATCAAAGCACTCCAGATCTTTCCAACCTGTCTCCAAGGGAAGAAGGTAATAAATACTATATAATCACCCACCTCCCCAAGATCCCCAGGGGATGTTCAATGGAATATTATCATTGCTGGCATATTCCCCCTCCTTTTTCTCTATCTTGTCCCCATGGTCACTCTATCTTCTACGGGAAATGCAGTTCACATACTCCTACCACATAGTTCTTTCAATAGGTATTTAATTACAAGAAATGATAATAAATACTGTAATTGGAAACGCATTGGAAGATAGCATTCCCTGTGCTGCCAGAAGTCCTGATCTGTGGCCACCTTCCTTCTCTGGATTCTTGTTCCATTCATCATCCACAATGGCAAGAACCACCCCGGCTAGGCTGAATGCTCGCTAATTACCAAGAAGTTTTATCCCTGCCGTATTCTTTCAGAGTGAATGCGGCACACGGCCTCTCTGAGACCCTGCTGCAAGAGTTTTGATCCTACATTGATGAGTAGATGAAAGCATACACGGCAGGGGAGTGATTCTACTGAAGCAGAACACACGTTAATTAGAGGAAGCAAGATGGATTCTTCCGGAACCTACTGGGCAGTAAGACCCATCACCAAGGAATGGCCAAAATTAAGGGCAAAGGTGTGTGGTCCTAACACGTGGAGAGTGGGTTTCAGAGAACAGGGAAGAGAGGAGAGCTGGAATAGCCAGGGAAAGCTGCCCACCGAAACTCTGGAATGGACCTTTAAGGAAGATGACCTAACAAGCCACTCATGACATAGATTCAAGAGCAGCATGTTTCGACCACACTAGCCTCATTCCTTCCCGAACCAATAACCCAACCTTCTTAATGAAATTTGGACCAGGCAACACAGCCAGTTCCCATCCCCTGAGATGGGACTCGACATAAGGTCTAAGGGCGGGGGGCGGGGATGCGGTATAAAGGGAACTTGGCCAGGACTCTTCAGAGTTCCAATCCGGGCACTACCACTGACTGACTCCAACAGCAGGACACCGAGGGCCAGTGGCAAAGAGGAACCAGCTTCATTCCCTACAGGAACTGCAAATGAGCTTTGAGACTAACACGAGTCAGGAGTTGCCATGAAATCCCACAAGATTTGTCTTTACCCTCTGCGCCGTGTGGAGAGGACGAGATAATGAGCCCCTGCCGCAGCGGGCTCTCCCTCACAAGGCTGGCTATTCCTGGGAGTCCCGAGGCTGTCCCAGTTACCGACACGTGATTCGGGGACAGCCTCTGTGCACACCACATCCCTCCCACAAAACCATCCCCCAAAAGCATTTTAAATATCTCGCTGGTTTTCTTGGTAAGGAGAAACCTAGAATCTGCCAGCTACATTCATCTGTTTGAGCAATCCCAGCTGCTCTCTACAAAATGCTTAAAGGAACCAGATCGATTTGGTTCCAAACCTCAGATGAATCCAACTGGATTATCCCACCAGGTAACTAAGATATAATTGTGACCTTGGTGATGTTGTGAGGACACTAGCGTGGACGTAAGGTGCACACAAGCTAGAGAAGGTGAAACTGGTCAAAGAATCCGCCCACTGTCACCCAAACCCGCCATCTAATGGGACCATGTCCAGACTGGGATTTCAGATCTGGTGTGAAAGACACAAGTAAGATTGAGTCTTTTTTTTTTTTTTTTTTTAAGAAACCCATAGTTGTAATCTCTTTGGGTTTGTGCATCACTAAATAAGTTTTATTTATTTTTTATTTTTTTAAGTTTATTTATTTATTTTGAGAGAGAGAGAGAGAGAGATCACAAGCAGGGGAGGGGGCAGAGAGAGGGAGGAAAGAGAGAATCCCAAGCAGGCTCTGCGCTGTCAGCACAGAGCCCAACGTGGAGCATGAACTCACAAACCACAAGATCATGACCTGAGCCGAAATCAAGAGTTGGACACTTAACCAGGGCACCTGGTTGGCTTAGTCGGTTAAGCATCCGACTTTGGCTCAGGTCATGATCTCACCACTCGTGGGTTTGAGCCCTGCATCAGGTTCTGTGCTGACAGCTCAGAGCTGTGTCTCCCTCTCTCTCTGCTCCTCCCCCACTTACACACACTCTCTCTCTCTCTCTCTTTCTCTCTCTCTCTCAAAAATAAATAAACATTAAAAAAAGAAAGGAGCTGGACACTTAACCTACAGAGCCACCCAGCCTCCCCTCACTAGGTAAATTTTAGAAAATATATTCCGCCTAAGCGTGAAAGCATATAATATTTGTCTTTCTCTGACTGACTTATTTTACTTAACATAATACTCTCCAGCTCCATCCACGTCATTGAAAATGGCAAGATTTCATTCTTTTTCATGGCTGAGTAATATGTATATATATATATATAGGCATGTATGTATATATATATATATATATATATATGCATATATATCTTATTTATACATATGTGGTCATATACTACACACACACACACACACATATATATATATGCCTATATATATATGTGTGTGTGTGTGTGTGTAGTATATGACCACATATGTATAAATAAGATATATATATGGGGCACCTGTGTGGCTCAGTCGGTTAAGTGTCCAACTTCGGCTCAGGTCATGATCTTTCGGTTTGTGAGTTCAAGCCCTGCGTCGGGCTCTGTGCTGGCAGCTGGGAGCCCGGAGCCTGCTTTGGATTCTGTGTCTCTGTCTCTCTCTGTCCCTCCCCCACTTGTGCTCTGTCTCTCTCTCTCAAAAAAAAAAAAAAAAAAAAAAAAAAAAAAATATATATATATATATATATATATATATATATATATCACATCTTATTTATCATAGGGGAAGAAAAGAGAGAGGCAAACCAAGAAATAAACTCTTAACTATGGAGTACAGACTGATGGTTACCAGAGGGGAGGAGGGTGGGGGGATGGGTGAAATAGGTCATAGAGGTTAAGGAATGCACTTGTGAGGAGCACCGGGTATTTCATATGGAAGTATGGAATGACCACATTATACACCCGAAAATATATTATACTGTATGTTAACTAACTGGAATTTAAATAAAAACTTAAAAGATATATATAAACAGTTTCATGGGGCAGGGATGGGGGACTAGACTGCAGAGCTTAGACCCAAGACTTCACTGTAAATCACTGCACTTCCCTGTGATTACACTGGAGGTGGGATTCATCTTACATACTAGAGCTTTGGCTTTGGAATAAGACAGACCTGGATTAGAATCTGGGCTTTTAGGGAGGCCTAACTGGCAAAGTTGGTATAGCATGAGACTCTTGATCTGGGGTTGTGAGTTCGAGGCCCATGTTGTGTAGAGATTATTTAAAAAAAAAAAAAAAAGAATCTGGGCTTTTTCACTGACTAGTTGAGTGACCTTGGACAAGTTACTTACCTCTTCACAATTTCCTCCAGGACAAAATATTGCCTGTCTTATGGGCCATTGTGAGGATTATATGAGATAATGTATACAGGATGTTTAACATCCTGATCAGCACAGAGAAGTTGCTCAATAAATGGATACCAAGATTAGGAAGAGCACCCCAATTCTGGGCTTGGGGACACCAGGGTTAAGATCTAAATATCTTTGGGGCCCCTGGGTCGCTCAGTCTGTTAAGCATCAGACTTCGACTCAGGTCATGATCTCACAGTTCATGAGTTGGGGCCCCGTGTCAAGCTCTGTGCTGACAGCTCGGAGCCTGGAGCCTGCTTTGGATTCTGTGTCTCCCAATCTCTCTGCCCCTCTCTGCTGTCTCTCTCTCTCTCTCTCTCTCAAAAATAAACATTATATATATATATATATATATATATATCTTCTTTTTCCAGCTGTGAAACCACAGGCAAAATATTTAATGTCTGTAAACCTCAGTTTCCTCTACTATAAAATAAAAACAAATATTTTCTCTTCTAATGCCATCAGATTGGAATGAAATAAACCCCTCACGGTGCTCAGCGTGCTTCCTGACTCAGGGCAAGAACTCAGTAAATATTGACAATAATATCTTTAGACCAATCCCAACAAGGTGAGGAAAGTTAACTTTGTGGAGCTCCTTCACTTTCCCCGGTGGACACAACCTCAGCAAGAAGGAGAAACACGAGTTAGGGAGAAGGTTCCAAGTGAAAGTAAGCACAAGATTTAAGACCCAGGTCCTTTCTGAAGGCTTCCTCCTGGGTAAGATCGTCTCTCTCTCCCCATCCCCTCCAGAGATCTCATATTCATCTGCGTTACGTATTATAATCAAAATATGTCACAAGTAATAATGTCAACCCATAAGTGTCCCTAAGCCTTCCTAAAATGTCTGCTGGCCATAAACCTTGGCTTTCCCTCCTGGAAGCTGTTCTGGGTTCAGGGAGTTTGTAGCCATCCTCTCCTCTGGGCCCAATCCAAGCTGCTGGTGCCCCAACCCCCTTCTTAAACAAGATCACACAAAACTGGGTGTTACCAGCTGGTTCTGAAATTCTTCCTTCTGGGAAGTATTCTGGAAATTGCATTTCTAGAAAAAAAGCAAATTCTACCACATTAGGGAAAAAATCCATTCTAACTTTTAAAAAAAATTGTTAATGTTTTTACTTATTTTTGAGAGATAGAATGAGTGGGAGAGGGGCAGAGAGAGAGAGGGAGATACAGAATCTGAAGCAGCCTCCAGGCTCTGAGCTGTCAGCACAGAGCCTGATGCAGGGCTTGAACTCACAAGCCATGAGATCATGACCTGAGCCAAAGTTGGACATTCAACCAACTGAACCACCCAGGCGCCCCCATTCTAACTTTTCAAAAACCCATTATTTATTTCCTATTTTATCATTGAGCAAATTGGGATTATAACTGGTTAAGCAGTTTCTTCAAGAACATACCCAAGGAGGGATATGGCCCAGCTAAGTCTGCCTTTACCCAAAAAGAAAGAAAAGCCATGAACCACCAAAAAACTCCAAAGTCAAACTTAGTCCCCTTTCCCCATGGAAGTTGAGTATTTGCCTAATAATCTCAGAAATGCTATGATTTTAACAGTTGAGACTTGGGTCTGTAGAAAAAGTAATTTGCTCCCCTAAGGGGACAGCATGATGTGAAGCAAAGACCACAGAATTTGGAGGTAGAGAGTCCCAGATTCAAATGTTGCTTCTGTTTCTTCCTAGATGTCTGGCAAGTTGGGTAACCTCCTTAACATCTCTGAGCCTCGCTTTGCTCATCCATAAAATAGCCAAGGCTGTACCCCACTGTCCGTGCTGCTGAAAGGATTAGAGGCGAAGTATGAGATGGACCCTAATGCATGTGGCACAAACCCAGAGTGGCTGCAGCTGTACCCCAGTGACCTGGGCCACCCACTCTCCAGTCATGTGCATTGAACAGTCTTATCTCCGAATCAAAGGGAACCCCAGGACCTCACCACGAGATGGATAGAAAACGGTGTATGATGGTTTCAGAATTAGAGATTGAGAAAGATGTTGAAATTAGCTGAGCTTTGCAGGAAGGATCTGATTATCTAAAGAACTGCAGAGATATTCTTTTCGTTTCATCAATCATAAAAACGCAGTTAAGTATGGGAAAGCAGCAAAACAAATTCATAGCGAAGAGCACAGAATTTGCTATCAAACCACTGTCATTCAGAACCCAGCTCTTCCATTTATTAAACTAGGTCACCTTAAACAAATTCATCTCCCAGAAGTTCAAATTCCTTACTAGTAAAAAAAAAAAAAAAAAATTAAAAAATAAATAAGACAACAACCCTCAAAGGGCTGTTTCCAGGATACAATAAAATGATTTTTACAAAGCCTCACCATCTTTAGCAGAATGGTTAAGTAAATGTGCTGTAAGCATACCAAGGAGACCATAGCAAAATCAGAAATAAAAAACTAGGCTTACCTATATGAGATGGACAAATCACAAAAACATAGTGTATATGGGGAAAAAAACAAAACAGGACTTACAGCACAAGATCATGTATACAAAATTTAAACCGCACCAAAGGGGCGCCTGGGTGGCGCAGTCGGTTAAGCGTCCGACTTTAGCCAGGTCACGATCTCGCGGTCCGTGAGTTCGAGCCCCGCGTCGGGCTCTGGGCGGATGGCTCAGAGCCTGGAGCCTGTTTCCGATTCTGTGTCTCCCTCTCTCTCTGCCCCTCCCCCGTTCATGCTCCGTCTCTCTCTGTCCCAAAAATAAATAAAAACGTTGAAAAAAAAAATTTTTTTTAAATAAATAAATAAACCGCACCAAAATCACTGTCTTTTTTAAAGATACACATATTTTTAAATCAATATGAAAGGACGAAGTGTAGGAGGATATATATTTTGCATACACTAACTTGAGTACCTGTGAGGAGCAGGAGAAGGATTGGGGATGGAGAGAGAAGGAGGGAAAAATAATAAAGTGAAAAAGAGCTTTGCCTTGATCAATAATGATGATTTATCTGGAACTGGCAAGTATGATTACTCAATTTCAGACTTAAGATCTCGTAAGTAACTACAAATCACTTGAAATAGTGCCTGTGTATTTTATTTACTCAGTAGTTTGTAGCTAAGGAGTATGCAGGTTATAATGGGAAAATCCTTCCAAAAACCTCATTTAACCCATATACCTAGACATACGCATCATGATTTGTGAGAGACGTAAAAACTGCAATGATCATATAGCCTAGCCCCGCCATTTTGCAGAATTGAAAGTAAAGTCCAAGGAGAGAAAGTGAATTTTAAAGGTTACTCAGCTAGTTAGTGTCTCTCCTAGAGGTGACAACTGTTGAAATTGACCGTACAAGAAAGCCTTCCAAAGAAGCTAACTCATCTCCAGACCTAGCTGCTGGAGTCAGGTGTGGGGAACAGCTTCAGGAGACCATGTTTTATATATGTCAATGTCTCTCTTTCACTAATGACCTCTGATTCAAGCTGGAGGAGGCTCCCAAGATTAAAATGGTAAAGACTAGGGGTACCTGGCTGGCTCAGTCAGAAGAGCATGAGACTCATGATCTCAGGGTTGTGAGTTCAAGCCCCACATTGGGTGTAAAGATTGCTTAAAATAAAAATAAATAAGTAAACTTAAAAAAATAAGTGGTAAATACATTAGGTAAAATAGTAAAGGAGCACCTGAGTGGCTCAGTTGGTTGAGCATCCGACTTCACCTCAGGCCTGATCTCACTGTTCATGAGTTCAAGCCCCACATCAGGCTCTGTGCTGATAGCTCAGAGCCTGGACCCCACTTCAGAGTCCGTGTCTCTCTCTCTCCCTCTCTGACCCTCCCCCACTTACACTCTGTCTCTCTCTCAAAAATAAACATTAAAAAATTTTTCAATGGTAAAGATTAAAGAGAAAGACTTTTATTATTTTTTGTTATTACTGAGATATAATTGACATGTAACATTGTGCAAGCTTCAGGTGTAAAGTGTGTGGTTTGATTCATTTATAAGCTGCGATATGATCATAGTGTTGGCTAACATTCCATCACTTCCCATAATGATCAAGTGTTCTTTTGTGGTGGGAACAAGAACTAGTCTCTTAGCAACTTTGAAGTTTGTAACACAATATTGTTGGCTATAATTCAATGTCTACAATACAATGTTGTTGACTACAGTCACTCTGCTGTACATTAGATCTCCAGAACTCGTATCTGCCATTTCCAAGTTTGTACCCTTAAACTACATCTTTTAATACCATCTGACTAAGTAGTTTTTGAATGCATGCTGAATAATTATGTCACAAGAAAAGAAAGCACATCGATGGGTAACATGAGGGAATATTCAACATAAAGAGCAGATTCGTCATCCTCCAACTTCTGAAAGCCTTTTATGAGAAGAAGGAATTAAATTTGCCGTGCGTGTCTGGAAGGGGTAAAACTAAAACCAATGTGTTGAAGACGAAGAGAGAGAGGAAACAGATCCAAAATGAGCATTAACGGGTAGAACTGTCCACAGATGGAGGTTCATACAGTAGCTAGATGACCAAGCAGAATGTACTTGGTACAGGACACTTCAGCATCCCATGGGGATTAGGACACTTGCTGACCAGGTTCTTTCCAAATCTGAATCTCTGTGTCTCTTGTCTTCACAGGAATTTCCAAATACAAACCCAAATTAATTTGAATCAGAAACACCAGCTCAGGGCTCAGCTCCAAAACACGTGGAAGAAACATAGATGCCCACGGAGACTCGGCCACGTACAGGATTTCCCAAAAACAAGCTCTATAAGTTGGCCCAGAAATATAAAGCTAACTTCTACCATAGAAAGAATCTGTCCTTCAATTCTGGGATGTTGTTGTTGTTGTTGTTGTTGTTGATTCTCACCCTCAGATCAATTGTCTATATTGAATCCATGGCTGCAAATAATCTTACTATGGTAACAGAGTTCATTCTCATGGGTTTTACTGACTACCACATGCTGGAGATTCCCCTCTTCCTGATGTTTCTCATTTTCTATATCGTCACCCTTCTGGGGAATGTGGGGATGATCGTTCTGATCCAAGTGGATGTCCAACTCCACATGCCCATGTACTTCTTCCTGAGCCACCTCGCCCTGCTGGATGCCTGCTACGCCTCGGTCATCACTCCTCAGATCCTGGCCACACTGGCCACAGGCACGACGGTCATCTCCTATGGCCAGTGTGGTACCCAGTTCTTTTTCTTCACCTTCTGTGCGGGCACAGAGTGTTTCCTGCTGGCAGTGATGGCCTATGACCGCTATGTTGCGGTTAGCAACCCACTGCTCTACACTGTAGCCATGAATCCTAGAATTTGCTGGAGTTTGGCGGTGGAAGCCTATGTCTGTGGGATGTTAGGGTCCATTGTGCGTACCACATGCACCTTCACCCTCTCCTTCTGTGACCACAATCAGATCAACTTCTTCTTCTGTGACCTCCCGCCCCTGCTGAAGCTTGCCTGCAATGACACAACAAACACTGAGATTGTCATTGTCTTCTTCGGCAACTTTGTGATCTTGGCCAATGCATTGGTCATTCTGATATCCTACCTGCTCATCATCAAGGCCATTCTGAAGGTGAAGTCTCCACGTGGCAAGGCCAAGACTTTCTCCACATGTGCCTCCCACCTCACCGCTGTGGCCCTTTTCTTTGGGACCCTCATCTTCATGTATCTGCGGAGTGGCTCGGGCAAGTCCCTGGAGGAAGACAAGGTAGTGTCTGTCTTCTACACTGTGGTCATCCCCATGCTAAACCCTCTGATCTACAGCCTAAGAAACAAGGATGTGAAAGCAGCCTTCAGAAAGGTCACTGGTAGACTCCAGGTGTCCCTGAGTGTGTAGATATGAGTGATAGGACCTTACCTCCTGGTCCATTTTCTTCCCATATCAATATATCCTAACAGGCACCAGCACTCTATGCAACTTAGCCCCACAATAGAGAGAAGGTAGATGGGTGTCAGCAGGCACACAAGAAAAACTGCAAATATGGTAAAACTCATTTCCAGCAACCCCATGGTGCTTTCTTCTTCTCCCCATCTCGCACCTCCAGCCCATTCCTTAGCATACAACAGTCTTATGATACTGCCTGATGTCTTCACTTACAGAATGTCAGGGGTCCAGGGGGCCTTGAGTTTATCTCATCTCACCCCAAGTCTTTGCAGCTGTCCTTGGCTTTCCCATCCTTTCCTTCTCATTTTTTTCCTCCCATTAATACTGCCTTTTTCTATGTCAAAGATTCTATCTGGGGATTCTAGCGATCAATGCTAAATAGTCTTTTGTCTTCTTTTAATAGATGAGTGACTGATCACCTCGGCAAGCAGGGAGTGCTATATAAGACAAATCTGAGTCTCTAAGTGGCCAAGGGAAGGGAGTGTTTGAGAAACAGGCCTTTCTCCTCACCATTCTAGTCTCTGGTCACTTTCCTTCTTGCTCATGCCACAACAATGGAATTTGCAAGCTGCCTTTCCACCTGATCACATCCCACTGGCTTTGCTGTTCCTGCTGTGTAAGGTTACTCTGACATCTCCAAGATGAACTAAAGTCACCTTACCTTTGGCTCCTCAAAGGCCAACTCGCTGGTTTCTGTGGGACACGACGCATTGCTTCTCTTCTCTATTCCCATTGCCTGCCTTGAAGCAAGCCTCCCATTTCCAGGAACAGCAATGTTAGAGAACAAATACAGGTATAAGGAAAACATTAAACCACACATTATCTTCGCTGGCAGAAGGTTTAGTAAGAGGGGGAATAACTAAATCCTCTATTTAGTGAAAGAGACCGCAAAAACCCTTCAGGGCAAATTCTGCTTTGCTCCTTAGGGAACTCACCCCAAATCCAGAGTCCGGACCAAATGAGCTCTCAATAATTACTTTTGAACGGATTTTTATGGCACATGCATGGTCTCATTTGAGCCTCATGGAAACTCCGTAAAGCAAATAAGAAAGACAGGGCTGAATAGAAGATTTCTATTTTGCAGTTAAGAGAATGCTTTCTCATAGTCCCTTTGGATCTTTGCTTAAAGTCTCTTTGTTCTGCATATACAGCAGGAGACAAGGCACAGCTTTCAGACTCAGGCTTGTATCTGAATCCCGATTCTCCTACTAATTCACTGTGAAATGTACCGTAAAGGGCTTCATTTCTCAGATCTTAATTTTCTTCAGGTCTAAAACAAATGTAACAACTCCTAATTCAAGAGCATATTGTAAAAATTAAATGAGGTAAGGGGCGCCTGGCTGGTTCAGTCAGAAGAGCATGCAACTCCTGATATTGGGGTTGTAAGCTTGAGCCCCACGTTGGGTATAGAGCTTCCTAAAAACAAATAAATAAACTTAAATTTAAAAAAAAAAGGTAAAATCTTAAACTAAATAAAGAAGTGAGGTGATGAATAAGAAATCTCCTAGCATAAATCCATTGCTCAATATGTACTGTTCTCTTCCCTTCCCTTCCCTTTCCCTCACTTTCACCCCGGACCTTGCCATAATCCCATGGCTGTTAACAAAAATGAAACAGATCACAACTAGTAGTGAAAGATAGTGAACTGAGGAAGATGAACAATTCAATCTTTTCACCCAAGAAATAAAACGAACATTGGTGTTTACCTGGGGTGGGGTGGATTTATCTGCACCCCACATGGTCAAGGATAACCAAAAGATGTCTTTTCGTTGAAGAGATAAACACCCAGTCAGTCAGTAAACCCCTCTGCTGAACTTTGATTTTATGAGAAGTTGGTCCTCTGTGGCACTCTGTATGGAAACAACCATCTTAAATGGACCATATTAAATTTAACCATATTAAATTTAAATTCCGTATTAAAATGGCCCACTGCCCTGCCTAGAGTTGATTGGTTCAGAAATAAGCACCTGACCCAGGGTAGGTTTGATTAAAAAATAAATAAATAAATAAATAAAAATAATTCCTGGGCATTATGAAGTTGAACATGTAAAACAGATGCAGAATAGGTGACCAGATTGCCCAAGGTAGAGAAGTCAAGAAAGACACAAAAATGAAGCAGTTATTCAAAGAGAATCAGAAATAACAGACTAAGGAGGAGCCCTGAAAGGTTCCATTCTGGGCTTTCCAATGCAGCCACAATAATTTTCTTGCTTCCCTTAAGGCACACTGGGATCCAACAACGAATTCCCCCTTGGGGACTAGTTCAGGCTTAGTCATCAGGTTCAAAGGATTCCATATTTCTAGAACCGGAACGGGGAGGAGTTCTTCAGCATATTACAGCAGATCCACACTCATGGACACTGATTTTATCTCCACCCTTCAAATAAAGAAAGGACTGGGTCTCAGTACCCTGGATACTTCTATCATACTCCCTTCATAGGAGAAACTTTCCTGCCCAAAGCCCTTTGCTTGGGTAACCACTGTTCTGGCACTTGGTCTTGCCCTTTGGGTGATCGGATCAGACTAGAATAAGCCCCTGACCCACATTTCATCAATTCATGAACAAAACAGAGAGCCATGAGGTGTCCTACCGTTATACAATGATTATTAAGCAGGACCCATAAAGTTATCTCCCTCTTGAGGATCTAAACCGAAAAATATGAGAAAAGCTAAGTTATTTGAGAAACAAGACTCAGAAATTATAATCAGAGATGACAAAAATGGCTGAGTCACGTTAATGGGCAGACCAAAGAGAAAATGCACGAATGTCAGATGCTAAGGAGGCAGCAATAAATCTGGTCCCTAGTGCTGCATTAGATCTTTCAGGTCTTGAATGATGTAATTATGATCCAGGCTGATTTCTAGGGCTCTCCATAGGTCCCCAAGAAATCCCTGTCTCCTTTTGAAGCATAAGAGAGTCTTAGCCATAGACTCACTTTCTATTAGATCATCTGAGTGGGTCTTTGTTACAATCTAAAGGACCTAACAACTCATTGCCCTCCCTGGCTCCTAACAACAAAATAACAAAAATGATACCTAAGTCTTACAGAGCACCTATTACTTGCCAGAACTATTCTAAGAACTTTTGTATGTATTTAACAACCCTGTGATGCCTTAGCAACCCTATGATATAGACGCAATTGCTATCTCCACATAGAGATGAGTAAACGACGACACAGAGAAGTTAAAACAAGTTTCCCTAGGTCACAGAAGCCACGTAAGACACAGAAGGCCATGATTTGAGCTCAGGATATCTGGCTCCAGAAACTCCATTCTCATCTATGATCTTATATCACCTGTGGATGCCATTTTATCCACAGCTATCCCTTTTTTGGTACTGAATCACGTAAGGGAAAGTAGCTTTACTCATTAGGCTCTTTCTCCAGGAGCCAGAAAAAAAAAAAAATGGTTTTCCTGCTTCGGAACTGGGAGTCATGTGAAGAACCATTCAAAGACCAATGGAGAGGTCTCCACAAGATGAAATAAAATAAAAGACCACTTTAACAAAGAGAGTGCCTTACTTTTCACAAATGTCTACCCACCTGCAGGGTCTTGGCTAAGCCACCGAAGGAAAGCTGGAAGAGATTCCATGTAAAGTTCATTCCATGAAGATTCGTTCAGAACCTACACTGAGGTGGGCTGAAGAGACCCTATTCTCTGTGACAGCTAAAATGTGACCAGAACATTTAGGTCAGCATCGGCCATAAGGCTTGTCCCAGACAAGGCAGCTCCATTGATGCTTGAGAGAATGAGAGTGACACGGATTCTCAGATCTACCAGCCAAGCGGTACGTCCAAGTTCTCTGCATTCAACTTCTCTGAATAAAAGGAATGAGGTCAGGAGAGACTCATTTCTCCTTCCCAGCATCTTCTGCAGACCTACAAAGCAGAAACTGTACAAATCATTCTTCCCCCATTATAAATCTGCAGGA
Source organism: Puma concolor (assembly GCF_028749965.1). Lineage (NCBI taxonomy): Eukaryota > Metazoa > Chordata > Mammalia > Carnivora > Felidae > Puma > Puma concolor. Next base: position 12,603,974 of record NC_141676.1, read on the forward strand.
CTTATTCTTTATTTGGGTCTCTGTTGAAGTGGTGCTTCATTTGGGAGAAACCTTTTCTGGCCACCTTATCTAAAATGATAGCTTCCCTACTGCTTATCATTTCCCATCCCCCTACTCTGCTCTTTCATTCTTCAAGACCCTTCACAGTACTTGATATCTGCTTGTTTTTATCCCTACCCCCAGTAGAATTTTTTTTTGTCACCACCCCCATGGACTCAAAGACTGTCTGCTATTTTTAGCACACCTTCTGACCCACAGTAGATGCTCACTAAATGCCTGAGGAAAAACACGAAGAAGATAGAAATGAATAGGATTTCCATTTCTGGCAATATGGTGGACTAGGGTTTTTCTGACCAACCTCCCCTCTGAAAATCATGAAAAATAAAAAAACGGTGGAAAGACACTAAGAAATCAAAGGCTAAACATTCGAGAGAAAATAAGAACCTTAAAACATAAGCAGAGTATTGAAACTATGTTTGCAATCAAGAGCATCTCCCTATGAGGATATATATTAGTTGTCTGTTACTGTTAATTGGTAGCTTAGGGGTGCCTGGCTGGCTCAGTAGAGCATGCGATTCTTTTTTTTTAAAATACTTTTTAATGTTTATTTATTTGGGGGAGTGAGAGAGAGAAAGGGAGAGAGAAAGTGCAAGCGGGGGAGGGGTAGAGAGAGGGAGACACAGATTCCGAAGCAGGCTCCAGGCTCCGAGCTATCAGCACAGAGCCCGACACGGGGCTCAAACTCACAAATTGCGAGATCATGACCCGAGCTGAAGTCAGATGCTTAACCGACCGAGCCAACCAGGCGCCCCAGTAAAGTATGCAATTCTTGATCTCGGGTTCATGAGTTCAAGCCCCATGGTGAGTGTGGAGCCTACTTTTAAAAATATAAATAAATAAATAAATAAATAAATAAATAAATAAGCAAGCAAATAAAGAAAGAAAGAATTGGGAGCTTGAAGCAGCAAACCTTTACAATCACTGTTTCTGTGGGTGAGGGATCCAGGGACAGGTTAGTGGGATTGGTTAGTCTCCATCTCAGGGTCTCTCACAAAACTAATTAAGAGGTTGACCAGGGCTCCCGTCATGTTGACAAGAGTTGGGTCCTTCCCCACTGTTGACCAAATATGCTCATTACTTGCTACGTGGTCCTCTCCATAGTGAAACTTAAAACATGACTCTCATCAGAGCAGATGCCCAAGATAGACACCATGCTCTTTTTGAAACCTAATCTCAATAGCGACATCCCACCCCCCCAAATGATTCATATTATGCAGCCGGGACTGGCGATACAGCCAAGCTACTTTTCCCAGCCTCCTTTGCAGCTAAGTATGGACATATAGCAGAGTTTTTAGCCAGGAGGATGCTTGAATAATTGGTGTGGACCATTTCCAAGCCATGCTCCTTCCCATTCTGCTAGTTTGAAGCAACTGAACAGAGTGACCTTGAAAGCCACAGGTTGGAGGTCACAGAGGCATGACAGGAATCACTATTTGGAAGACCAGCAATGGCCCCACTCTGTCACTAGCTGTGAAGCACTGTCTCATCTCATCCTGGTTTTGTTAAATCCTGTCCATACTTTTTTAAATAGTGGTTTTACTAAGCTCTCCTCAAATTACCCAATTGAATGTAACAGCTGTTACCTGTAGGGACCCTGACTGATGTAAGTCCTGTACCTCTCATCAAACAAATTCAAATAGAATCATTATATGGAAGAGTTTCTTATATACAAAACAAAAGGCATTAATCATAAATTTAAATATTCCACGTGTCAGTATTCATTAAAGAGGTTCTGTTGATTAAAAACATGATTAAGAAGGGGCGCCTGGGTGGCGCAGTCGGTTAAGCGTCCGACTTCAGCCAGGTCACGATCTCGCGGTCCATGAGTTCGAGCCCCGCGTCAGGCTCTGGGCTGATGGCTCGGAGCCTGGAGACTGTTTCCGATTCTGTGTCTCCCTCTTTCTCTGCCCCTCCCCCATTCATGCTCTGTCTCTCTCTGTCCCAAAAATAAATAAAAACGTTGAAAAAAAAAAAACATGATTAAGAAGATGAAAACTTGGGGTGCCTGGCTGGCTCAGTCGTTGAGCATGAAACTCTTGTTCTCAGGGTTGTTAGTTCAAGCCCTACATTGAAACCTACTTTAAAAACCTAAAAGAGAGGCGCCTGGGTGGCTCAGCCGGTTGAGCATCTGACTTCAACTTAGGTCATGATCTTGCAGTTCATGGGTTTGAGCCCCATGTTGGGTTCTGTGCTGACAGCTCAGAGACCAGAGCTTGCTTCAGATTCTGTGTCTCCCTCTCTCTCTTGCCCTCCCCCCACCTCTCTCTCAAAAATAAATAAACATTAAAATAAAAAAAAAAACATAGAGTGAAACTCCAGCTTATTTAAAAAAAGAAGATGAAAGGGGCAACTGGGTGGCTCAGTTGGTTGAGCATCCAACTTTGGCTCAGGTCATGATCTCACGGTTTGTGAGTTTGAGCCCCACGTTGGGCTCTGTGCTGACAGCTCAGAGCCTGGAGCCTGCTTCAGATTCTGTGTCTCTCTGCCACTCCCCCACTTGCACTCTGTCTCTCTCTCTCTCTCTCTCTCTCTCTCTCTCTCTCTCTCAAAATTAAATAAACATTAAAAAAATTTTAAAAGAAGATGAAAAATCAAGACACAAAATGGCAGAAAATATTTTTAAGGTATACAATCACAACTACAATCTTGCGTGTGTATGCATATACTTAAAAGTGATTAAGAAAAGATAACACACTCAAACAGGCAATTCACAAATATCCTTATGAAGAGATGCTTATTCTCATTAGTAATCAGGAAAATGCTTATTAAAAACACAATAGGCCCACTAGATTAGGAACAATGTTAAAGTATGACACCACTCTATTGACAAATATATGAAACAAGGAGTATAAGTTAAAGAGTAGTATAAGATTTTGTAAAATATTTTGGCATTAACCTTTAAAAATCAGATACACATAACCACTGACCCAGATATTCCAGTGACCTACGTATGCACGGTAGAGAAACTCTTGCAAGTGCCTGTCAGGACACAGGTACAAAAGTGTCCATAAGGCATTATAATAGCACAGAATTCAAAACACTTGTCTTTAGTTTTTTATTCTTCTGGTCCAAAGTGTGGATGTGATGGCTGGAGCCCGATAGCCATTATGGACCATAAGCTAACCTTGTTAGTGATACATGAATGGATCATGAAATGCCTCCCCCTGCACCCTCCTCTGTTACTGGTACCAATTTTCCACCAGTAAGGTGGTCTTCCTGTTTCAAAGTTACGTACACTGCACAACTGCACACTACCCCACAGAATATTCTGGAAGGCAGGTGTTTACACTAAAGAGGATTTGGTGCTCAAGACCCTGCCATGATATACAACGGAAAAGTAAGCAGTGTGTGGCCCGCTGAGGGCTGAGGAACTTGTATATGGAATCCAGTCAGCCTTTCCAGAAGGGGTGAGGCTTGAACTGGGTCCAGCAGGAAGCATCCGTGAGCAACAAAGCAGACTAACAGGGACGCCAACCTGATGGAACGCACCCTAGTTCTGTGGTCTCGGTCTCCTCCTCCCCACCAAAGCCACCCTCCCCCATCACTTCTCACCATACCACACGACATCCAGCTGTCAGCCAAGAAGTTTAGTGGCCTCAGAAAAGACACACAGCCCTTCTGGGTCTGTTTCTCCATCTGTGATGTGTCAACGGAGTCCGAATTCTTTCTCAGTTTTTTTTTTCCCCAACCCCAGAAGAAGTGACATGAAGGTGACAATGTTCATTCCCTGAGGAACATGGGAAATGATGTCACTCAGGGTCTGCCACTTATCCTCCTGAGCCTTTTAACCCCCAGACCCATTGTTTTCTTCCTTAGATGGAGAGAGAGGGAATGTAATACTCCCAAGTCAGCTCTGACTGCAAGAGACTGCCTCCTCCCAGAAATGTGAAGCCGTCTCCCCTCAGTTTGTAACTTGCAGGCAAGTCCCGGCTCACATGGCCCCCACTGTAAGGGAAATCATCACAGTGAATCATGTAGAGAAAGAATCTGTCTTCCACTTATCGTTATCATCCTCGTACACCAGTACACAAGCATCATCCTCGGTGATATCTATAAATAGATGTTAAAACCACCCGAGGAGTCAGTTGGATCAGAAAACTCAGTGACTCAGGAACAAGAGGATCTTAATTGGGTTGTTTGGGCATGAAAACAAAACAGCGAGCTGCCCGGAGGACCTGTAGGTTGCAAGCTCTGAATTCCACCCAGCGACGCTAGATAAACCGAGCACACAGCCTGGCTTTGCTAGCCGCTGGAAACCTTCAAAGGTGGGTTTCAACATATGCACAGAGCCAGCCTAAGACGATGAGATAACGGTGTTTTCTACCGTCTTCAGATCGCCGCAACAGCAAATCTCCTTGGATCTGCGAAGAAAACAGAAAATGCCAACAGTGCTTCGTGGAAGTCTTTCACAGCAACCAAAGGTCATACGTCTTTGGTCTTCCTATGCGGTAATGTACGTCTTATAACTACGTTGGGAGATCACATAGATTCCCGACCATGAAATGGGCTTTCCACATTTTTGAACATAACTTAAATTTTTTCTGGGTGACCTTTTGGACAAGTCACCTTCCCAAAGTGTCAACTCTGTCTTCTCTAAATCAGGCCTAAGGATACATACCTTGCTGATGGTTGCACTGATTGGTAACAAATATGTCAAGTGCAGGCAACAAGAGTTGGCATTCAGATATTATTACTCCCCTGACACCCACACCGCTGAGTAACAAGTCTTCAGAGCATGAACCGAGGATGGGCCTGGACCCCACTGGGAAGGCTGTGTCAGCTGCCGAGGTCAGAAAGGAAGACACTCGTAATAAGCAGCTTTTGAGAAGATGATGTGGAAATGAGTGCCACGGGAAGGAAGTTGAGTGAGGGAGGGCCCTATACCCGGCCTTTGGGAGTCCCAGCCATCCTCCCATCCCTATGGCCTCATCCTGGGCCTGCCAGTTCTGGTTTGTTCTTTAATGACTCCGAGGCCTTTCCTGAGGCTCCAAATAGGACATCAGTGTTGAGGCCCCCACTGGGATAAATTGGAGAGGGAATGCTTTCTGACACACTGAGGAAAAGTTACTTCTTCTCAGGACTTCAATTTTCCCCTCTGCCCAATGAGGAGAACACAGTAGACCAGGTGCATTCAAATCTCTTTTTAACATTGGAACTCCCTTTCCAAACAAAATAAAAGAAGCACCTGGTTGTTTATAAGAGTTCAAGGAATTGCTGCTTTGTTTGAAGCTGGGGCTGAGTTGGCAGCTCTGGGAAGGCTGGGGCCTCTGAGGAACAGGGCTGGAAAATCACAGAACCACAACAGCAAGGTCCTTTCCAACTCTGGGTTCTGTGTGTCTGTGAGGTCCCAGGTCTCTGGTGCTTTCAACAAGTGTGGAGGGGAGCATGTGAGCCGCCATTTTCAGTGTCTCAGGCTCACAGAGCCTGTCCTGAGGGTCGTGTGCACATTGACCCCCAAACACTGGAGGGAAAGAGAAAACCGTCACCCAGATGCAAACCTGACATAATGCCACATTCAAATGGCAGGCATTGGACAAACATGGATGCAGAAACCAGGAGACAACAGCTAATGGCTCGACGTTTCAAGGAATGTTCTCATTGTGAGGTTTTCCCATTGAGACAAAGTCTTGAATAGATGCAGGTGGGAGCTACCACTGTCCAGGAGAGAGCGGCCAAATGAATGTGTCCCTTGAGGTTAAAAAAAAAAAGGTCAATTAGGGAAGCATGGTGTCTATTCCCAGGTTGTATGAACTGTTGTATTAAGTGTTGTGGGGCATCTCCAAGGGCTGGACAGAAAGGTTATGACCATTCTGGAAAAAACAGTGTTGTGATTGGCCAACCATGACAGCCCAAATCCTGTTAAGCAGTGGGATATTGCCATAAGTCTATAAAGCATATGATTGTTTAGAAATCTGAATTCACTGGTTATTTAGTTCAAATTATTGAAACTTTGGGAGTAATATATTTTTTAATGCTTATTTATTTTCAACAGAGAGAGTGCAAGCGGGGAAGAGCCAGAGAGTGAGGGAGACACAGAATCTGAGGCTTCGGGCTCTGAACTGTCAGCACAGAGCTCGACGCGGGGCTCGAACTCGCAAACCGTGAGATCATGACCTGAACCGATGTTGGGTGCTTAACCAACTGGGCCACCCAGGTGCCCTTTTTGAGAATAGTATGTTAACAGCCTTGTTATCTTATGATTCAGAGACAGGCATAGCAGAGGAAAAGTCCTCGGAGAAAGTTCTAGTTAAGCGTGTCATACCTAAAACACAGGCTCCTTATCTCTAAATCTCCATGTTTGTGGAAAGAAGGACAGAGAAAAACTTTATGGCTAACTAAGGACGGAAAATGCTGCCATGAAAGAAGGTGTCACTGAGTCATAAAACAAAATAATAGATTTGGGTGCCAATTCAGGATGTCTACACTAAACTCAGTCCAAACTGAATTTTAAAAACAGGGCAGGTCTCAGAGAAATGTCACCACACCAGCTCCATTCCACTGGGTGTTGTATGAAAGTGATGAATCACTAAATGCTACTCCCAAAACCAATACTGCACCCTCCGTTAACTAAACAGAATTTAAATTTAAAACATTTTAAATAATTAATTTTTTTGAAAGATAATTATTAATAATTAAATAATTAATTATAATAAAATAATTGATTGAGGCTTTTTTTTAAAGGCAATACCAGCTCCATTCACAGCCCCGCTGAAGGTGGGGGAAAGCTGTTTTGTCCCTTTGGATCCTGTGGGCTGGCTACATACTTTCAACTTTGTAACTTATGGACTGTCCCCCCTGGGGGGAAACAAGGCAACTGGATAAATAAAGCTCTCTTTTTAGTTCTTTCATGGATATTTCATTTTATTTTATTTTTTAAATTTAAATTCAAGTTAGTTATCACACAGTGTGGTCTTGGCTTCAGGAGTAGAACCCAGTGATCCATCTCTTAGGACACCCAGTGCTCATCCCAGCAAGTGCCCTCCTTAATGCCCATCACCCGTTTAGCCCATCCCCCCACCCACCTCTCCTCCAGCAACCCTCAGTTTTGTTCTCTGTATTTAACAGTTTCTTAGGGGGCGCCTGGGTGGCTCAGTCAGTTAAGCGTCCGACTTCAGCTAAGGTCATGATCTCACGGTCCGTGGGTTCGAGCCCCGCGTCAGGCTCTGTGCTGACAGCTCAGAGCCTAGAGCCTGCTGTGGATTCTGTGTCTCCCTCTCTCTCTGCTCCTCCCCTGCTCATACTCTGTCTCTCTCTGTCTCAAAACTAAATAAAAACATTAAAGAAAAAATTAAAAAAAAAAAGAGTCTCTTAGGGCTCTGTTTTTATCTTAGTTTTCCTTCCCTTCCTCCGTGTTCACCTGTTGTGTTTCTTAACTCCACGTATGAGTGAAATCACATATTTGTCTTTCTCTGGCTGACTTATTTCGCTCAGCATAATACCCTGTAGTTCTATCCACGTTGCTGCAAATGGCAAGATTTCATTCTTTTACATCACTGAGTAGTATTCCATATATATCATCTTCTTTATCCCCTCATCAGTCAAAGGACGTTCGGGCTCTTTCCACTGTAGCAGGATTCTCGCACAGAGAGTCATGACACGGAGGCTTTTCTTTCCAGGAAGCAGCTGTATGCATGCCGACACGGCTCAGTTGAGTTCATACCCATAGAACTGAGCCCCAAACACCACGTGGCATAGTTTTTTATACATTTTCTACTTCTTTGTCTCCCATATATAGTAACACACAAACATGCAGTCTGATTAAGTGGTCTCATGTTACAAGGTCATGAGGAACGCCATGTACACGTATAGCCAGGTTGCTTTGGGGTTTTGTTTTGTTTTTTTTCCATTCCTCAGGGAGGGGACCCTACCACACCATAATTTGGCTATTGTTGTTAGCCCTGCTATAAACATCGGGGTGCATATGCTCCTTTGAATCAGCATTTTGTATGCTTTAGATAAATTCCTAGTAGTGCCATTGCTGGGTGGTAGGGTAGTTCTATTTTTAACTTTTTGAGGAACCTCCATACTGTTCTCCATAGTGGCAGCACCAGTTTGCATTCCCATGAACAGTACAAAAGGGTTCTGTTTTCTCCACATCCTTGCCAACATCCGTTGTGGCGTGAGTTGTTAATTTTAGCCATTCTGACAGGTGCGAGATGGTATCTCATTATGGCTTTGATTTGTATTTCCCTTATGATGAGTGATGTTGAGCATCTTTTCAGGTGTCTGTTAGCCATCTGGATGTCTTCTTTGGAAAAATGTCTATTCATAATAAAACTCTCTTTTTTAAAAATATTTGAACCAGGAAATCCTGAAATAACTTTTCAGTTTCTCCATGGTGCTGATGGTAACAGACCTGTAAGGAATGATAAGCCACCGTGACGTACAAGTCAGAGTCAAAGGAAGCAGGGAAGATAAAAATGATGGGAAACCCATTTGAGAAAGGGACAGAAAGAAGCAGATAGTTGGAGCACAGGGAGGAAAACATCCCAATAATAACAGTGTTCTGGAGGAAAGATGCTTAGGCTCCAGTTTTTAAGGTCCCGAGAATTCCCTTTAGCTCAGTAATCTAGGATTTCCTTCCATCTTCAGGGTCCACTGCACCCAGGTTAGAGCACAGGTCAAAAAGGGTGGAAGCAATAGAAGGAACTAGGGCAATTCATGCTCAGGCTACTGCCAAGCAATAGATTTGATATGCACTGATTGCCACATCTTATTGAAGATGTTATTAGAAACTTGGTGTCCCTGGTACTTTGTGTCTGAAACACGGGGACCAAGTTCTTGCTTTATGAATCCACAGAATTCCCGGGATCAAAATTGACAGACCACCCCAAAATGTTCTGCAGAAGTTCTATAGCTAATGAGAACCACAGAGCTCACAAACAAGTCTTCTTTAACCCTGACTCCAATCAGCCTCCCAGTGAGTCTTGGAATCCCTGATGGCATAGCCTCCATTCCTATCCCCAAGAGGCATCATCCCTGAGAGTAGAGCCCAGAGCAATCAGTGGCTGACAAAAGAATTCATCCCTCTGACAGGAAGTGAAGAATCAGCTTGATTTCTGTAGAAAACTGGTTCTATCAAACACAAGAAACTCCATAACTCTGGACTACAGAGGCTACAAATTAAAGTAGACAGTTAAGAAGGGCCAGTGTAGGGCACTAAAACGAGAAGTCCCCTGGAGTTACGACACCATGGTTTAAATCCTGGCTTTTCCACTTGCAATTTGTTCTTTGACAAGCCACTTTAACTTTCTGAGCCTTGGCTAACACATTTCAAGAGTGAAACCCATAATGGTTATTCTGGGATTATTGAGAGGACTCACTAAGTTAATATGGAAAGGAAATGTTCCACACAGAACAAGGGCTCCATAAGTCTAATGGTCTCCACAGAATCACTTTCTTTCTCGGACCCTTGAAAAAGAAACCCAAGACAGATGATGACCTGGTTCACAGGAGTGCAGAGGTAGATTATGAAAGCACTCACAAGGAATTAAGTGGAAATATTTGACTTGGAGATGAGATCAGATGAAAGTGATCATTAACACTGTCTGTCTTGGGAGAAAGGGAATTCACTCCACATAATATCAATGTGTAGAATATATCAACATGTAGAAGATATAGAAAAAACCATATGGCTTTCCCAACAGGGAGACTTTTCCAAAGATAGGGTGCCCCCAGAAGTCCCCACCACAGAAAGGGTTAGCATAAGGCTCTGCATCTGACAACTCAGGAGGGCACAACCTGAGAGGCCATCTGAGGCCCGGTGTATACCAGGGATACATGACAATTTGTTGGGAATGTTCTAGAATGAGAGACTCTACAATGGTCCCTCCCAGTCTTGATAGTCTAAGGTTCTCTGGTCTTAAAGATAACAAGCAAGAAATACTGACCCAAGGTTCGATTTCAGGAGGGGTGCAGAGATAGGTAAAAGTCTTTCGTAGTAACTAGGTAACTGGTTACCTGGTAACTGCTAGATGTGGATTCTTAAGGTGGTAAACATTTTCTTCTCTCTCTGAGCAGAGAATATCTGGGATATTCACCTAACATCTGACGCTGAAGAAAGCAAAGTCCTTCAGTTCTGGAATCTCTGATTCCATTCTCCTCTTCAGGCCACCTACTTACATCGAGGCTATGGCCCCCTAAAATCTCACTGCTGTGACAGAGTTCATTCTTGTGGCCTTCACAGATCACCCTGAACTGGCGGTGCCCCTCTTCCTGATGTTTCTCATTTTCTATATCGTCACCCTTCTGGGGAATGTGGGGATGATCATTCTGACCCAAGAGGGTGTCCAACTCCACACGCCCATGTGCTTCTTCTTGAGCCACCTCGCCCTACTGGATGCCTGCGACGCCTCGGTCATCACCCCTCAGATCCTGGCCACACTGGCCACAGGCAAGACGGTCATCTCCTATGACCAATGTGCTACCCACTTCTTTTTCTTCACCCTCTGTGCAGGCACAGGGTGTTTGATGGCCTATGGCCACTTTGTTGCCATTAGCAACCCATTGTGCTATAACCTCGTTATGACTCCAGGCACCTGCTGGGGATTGTTGGCTGCAGCCTATGTCTGTGGGGTCTCAGGGGCCATCCTGCGTACCACATGCACCCTCACCTTCTCTTTCTGTGACCGTCTCTGTCTGTGACAGACTTCTTCTTCTGTGACCTCCCACCCCTGCTGAAGCTTGCCTGCCAAGCATGACACAAAGTGCCACTGTCATCCTCTTTTTTGCCAAGCTCATGCTCCTGGCCAATGTCCTGATCATCCAGGTCTCCTATAGGCTCATAATCAGAGCCATTTCAAGGGTGAAATCTGTTGGTGGACGAGCCAAGACCTTCTCCACCTGCACATCCCACCTCACCACTGTTGTCCTCTTCTTCAGGACACTTGCCTTCGTGTACCAGAGAAATCACTCAGACTCATCCCCAGAGGAGGACAAGATCGTGTCTGTCTTTTACACCGTGGTCATCCTCATGCCAAACCCTTTGATCTACAGTCTGAGGAACAAAGATGTAAAAGCTGCACATTCAGAAAACTCATTGGTAAAATCCAGTTCCCAAAGAATGCAGCCTCAGGTGAGAATCGTTCATCCTGACCCATTTTCTCCCCAGATCTTCATGCTCTGATAAGTATCAACACCATGCAGTGCCTGCCCTCAAGAATGGCAGCTTTCAGTAGCACTCAGGAAGTAGGCAAGAACTACCACCTTTTTTTTTTTTTTTAATTTAATTTGGGGAAAACCACAAGGTTGGTGAAATTTACTTAGATGACTCTCTCTACCTCTCTTTTTTTGCCTTCTCCGTCTTTAGCCCACTCTCAAACTATCAGGGTTCTAGGGATACTCTCTGATACCACCGAGCAAAAAGCTGACACAGTCATAAGTGAACTGACGACCACATCCAAGCTGCCATCTTCAACTCAAGCACACTGAAGTTCCCCAGTTGCCCCCTCTTTATCCCGCCATCTCTGTGCTCCCTGATACTGACGTTTACTCTCTGTGGAGGATTATAGCTGGGAATCATACTAACAGGAGGAGAGCCAGGAATTTTGCTCTTCTTTTATGGTATGGATAACCGACCAACTCATTATGAGGAAATTAATGAAAAGTACCGTGAACCCAGTGGAATTTCCCATTGGTACAGATTACAAGAGTAAAAGGAAGGGTGCTCCCTTTGACTACTGCCCCACTTATGTCTTCCCGAATGGTGCCCAGTATCTCCAGGACTCTACTCTCTGCCTTTCAAGTGGCAAATGTCTACATTCTGGATCTCCAACTCTTTTGTTTCTCCTCCTCCTAAACACAGCACCTGACTCATGACAGTCTCTGCTTTCAAAAAACTCACTCCCAGAGGCTGCAAAGTTAGCAACCGTAGACCTACAGCAAACGGTCTTAAATGGAATTACCTTGTCAGGTAATGTCTTACCCTCTTGGAACATCAGTTTCCTCTAATCAAAAAAAAAAAAAAAAAAAAGATTAATACTTTCTGTTTGAAAGAATTATTGAAAGAATGTTTAAAGAAGAGGATGAAAATCAATGTGGAGGTTTGGTTTAGTCAGAAGAGGCTGAGTTTGCTGTGGCAACAATCAAATCTGAAACTGGTCATAATACTTTTCCCATGCAAATTGGGGCATTCTGCTGTACATAGTCACTCAGAGATTCTGGCTTAAAGAGGCCCCTCCATTTTATAGCTATACTGTCAAAAATGCAAACTATGCAGGGGATAAAAGGCTACTGCAGAATCATAATGGACCTTTTCTCCCACAGCCCACTGGTTAGAAGGAGTCACACAGTCCCGCCTCGCTAGAAGGGAGCCGTTAAAGGTAAAAGTACAAATGGAATATATGCGAAGCAATATTGACTCTGCCTCCCCTGTGGCTGCGATTATCAGCATTCCACAAAATCATAAGTAATCAGATTATTTCTTGATTGTTCAGATCATTTACTACAAACCACCTCTCCCATATTTAGGGAAACAAGTCCACTCTTTCACTTGCCACCTGGCCAAGTGCCATTAGGATCCCCATGGGCTTTTCACCCACGCTCAATTCATCAGAGTGCTTTGGGAATATTATTGGTGAAATGAGAAGGAGTCTAAAATACTCCTTTTATATATAAAAATATAAAATATTAACACTACTAACTGAAGCCAATATATATATATATATATTACATATACATATAATATATATTATAATATGTATATTATATATAATATTATACTATATATAATATACATATTATAATATATATATAACAAAAAGATACGTAACTTGTGTTTTGTAGAAGGCCATGACTCCAGCCACATGAACTAGAGGGGTAGAGGACAGAGAAAGAGGAAAGATGAGAGAGGGAAAGAGAGCCCTAATCCCACTTGACCCGTACATTTTTCAAGCACAACATACCCCAAATAGGAGTCTTGATCCCCCACCCCCAACACTTACTCCTCCCAAATCTTCTCTGGTACCACCTGGAGAAACCAGTTGTCCAGACAAAATAATTATAATCATCATCCTCATTTTTTTATTCCTCTCATTCTCTCACATCCAACCCACCAGCAAACTCTAACAGTTCTAACCCAAAAAGAACCCCCATCTGGTTTAGGCGGGCCTCAGAGACCAGTGTGCCAGAGTAAGTATCCAACATCCTGTGTCGGTGCTGTGGTTGGGGCAACACCTTTGTGGTCTTACAGTGCATAGGCATCTCTTCTTGGTTTGAAATGACTTTACTTCTCCAGCCTTCCTGCTAATTCTCTGAGCTACCCATTATCATTTAAATAAATTCCTTTTCTAATTAAATCAGTCTATGTCTGTTGCTTACCACTAAGAAATCTTATTGATACAGAAATCAGCAGCAAGATTGTTATAGGCAAGAAACCATTGGAAAAATTGGAGGAATCAAGTCATATTCCTAGCTACATTGAGTCTATGGCCAAAAAACTATACCATAGATAGATATAGATATAGATAGATATAGATACAGATATATGTGTGTATATGTATATATATATGGAATTGGGTCAGGTAATTATGGAGGCTGAAAAGTCTCACCATCTGCAGTCAGCAAGCTGGAGACCCAGGAAAGCTGATGGTATAAATTCCAGTCTGAGTCCAAGTTCAAAGACAGGAAGAAACCTATGCCTCAACTCAATGATGGTCAGGCAGGGAAAGGGAATTCTTCCTTGCTGAGCCTTTTGTTCTATTCAGGTCTTCAACAAATTGGATGAGACCTACCCATATTGAGGAGGAAAATCTGCTTTATTCATCTGCCAATTCAAATGTTATCTCATCCAAAAACACTCTCACAAACACACCCAGAATAGCATTTAACTAAATCATCTGGGTACCCCATGGCCCAGTCAAGACGACACATAAAACTAATCATCACAGAATTGGCTATCTTGCCTGAGTCAGACTGAAACAGAGAGAATCTATCCAGTATTACGATATAGGGTGCAGACTAATACTCCCTTCTCCCATAGCTCAGAACAGTGAAACAATAGCAGATTTTGATCCTGTAATGTAATGTCTAGTAAAGGCAAAGCTTTGAGAACTATGAGGTCTCTGTCACATAATGTGTGATAGGTAAGGCATGAGTAATTAAAGACTCTGTGGTGGGTGGTTGCTTCTAAAGGCACTGGATAGTTTAAGGAAATTGAATGGTATGACATTTCCTAAAGTCTTGATCAAAACACAGAATAAAAATTAGGGACTATAAATTATTATTCTTTTAAAAATATTTTACACTTTCAGCATTAGGGCTGCTAATGGGAAAAGTAGCCTAATATTTAAACTGTGGGAGGCCAAATTATTCTGCCAGTTAAATTACTGCCCCTTGTCCAGAACCGAGCTTCGTAAGCCACCTAGGCTTAAAGCTGTGGCACTTATTGAAAAAGAATGAGAAAGAGAGATACTGGAAAAACCTAGCAGCCCACTGGAATGGCAGTGCAAGGGAAACTCTGGGTGACTCTGAGTCCCTCCAGCCTCACCCCCACTGAGCCTCCCTTGCTGGCTCAGGCATCATCTCCTTCTCTGTTTAAGGGAGCTTCCTGCCTTGCATGAAGACCTAGTCACAGCCTTACTGCTACCTGCTACCCTGCAAGGCAAAGCTGATTCTCTTCCTGCCCCAGTGCTACCAACCCTCATTCTCTCCAGATCTATTAGCAGAGTTTTCTTAAGGTTAGATACAAATATGCCAAGATAGGTCAACTGCAAGTTGAAACCAAGAGAATTCTTACACATGAAATCATTTAAAAGGCTCTATAAAGTTATAACAGCAAATACGTTAAGTTTCTAAATGAAAGATTCAAGAACTTAGCTGTAAATTGAGCTAAATTCATTGGTAAGGGCCCTCATAGAAAGACCTTTTTGGAACCAGCAGAAAAGAGCAGCACATCATTATGGTTCTTTTTGTCATTTGCCTTACAGAATATCTACAACAGGCCATCTGCAAAGCCCAACACACAATAAGAAAAGGTAGTAGATATGAAAGAGGCAGTGACTGTGGCTCGAAGCTGAAAGAAAAATTCACACAGATGCATAATGATCCAGATGTTGGAATTAAAGGCCTTTATAATAACTGCCGTAAATATGTTAAAGAATTTAGAAGAAACAGATTTAAGCATGAACATATGGGGAATTAAGGCAGAGGAACAAAAAAAAAATCTAACAGAATACAAGTTCTAGAACTAAATAACACAGTATCCGAAATGGAGCAGATTGGATACAGCAAAATAAAGAATCAATAAACAGCAATACAAGTCAACAGAAATGGTCCAAACTGAAGCAGAGAGAGGAAAGAATGTTTAAAACACAAAAGACGAATGAGACATCTTGGAAAATAGCAAATGGTCCAGCATACATGTAATTGGAGTAACACAAAAAGGCACAGAGAAAAGTGACAAGAGAAATGTTTGAATGGATGACATCTTTCAAAGGCTAAAAAAATACAATAAAATAAATAATAACCCAGAATTCTATACCTAGTGAAAATAGCATTCAACAGCAAACAACTATTCAATGAAATAGACATTTTCAGATAAATTAATAAAGCTGATAAGAAGCATTAGCAGCAGGCCCGAGCTGCATACACATGATGTAAAATATAAATATGAACATAAAGAAATAACAAATCGGAATATTAAGATAAAAATGTGAAACAAATAGTGCCAAATGAATGGCTGAGTTCATAGGAAGGAAAAAAGAACACCATAAAGGGTGAATATATGTGAACATAAAGGACCACTTTTTCAAAAATTTCAAGAAGCTATTGACTGCTTAAAATAACAATGTATGTTACAGTTCATAACACAGAGGAAAACAAAATAGATGACAGCAATAACACAAAGATCAAAGGAAGGGAATAAACGGAATTACACTATTATAAGCTTTTTACATTGAAAGCGAAACAGTATAAAATTAACTTAAACTAGATTATACTAAATTAAGGGGTACCTACAGGCTCAGTCGGCTATGCATCCGACTCTTGGTTTTGGCTCAGGTCATGATCTCACGGCTTGTGAATTCAAGTCCCACATCAGGCTCTGGCCTGCCAGCATGGAGCCTGCTGAAGATTCCTTCTCTCTTTCCCTCTCTCTGCCTCTCCCCTGCTCATGTGAGCACATGTGCTCTCTCAAAATAAATAAACTTTGCAAAACAGGAGAGAGAGCCCCAGAAATGGAAGGAAGGAAGGAAGGAAGGAAGGAAGGAAGGAAGGAAGAAGGAAGGAAGGAAGGAAGGAAGGAAGGAAGGAAGGAAGGAAGGAAGAAGGAAGGAGGAAGGAAGGAAGGAAGGAAGGAAGGAAGGAAGGAAGGAAGGAAGACGGAATGAAGGAAGGAAGGAAGGAAGGAAGGAAGGAAGGAAGGAAGGAAGGAAGGAAGGAAGGAAGGAAGGAAAAGCACTTTCACAACTTCAAATTTCTCCCAGGGGAGCCTTTATTGCATCTGCTGTCCTGGCATCCTAGTCAATGTAGCATTTGTCTCAGAATTCGCACATTTTTAGGTAATAGTTCAGTATACTCCCATCCTATACTTCTTGCGTCTGCCATGCTAGGACCTAGTAGTGTGTGGAACACGCATACAGTGAACGGAGTTGTCGCCTTGACGCGTGTTTAAATCTGAAAGCAAAATCATCCATTTCTCATCTGTCTTTCCCTGATTCTCTCTAGACTGAAATCTCTTGTCCACCGACATTACACAAGGTGCCCAGTGCTTTAGAAAAAAAAAAAAAAAATCACTCAGGCACAAGGATCTAGGTTGGGTCATTTCTCTGGTTTAGGGTGGTGGTGAGGGAGACCTTGAACTCTGCACCCCCCTGGCACCCACTGGTGTGCCAGCCAGCTGTACGTGGCCCACGACAGAGCGCGTGAAGCCAACAGGTTTTCCATGGGTAGGCACTTAAGCATAAATGCACAGCGTGCAGAAAACGGGGACTAAGAGACCATGCAGTGGAGCATATACAAATCTGAAAGCTTTCATTTCTGTGGTTTGGTCCATGTTTGCAGGGTAGAAGGCCACAGCAATGTATTTTATTGTTTGGTATCACTTTTATATTTTGCAATAAGCACTTGCCATAGCAATAAAGGAAAAAAAAAAAAAACAAAAACAGAAGCATGTGTTGCTCAAGAAGGTTGATGATGAGCGTGTATTTTGCACGAGATGTTTGTCAGCCTTTATCCCCCGCTGTGGGAGTCATGGTGATGCCTCCAAGGACTTGAAAAGTAGAAGACACAAATCTGCTGAAGACACATCAACACGTGTTTTCAGAGACTGTGCCAGACAGAAATGACTGAAAATCATGGGTGTGTTTACACTGCACTCTCGGAAGCAAGACTTTCTGTTCCCATCAAAGGTCACTTCGCTCATTTATCTCATTCCCATTTTTTGTGTGCGTGCACACACGTACACGCAAAAAAACAAAGCAACACTTGGTAATGTATTGGCGTCAAAAGAAAAGAACAATTTTACCCACAGTAAAATGATGACAGTTTCATATCGGTGGCATTAAATGCGTCAGACGGGAGATCATCTGTTATTTCTAATAAATTTTCCCATCCAACCTATCAGAATAAAGCTGTTGAAAGTTCATTCCGTCAGAGATGAAATATCTAACATTGTTGTGAACACTGTTGTAAATTCAGCAGAAAATACCAAACTGGCAGAAACAGTTCTGTTTGGGGATATAATGAAAATACAAATTTTAGTGTAGCACAGCATCACAATAAAAGCAATACTCTTACTGAATTATGGAACTTCTGGAACAAGAAATATATTTGGAATCAGTCATAATACATATAATCTATTACACATCCAAACAAGTTACAATGGTTTTTCCATCAAATAGAAGCTGTATTTTTCGGGCGCCTGGGTGGCTTGGTCAAGTAAGAGTCTGACTCTTGATCTCAGCTCAGGTCTTGGTCTCAGGGTCATGAGTTCAGGCCCCTAGTTCGGCCCCATGTAAAGCAACAGAGATGTTCTCTTGCTGACCTTGATGAAGGAAGCTGGCATGTTTTGAGAGGCAAGGCCACACAGTGGAGACCTGAGAGTTGGCTCAAGACCAGCCCTGGCCAATAGCTAACAAGGAAAAATGGGCCCGCGGCCAAAACTTGCACACAATGAATCCCACCCACAACCAGATGGGGTTAGGGCTTTGCCCCTCAAGATGCCATCCTCATGAAATGGATGCCCCACCCAGTGCCTTGATTCCAGTCACGGGAGACGCCCCCGCCCAGAGGAGGCAGAAAACACACTGTCTGCCTCCTGCCTCTTGGAAATTATGAGATGCTAAATGTGTGTCATTTTAAGATGCTAGTTTTGCGTAATTTGTTACTCACCAATAGGAAACTCACAAATGGCACTCATTTCTTATATTTCTCATAAAGGAAAAGCTAGTGTGGGGCTCCTGGGTGGCTCAGTTGGTTAAGCATCTGACTTCAGCTCAGGTCAAGATCTCACGGTTCATGAGTTCAAGCCCCACATTAGGGGCTTTGGTGTCATCGCAGAGCCTGCTTCAGATCCTCTGTCCCCTCCCCCCCACACTGCCCGTCCCTGTTCGTGTGCTCTCTCTTTCTCTAAAAATTAAAAACGTTTTTTTAAAAATAAAATAAAGTAGGGGCGACTGGGTGGCTCAGTCGGTTAAGCATCGACCTCAGCTCAGGTCATGATCCCATGGCTTGTGAGTTCGAGCCCCTTGTTGGTCTCTGTGTTGACAGCTCAGAGCCTGGAGCCTGCTTCAGATTCTGTGTCCCTTCTCTCGCTCTGGCCCTCCCCCACTCACGCGCGTGCACGTGTGCTCGCTCTCTCTCTCTCTCTAGAATAAATAAAGATTAAAAAAATTTTTTGATAAAATAAAATAAAGTAAAAGCTAGCTTGAAAGCAGCATCCAACAAACTTTTCCTTAAAGACCAGATGGTAAATATTCTAGATATCGTGGGCTGACCGGTCTCTGTGGCAGCTGCTCAAAAGCTGCGTCCTAGTGAGGAAGCAGCCCTAGGCAATACTGACACGAAAGATGGCAGGTGTGTTTCAATAAAACTTTAAGAAGCAGGGGGCCTGCCTGGTTTATATTCTTGGACCCTGATCTCAAGCCCAGAAGGCTTCCTACTCCCTGGCGCCCCCTTCAGGCCAACCGGCTCGCCCCAGCCGGACCCCCACCAGCACCCCTGGGACCTGCCAGTGACACGTCGCCCACGCTGCCGTCGCTCTTTCCCATCCTGGCAGAGCTGTGCCTTCCTTCTCAAAGCATTGACAATTTCCAGGCCTCTTTCAGATGCCTAAAGATCACACTTGAGCTTCTCAGCGGCCGAGTGAGCCAGGAAGGCTCCCACCTTAAGGGGAGGAAAGCGAGGCCCGCGGACATCGAATGCCTGCCAGCCGGGCTCGCGGAGCCAGTTGTCGGTTTATGAATGGTTCCTGTCATTCGGTGTTGCTAGTCCCCGGTGCAGAGGGCATGGTCCCAAAGCCCCCCTTTGAGCCTGAGGCTGGACTCCCCCGGCCTCTCCTCAGCCCCAGTGCCTCCCAGGCCGAGCGTTGTGACTGTCCCCATGCTCGCCCCATGATGCCCACTTGGAAAGTAGACTCAGACCTGTAAGGAGCCTCAGAGACAATTCTTCCCGAGGCCTCAAACTGTGGTCCTTGCAGGTGGCTTCCGGGCGCCAAGAAAGCAGGGGGAGGTGCAGGGGCCCAGAGGGCAAAACTGGAGGCCACTGACCCTGCAGCCCAGAGGGCATCTCCACCCGTCCCCGCCCCCCCCCCCCCCCCGACGTCATGCACTGAGCTTCTTCCTGGTGTGTTACAGACTTTGCTGTTGAAACAGCCTGAGGACCACCTGCTGATGCCAATGTTTCCCTGTCACAGAAGAGAAAACTGAGGTCCCAGAGACAGGAAGTGAATTGCCCGAGAGCTCTCAGAGCGTTGACAGCACAGCTGGGGTAGTATTCGGGCCACAAACACATGGAAGCTGAACCCTAAGGCCGGCCCTCCCTGGCTGTGTCCCTCTGTGAGCATGATGTCGACTATACCCAGCCCAGAGACCCTCAGGCCTGTGGCCGCGGATGACAGGCTGCTTCAACGGTGTGTTTTGCAGCCTGGGTCCCTGGAGGCCTCGGCCTCCCCTGCGCATCACAGCGGTGATTCTGGCTTGAAGATTACGGGGTGTGAGCAGGCCCAGGGGCCCCGGGTCAGGGAGGTCGACGACTTCATGAAACAAGCCCCCTTATGGGGCGCCTGGGTGGCTCAGTCGGTTGAGCGCCGACTTCGGCTCAGGTCACGATCTTGCGGTCCATGAGTTCGAGCCCCGCATCGGGCCCCTGTGCTGACAGCTCAGAGCCCGGAGCCTGTTTCAGATTCTGTGTCTCCCTCTCTCTGACCCTCCCCCGTTCATGCTCTGTCTCTCTCTGTCTCAAAAATAAATAAATGTTAAAAAAAAAAAAATTTAAAAAAAAAAAAAAGAAAAGAAACAAGCCCCCTTAAAAGGGTCCCCAGAAGGGAGGAGGTGCAGGTGGGCAGGGCACGCTGCCTGCTCCCGGGCGGCGGGGCTGTCTCTGCCGGACCTCAGCCAGCAAGTAAAGAGGGTTAGTAGCTGTGAGGACAAGTGAGGCAAGGGGTCACAGAACGCTGCCCAACTCTGGAAGAACAGGCATGTAGGACAAAGGCCAGGAGCTCAGCCACACTCACTCACCGTCTTTCCAGGGTCCCCTGAAGACTCAGCTGATGTGCCTAGAGCCTCCCTGAGGAGGCCAGGCCCAGGGGGTCTGACACCAGGGGCCCCCCAGCCACACGCCCACAGGAAAGGACAGCCAACATGGCCTGTGCAGTCATCCTGGTGGCCCTGCTCTTGGCAGGGCCCGGGGGCCACACTGTCCAGGCCCCTGGCTACCTGCCAATGTCCAGGGACCTCGGACATCTTCTCCACCAAAGGAGACGTGCTCATCAGGGCCGTGACGCCCTTACACGCAGTGCTGGATCAGCCACGAGTAAGGTTCCAGAAGCCTCCGGAGCAGCCACTGTGCCAACGGTGGGTCCAGGCCTTATCCCTAGACAGGATGGCCACCTGGGGAGGGAGAGAGGGGGAAAGGGGTGCCTTCTGATCGCTGGAGGCAGCTGGGGAGCCCTAGATCTGCCATCCACCCTCCCAGGCCCCTGGCAGGGACAGCCCTTGGCTCTAAGCACCTGGGTGTCAGACTGGGTTCTACTCCCAGCCCTCCCTGAGTCACCGAACCACCCAAGGCAAGTCTCCTTCTCTCTCTGCACCACGCTAGTATTCCTTGAGTCTGAGGGAGAGAAGAGCTCCACAGCAGGCGGCCTGGGAATGGCTTCAGAGTCACGGCACCAGAGCCCTGGGAAGAGGCACGGAGGGGCCGTTCGTGGGGCCAGAGGGAAGGCAGCCCCAGGCCCATGCCTGTCCGCAGGGGGCTCCGCCAGCCTGGCTTCCACAGACGTCTGAACTGTTCCCAAGGCCACCCTGGTTTCTCGCCACATTTCAACCTGCAATCTGCGGGGTTGCCCCAGAAAGATGCCCAGGAAGTATGCAGCCAGAACAATGTCACCCCACCCCACGTCTGTCTGTCTTCTCCCTGCCTAGGTCTCCATCAGAGGCGGGGTAGCTGTTCACGCGCTCACTCGGGGCTCTCTGCTGTGTCTGGGGCCGTTTGTCTCTGCAGGTGTTTGTCCATCTGTGTGCCCGTGTACACGGCCGCCAGCCCCTGCACGTCTGTCTCCCTGTCTTTCCCGCACCTGAGTGCCTGTCTGCATTTCTGCCTGTCTGTCTACTTAGGTATGTCTGTCTTGCCTAAGATCCCCAATCCCCCCAAGGCTTCCTCCTTCCAGCAAGCGTGGAAATTCAGTCCCGCTTCCCATCTTGCCCTCGCTCCTTCCGAACAGACAGTGTCCGTGGCTGTTTTGTGTGGCTCAGCACAACACCCCTGACCAATGGTAACTCCCCCACCCGCCCCGCACTTTACTCTCTCAAAGGTTCAGTATCCACTTTTTCCTGAATGTCCTGGCCCTTCTCTTTGCTGTGTCCGAGGTGAAAGGGGACCCAGCCTTCCTGCCCGACATCACCATGGGACTGCAGATCCATGATTCCTGTATCTCGGGGTCTCTGGCGCTGGGGAGCACCCTGGCCCTGCTTTCCAACCAGCCCCGCCCCACGCCCAACTTGCGCCGTGGCCCCCAGCCGCTGCTCCTGGGGGTGGTAGGCGATGTGACCTGCGCAGAGTCGGAGCCCACGGCTGAGCTGCTGTCCCGCAGAGCCCCTCAGGTGCGGATGCATCTAGAGAGGAAACTGGTAGCAAGCTCTGGCTGGGTGCCCCAGAACAAACTGCAACTGGGTAGAGACATCACAGGCTGTGACCCTGGGCCTGGATTCCTCTTCCACAAAATGGAGTTTCTGGTAGTGGACTGGGCGGGTGGGTCCCCGGGGCTTGTCCGCAAACGGGTGCTGCTCCGTCGCGATGCTTTCTCTGGTTCGCAACAACACGACAAAGAAAAGGTACGGTCCCTACGTGTCAGCGTGAGGTTGCCAGCCCTCTTCAATCAGTGGTTGCCTTTTTCGTTTTTTCAGTCTTATGGAGACGTGATTGGCATACGTCAACATGCAAGTTCAACGTGTACAGGATGATCGTTTGACTTACACACACCGCGAAACGATGACAAGAAGTTCAGTTAGCACCCAGCGACTCCTATAAATACGATGAAGAGAGAAAGCAAAGGAAGCAAAAAACACCTTTTTCCTCGTAATTGGAATTCTCAGGATTCAGTGTCTTGACAAGTTTCCCACGTGCCTTAGAGCGGTGTCAGCCACGGTCATCACGCTGTATATGCACCCCCCAGTACTTGCCTGCCTTGGA
Source organism: Puma concolor (assembly GCF_028749965.1). NCBI lineage: Eukaryota > Metazoa > Chordata > Mammalia > Carnivora > Felidae > Puma > Puma concolor. The sequence continues at coordinate 12,626,876 of NC_141676.1, forward strand.
ACTGGAAGCTTCTACCTTTTGACACCTCCCCTGCAATTCCCCCTCCCCTCCAACCTCAAATCTGATCTCTTTTCCGTGAGTTTGTCAGGGTTTGTCTTTTATTCGTTTTCGATTCCACAGAGAAGTGAGATCATACAGCACGTGTCTTTGTGTCTGGCTTATTTCACTTTGTATAATGCCCTCGAGGCCCATCCATGTGGTCTCAATGGCAGGATTTCCTCCTTTTTTATGGCCGAATAATATTCCATTATATATACACACCACAGCTCCTTTAGTCATTCATCCATCGACGGACATCTAGGCTGTTTCCACGTGTTGGCTATTGTAGGTTTTATTTTTTCCAACAAACTTTTGTGATAGAATAAAACTTTGCCAACCTTGGGCCAAACCCCTGTCATTTTTGGTTGGTTAGTTAAATAACCTGGGACACATGTGCTCTAACAGCCCATGATCCGAGGGCTGATGATCACACTCAAGATTTATAGCCCAGGCCAGGATGACCTCATTTCTCCTCCCCGCCCTTCTCAGAAAGCTGGAAAGTTGGACATGTGACTGACCATACTGCAGAATTTCATGATGTTTCTATGAAGCATCTGCCTGGACCTGACTTTTATTTGATCTTTTGTGTGTATCAAATCTGTTAGGCAAGGAAGCAGTGTTTATCAAATCGTTTCCCAGTTGCAAAAATCCTTATTTTTCCTCACCAGGCCTGGAAATAAGTTACATGACTATTACTTGTGAGCTTCAAAAGACACCCCAAGAAATATTAAATATCTTCTCTCCTGGATTTCCCTGAGACCTCAAATGCCCCAAATGAAAAATCATCCAGTGAGATGCAGACACTTAACCCTCAGTAGCTGTTCTTCAGTGATGGATGGCTATTGTCAACCATTCACACCCTAGTATAAATGAGTTTGTCACATGCTTTCTTCTGCATGCATCATTGGCTAATGATGACCTAATAATTATATATGACTTAATAATAACTGTATCTATCCTTTCTTGAATAATTCCTTGGTGGAAACTGCTTTTTAGATACTTTACATGTATCAAATATTTAGGAGAATTAAATGAGTCAATACAGGTAAAACACTCAGGAAAATGCCTGACTTATAGTAAGTTATATATCAGTATTTCCTATTATTAGTATTATTATCATTATTTTCATTACCTCATTTAATCCTCACAGCCTTGGAAGGTAGGTATTATTATTTCCATTTTACAGATTATGAAATTGAGACTCAAAGAGGAAATGTCACTTGCCCCAATTCTCACAGCTAGTAAGTAGTGGTTCGGGGTTCAAAGCCAGGCAACCAGACTCCAAGAGTAAAAACAGGTACAGAAGCAAGGAGGAGAGAACCTCGCCTAAGCACAAACGCTGCCTATTGTAGGACTGGTCCTTATTTCCAAATTTTTACTGAGCACACTACTCATGGCATACAGCTCTGTGCCATAACTGCACGTACCATGAGGCACATATGAGGCCATGGCTCTGACCTTGGATGCACTCACCCTGTGGACAAGAAGACAAGCATGAGCCCAGAGAGCTGTAACACAAGAGCACCGACTGGCTCTCGAAGGGTCGGCTGTAGGAGGAGTCGGGGCAGAACAATGTAGCCTCAAGGTTCCAGATGGAAACGTTCGGTGAGGGTGACCTTGGCCTCTCAGTCAGCAATCAGGACACTTAGCTGATTGAGGATTGCTTTTTCCAGTTTTTTTATTTATGCGAAAATTCTTACAAAGGCATAAAAATAAATTGCTTTTGTACCAAGGATGTAGGAGGCTATAGAGTTTGTCTAGACGCCAAATGAAAAACACACTACACTCTTCTAAACTGGAGTCACTGAACCTTTTACATTTGCTCTGATGGCCGGTGTGTGTGATGTTATTCTGCCCTCTTATGTGATTTTCTGTTTCCTTGGCTTTGTCATAACTTTCCATAAAAAAGGTTAAAGACATAATACTAGAAGTGACAGAAAATCTTTTTATTTAGTTAGCTAGAAGGCATTTCTATGCTCTCATTCACTTCTGTTATGATAGTTTTCTATTCATTATGCTTTTTTGTCTTGTCCTTTCTTGAAATTTCCTAATTTTTTTGAACTTTTCTTTTTCTTCTAGTGCTTTGGAAGTTGTGTAGCTTCTTTCTATTTTTCTCATGATTATTCAACTTTTTAACTCACTTGAACCTTTATTTCTCAAGCAATGTCAAGAATTATACAGTGCATGAAAACACCTTATTCCTCTGCTTCTCCCACTGGCCTCCTACAATATGTTCTTTAGTCCATTGTTGCCCTTTTTTTTAATATTTACTTATTTTGGGGAGAGCGCAAGCAGGGGAGGGACAGAGAGGGGGGACACAGGATCCTAAATGGGCTCCACACTGACAGGCTGACAGCCGAGAAGCAGAGAGCCCCATGTGGGGCTCCGACTCAGGAACCGCAAGATCATGACCTGAGCCGAAGTCAGATGCTCAACCAATGGAGCCACCCAGGCGGCCCTCCCCTTCCAGTGCTGTCTTTCTTATGGTGAACTGGCTTCCCAGGCCTGAGCATATAGGCTTTGGAGAGACCTGGATGCAGCACGATGAGACATGCTGAGATCATATCTAAAAATAAAAGACAGGGGCTCCTGGGTGGTTCAGTCAGTTAAGCATTTGACTCTTGGTTCCGGCTCAGGTCATGGTCTCACAGTTTGTGGGTTCAAGCCCTGCATTGGGCTTCTCACTGGCAATGCAGAGCCTGCTTGGGATTCTCTCTCTCCCTCTCTCTCTGCACCCCACCCTCATAATAAATAAACTTAAAATTTTTTAATTTTTTTTAAATAAAAATAAATAAAAACAAAAGACAGACACAGAAGGATTAATGGGACTTCCTACTACGTATGTGATGAATGAAAACAGTCAAGGGACACCTGGGTAGCTCAGTAAGTTAAGCCTCCGACTCTTGATCTCAACTCAGGCCTTTATCTCTGGGTGGTGAGTTCACCTCCTCCCCCCCACCCCCCATTATATGTGTAGTCAAATTTCCAGAAGCAGATAATAGAGTAGTGGTTCAGGCCTGGGAAGAGAGAAAACGGGGAGAGAGTAGTCAAAGGACACAATGTTTCAGTTATACAAGCTAAGTTCTAGAGATGTCCTGTACCACGGAGTGCCTGGAGTTCACAACACTGTACTGTATCCTTAAAAATCAGCCAAGAGGACAAATAGTGTGCTAAGGGCTCTTATCACACAAAACCAGACCAATATAATAAGGAAGAGGGCGGAAGGAACTTTGGACTGGTGAATAGGTTTATGGTATAGGTGGTGCTGATGGTTTCAGACATGTGTACTTAGCTCCAAACTCATCAGGTTGTAAATGGTAATCATGCACAGATTTTGCAAGTTAAATAAATTAAAAAAAAAAAAAAACCCACAACTGTTTGTAATAATCGAAGGCAGAGAGGGGAGCAGTGAGGGCGGGTCCAGGGCGGCAGGTGAGAGCACCTGGGGGCAGGTGGACCCCAAGCAGGGGGTGGTGAGGTGTCCCCATCCGGGTCTGCGGCCCCGCTTCATCCCCCAGATGAGCCGTGGATCTCAGCACCCCCCTCTTCTCCGCCTGGTCGGGGTTCCCATCCTTCCTCTGCACAGCGCCCAGCAGCGCCCACCAGCCCTGGGTCCCCGCCAAGCGCTCGAGTCACTTTAACTGGACCTGAGTGGGCCTGATGGGCAATGACAGTGGCGACTGCGAGCGGCGGGACCTGCGGCTGCGGGAGGAGCCGGGGCACACGGGCGGCTGCGGGGCCTTCTCCCAGGGGATCCGCGGCCAGGACCGCGGCATCCACAGCCCCACCAGCGCGGTCTCCTCCAGCCCCGCTTCGTCTGTGCCTGTTACCACTTCCACTTCAGCCTGCTGGCGGGGGCCCTTTGGGAGAAGAATGTGACGGGGAGGACGTGGGTCTTGTCCATCTCTCTCTCCTCCAACCCATCGGTGCTGCGCCCCCGAGCGCACACCTGGCTGAGCGGCAGCTTGAGCCTGGCCATCCACTCGGGATTCGTGCCTGGCTTTGAGGACTTTCTGCTGGCGCTGCGCCCAGCCGTGCACGCGGGCAACGGCCTGGTGGGGAAGCTCTGGGAGCTGCAGGGATGCAGGTGATACGGGTCAGGGGCTGCCACCGCCGGCGCCAAGGAAGGGGCTCATCAGGCTCCGAATTGCACAGGGTGTGAGAACCTGACAGCTGTCCACCTGTCTGCCTTCAGACCGCATGACCTGATGGCCACTCACCAAGCCTACCCGGCAGCCAGAGCCCTGCTGGCCGCCTGTCAGAACCGACCACCTACTCCCCAGGAGAGGGGCCTTTCCCGGGAGGCGCCTGTGCTGACGCTGGCAGTGGCTGGCCTTGGCAGGTGAGCAGCCCAGACGCCCTAATCCAACCCCTGTCCTTCCCAGCTGGCCCTGAGGCACAGGCTAGCACAGAGGAAGCAAGGTCTAACAAAAGGAGCACTGCATTTAGAGCCAGAGTCTCTGGGCTCAGATCCCTTATTATTAAAGATGTCAGGGGTCTACAGCTAGAAGAGAGGATTGGCTCCCACAGCAATGAGAATCCCTTGTTTGTAAAACTTTCAGGAATCGCGCGAGCGCTCGCTCACCGTGGAAAGCAGCGAACCCCAAAAAGCCCTGGCTTTTCCCCCAGAAAGCCAGCTGTCGTATACTCAGCAGCACGCCAGTACCCATATGAAAGCAAAATGATAGAAACAAAAGTCAGAGCGGAAGGAAAATCCTCCTAACGCTAAAAGAATGCTTTCAAACAAGGCACAGCTTCTTTAAGATGGGTTTTAGGTGATTCCATCGGGACTGTATAGTGTGAGGTTTTTAAAGGCCAGAAGAGTAATAATATTTAACACTTTTCAAGGGTCTTCTGTGCCAAGTAATGTGGCAAGCGCTTCATATGTATTAAGGCGTTCTCACCTTCAGGACGACTCTATGAGGTAGGCCCCCTTGGCATGACGAGAAAATGGAGAGGCGGAATAACATATCCAGGGGCACACCAGGCAACCTGGCTCCAGAGGCTGGGCACTGGGCCATGCTCCCTGCAGCCTCAGTAAGCGGTAGAATTCCTGGAATCTCTCAATATCCAAGCCCAACGTTGCGCCTAGCCAAGATAGTTGCTAAAACTCCCTCCTATGCTCTTACTGGGTTCTAGTGGCCTAATTCAACGTGTGTGTGTGTGTGTGTGTGTGTGTGACACAAGTATCTACCAAGCACGTTCATGCACCTTGGAGCAACATGGGATACAGAAATGTGCAAAATGTGTGCTTGCCTTCTGAGTGTCTCTGTTTCCTGATCACCAATCGTATCTGGCACAAGGAAGGATGCTAAGTAACATGTATGAAGGGGGCGATGTTATGAATACGTGGAGGAACCCACATTCATAAGACCAGCCTGTGTGTGAAGTGTCTTAGGCAACACCTGAGACTTCCAGATGTCCATTAACTTGACTTCCATTCCCCTACTCACTGCAGATGAAGGCAGACTTGAAGGATAAGAAAGCAGAGCTCTTTTTCCATAATGTGCAAAGATGAGGTGCCTTCCCCCATGCGCTGGTGAGCACGGCTGTGGGAGAACAGTCCAGGGATGGGGCCTGTTCTGTGCCTAAGCAGTTTCTTTCCTTGCACTTTCTGTCCCTGCCTCAGGTGCTCCATTAAGCCCGGAAGATTGGCTTCACCCCCAGAACACACGAAGAGGTTTTCTTCACCAAAGATGGGGAGATGCTGGGGCGCCTGGGTGGCGCAGTCGGTTAAGCGTCCGACTTCAGCCAGGTCACGATCTCGCGGTCCGTGAGTTCGAGGCCCGCGTCGGGCTCTGGGCTGATGGCTCAGAGCCTGGAGCCTGTTTCCGATTCTGTGTCTCCCTCTCTCTCTGCCCCTCGCCCATTCATGCTCTATCTCTCTCTGTCCCAAAAATAAATAAACGTTGGGAAAAAAAAAATTTTTAAAAAAGATGGGGAGATGCTGACAATGTTTGGCATTAAAAACATCTCTTTCCTCCCAGACCAGAGAGGACAGACAGCCATTGTTGGACATTTTGCCTTCAGAGCACTTCCTGGAAAAGAGCTGCAGATAAATGACAGAGCCATTATGTGGGCAGAAGGACTCCTAAAGATAAGAGCTAAGACCCACTTAAGGGCCACACCCACACAGCACCTCACAGCTCCAAGTGCCTGGCAGTATTTGTTATGTTGAACCGACTTAAATCACTTGGTCAATGGGAGGGGAGGGTGGACCATTGACTTACACAACTCAGAGACTGTTCAGCAAACAAAACCTTCCCAAACCACCCCATGGCTCCCCAAACAAAGGAGCTTGCTAAAGGCAAAGGCAATTAATGAGAAAATGGGAAAGTAGAGTATATATAACTTCCAATTTAATTCAATTTGATCTGCATTTCCCTGATGACTGGCGATGTTGCCTAAGAAGAGAAGACACATCTTCTCTTGTGTCTATTGGCCATCTGTATCTCTTCTTTGGAAAAATGTCTGTTCAGGTCCTCTGCCCATTTTGCACCTGAATTGTTTGTTTTTCAGCATTGGCTTGTGTAAGTTTTTTTCTCTGTTTTAGATATTAACCCTTTATCAGATGTATCATTTACAAACATTTTCTCTAATTGGATAGGTTGCCTTTTTGTTTTGTTGATGGCTTCCTGAGCAAAAGCATTTTATTTTGGTGTGGTTCCAATCCTTCATTTTTGCTTTTATTTCCTGTACCTGAGGACAAATATCTAGGAAAACATTGCTTAGGCCAATGTTTACCAGATTACTCACTATTTTTTCCTTCAGTCTTATAGTTTCAAGTCTCTATCCTTTGATAGGAGAATTTGGTGCATTTACATTTAAAGTAATTATTGATAGGTATGTGGTTATTGCTATTTTGTTAACTGATCCAGGCTGTACTTGTAGTTCATCTCTGTTCCTTTCTTCTTCTCTTCTAAGAGTTCATTGTTACCTATTATTTCCCTAATATCCTGCACAGTACCTGATACATGGAACACATTGGTAACTACCTGAGCAGGAAAGGGAGAGAAGGTGAAGAGGAAAGGAAAGGAGAAGGAGGTAAAGGAAAGAGAGGGAGGAGCAAAGAAGAGAGGAAGGGACCTAGTAAGGTAGAATGTTGCTGGTAATTCTTCCAAGACCTGAATTCACAGATGCTGCTCAGTCCCCCATGAAGTCTCCCCAGCACTGTCTCTCCTCTCGTGAATAGGTCCCTACCTCAATCTGCAATGAAAAATGTCCTGTGGGAACCAGGAAGTCAATCATATCTGAGAAGTCAAACTGCTGCTACAGTTGCATTGCCTGCCCCAAAGGAGAGATGACCATGACACCGGGTAAGAAAGAGGTTGCCCTTATACAGAGGGTCCAGCCTGCAGCCAGGGTAGACTTCAGACAAGACCTGATAGTCACATGATGGGAAGACTCCTTTACTGGGAAAGAAAAACCCAGGCAAGAGGAAATCAAAAAGATTTTGTCAAGATGCCCTTCCCACTTGCTACATTAAAGCCATCTAAGGCTATTAGTTCTTTCAACAACGATGAGTTTGTCCAAATTCTGTGCCTAGTTTCACGTCTGACACATCGTAGCCATTCTGTAAATATTGGGGAAAAAAATCCCTCTATTGACCTAATCTGCATTTTGCTAAGATGCCGTTCATTCAGCAGACATTAACTGGCACCTACTGTATGCAGCCACTGTTCTGGGTGCAAGGGTGATAACAACAAATGAAGCGCAGCCCCTAGACCCACAGAGCTTATGATCTCTTCAAGGAGGTGGTCCTTGTGTCCCCAGACCTGACACGGTAAAGGAACTAGACTATAAAGTGAAATCCATTGCCTTAATAAAAGTTCAAACATCAAACCATGAGACTGCAGAGGAACAATTAATTCTAACAAAGGGTCTGTAGGAGGACTTTTCACTTGAGCAACAAGTGGGATTGCTGAGGCAACGAAACATGACAAGGATAGTCCAGGCCAAGGAACACATTAGCAAAGGTTCAAGACAGGAGAGCAATAAGGAGCAGAGAGTGACTTGAGCATAGTCCCTGATGAGAGACGCAGGATGCAGGGGGCTGGATAACAGAGGCCCTTCTCTGCCAGACTCAGGATCGTGGACCCTACTCTGCAAGAACTGGGAGACACAGAATTACTTAAGTGGAGAAGCAGTGCATTTCAGTGTGTTTGGGGAGATTGATAAGCAACCCACATACTGAGAGAGAATGCAGGAGGAACAGGCTCAGAATCCAGGAAATCGTTGAAGCCACAGGATGGGGAAGGCCTTCTGTCACAACAGAAATTTTTAGCGTGGGAAAGGCAGGGACTTTGAGGATACTTTTTGCCCATTTAAAGAGAAAGGCACTGCTGAATGAAGCTGAGAAAGAGACACCAGATGCTAAAGAGAGGATGACGGAAATGGTAAATAAGAAGTCAGCCTTGAACTTGCAGATTAGAGCATAGAATCAAGCATCTGGAACATGAAGACATTACCCAGTCAAAGAAAGGGGTGAAATGAGATCCTTTGACCGCTCCAGAGCTCCAGTCACAAAACCTATCCTTAAAATCACTATGGAAAGCAAAGTTCTGATCATTTCTATCAAAGGAGTGATTTAGACATAGGTGCCTCCATTAAAAAAGAGGAAGAGATAGAAAGAGTCTGTGTACATAGTAAGCAACCCATTGAAATTCCTTAAATTAATGGGCTACTGAATGAATAAGTGCATGAATGAGTTAGCCGTCACTAGTAATTATGACACGAGCACAATGGCGGTTCGATTCAAAGGGATGAAGCCCAGAGAAGAGTTAGAGCTTCCACAGGTTATTGTGTCAATGTTATTTCACTATAGTTTGATGCATGATGAACAGCTGCTATCAGGATTTCTGCCATCTGTGTCTTCGGCCTTCAATCTGAGGACATCAGCAGCCTGGAAGGTCCACCGTAACAAGACTGAAATACACAGGACCTACCGGAAAAGCCATCAGTAGCCATATAATTGACCACGGGAAAGTTTCCAGAAGCTTCCCCATTATGTTCTCTGACCCAGTTTCTCTTTCTCCCTTCAGATGGTGCTACATGTGAGAGGCGCCCTGAGGATGAGTGGCCTGATATGGAGAAGAGCTGGTGCATCCCCAAAATGCTTGACTTCGTCTCCTACCATGAGCCCCTCGGTGCAGTGTTGGCTGTCTGCACAGCCCTGCTCTTCCTCCTTGCCCTGGCCATCTTAGGCATCTTCATCCAGCACCACCACACCCCCATCATCCAAGCCAGTAACCACCAGCTCAGCTATCTTTTGTTGTCCTCCTTGGTCCTCTGTTTCCTCGGCCCCTTCCTGTTCAATGGGCACCGAGGGCCCTTCATGTGTGCTGTGCGCCAGGCAGCTTTTGGGGTCATCTTCACAACCTGTGTGTCCACTGTACTGGCCAAGCCCGTCGTGGTCCTGGCAGCCTTCCACACCACCTAGCCAGAAACCCAGATTGGGAGGGTGGCGTGGCCACTTCTCCCTAGCACCATCCCCATTGTCTGTTCCCTGGTCCAGACAGACTTGTGTGCACTCTGGGTGATCCGATGGCCCCCACAGCCTGTGAGCTCTATGGAGCCTGGGACCACGATGATGGTAAAGTGTGATGAGGGCTCCTTGGAACTGTTCTATGCCATGCTGGGTTACTTGGGTTTGCTAGGATTGCTCAGCTTGCTGGTGACCTTCCGCACCTGCCGGCTACCTGACCCCTTCAACAAAGCAAAGTGTTTCACTCTCAGCATGTGTGTGTGCTCCTGTGTCTGGGCATCCTTCATCCCTGCCCACATGAGCACCCAAGGCAAAGACACGGTGGCCGTGGAGGTCTTTGCCATCTTAGCATCAGCAGCAGGTCTCGTGTCATGCCTCTTCTTTCCCAAACGCTACGTCATCCTTCTCCATCCTGAGAAGAACCCAAAAGAGAAAATGCTTGGCAGGTGTCATCTCAGATGGGAAGGTCAAAAGCAGACCATGGGGAGTGCTGTGTTCCCAGGGAGGCCCTCTTTGGACTGGCCACCAGGAAAACACTCCCTGTCACCCTGGTCCAGACCCCTCATTGTCACTTAGTGGCTTTTATATTGTATTTCATTCTGTCAGAGGAACATGAGACGTGTTTGCGGTAATGTTGTCCTGGATGGAAGCATCTAGTGTAATTCATCCTCTGGCCACTCAGCAACCAGCCGATGTGTGGTATGGAGAGGAGACATAGCTGTTTGGTGAATAGCTGTTTAGTGAATGAATAAGTCAATGCATGCAAAGCTAGCATTGGTAGAGATCTTGCAGAGGAGAGTGGCTCAATAGAGTCAAAGAACCCTGGCTCAAATCCTCCTAGCTTCTCCATGTTGTAGCTGTGTGAACCTTGGGATGTGGCTTAACCTCTCTGAGACTCCGATTCCACTGATGTAAAATGAGACTAAGCCTCCCTCTCTGGGCTGATATGATGAAGTGAGAAAATGTATAGGAATGCCCAGCACATATTTAACACTCAAAGGTAGGTATTTAAAGTCATCCATCCACCCTGTCCTTTCACAAGAAGAGACCCAGGTACCCAGGGCATCGTTGTGCTGATGTTAGATGAGTAAGTTTAAAGTCCTGGTTCTCCATTTACTCAGCTGTGTGACTTTGGTCAAGTTACATTACTTCTCGGTACCTCAGTTTCCTTATGTGCAAAGGAAGATAACAGCACCAATTCTGTGGGGTTATCAGCGAGGAGTAAATGAATTACTATTTATAAAGCATTTAGAACAGTACCTGGCACATAGTAAGAACTAAACAAGTATCTGTTAGATAGCTCAATAAAATTATACGTAGTGGCACGCCTGGACGTCTTGACTCTTTGCTAAATAACTAAAGCTTTTATGAGACCCTTGCTCCAAGCTAGGTCCTGAGGGGGGGACCTCCAGGAAGGCTAAAATACAGCCCTTGCAAAGCTTATGGTGTAACATTTCCAACCTAACCTGATCAGAGTAAACTAAATATATCTATTTTGAAACTGTTCTACAAGAATTAAACAACTCGCACCTCCTCTGGTCAGCTCGCTTATCTTTGGGTAGGTGGAGACAGTTGACTGTCACAGACCCAGCTGAGCAACCACCAGAGCAAAGTCTGCTCTAAATAAAGCTCTCCCACTTGCAAGAGAGTCTGAGGACGTTAACAAAGCTGACAAAGTATTGGGCATCAGTTAACTAACTTTTAGTGCTCCTGGAATGCTCTATGGGAAGGGACAGAGCTGAATGGTGCTGCACATACTGTCTCAAGGTCTGGATGCATCCACGTTTTCTTGGCGATGAGATCCATTTAAGTTCCTGCAAAAAGGGGTTTTAAATGCTCCTGTCTTGGGGTGGCTGGCTGACTTAGTCAGTAAAGCATCTGACTCTTGATCCCAGGGTTGTGAGTTCAAGCCCCACTTTAGGTGTGGAGCCTACTCAAATATAATAATAATTTTAAAAATTAAAATAAATAAAATAAAATGCTTCTATCTTGCCATGGCTGGCCGAGAATAATATTTAGGAGTGACAGTGAAGCCACCAATGAAAACAAGGATATAGATAGAGAAGACTCAATTTAGAGAAACAGAAAGCCGTAGCATTCCACAGCTTTTGACAAACATAGCTTCGAGAGCAATTGCTAAGGGGACACCTGGGTAGCTCAGTCCGTTAAGCGTCCACTTTTGGCTTTGGCTTAGGTCATGATCACATGGTTCATGAGTATGAGTCCCGTGATGGACTCTGTGGTGTCAGCCCAGAACTTGCTTGGGATTCACTCACTCCCTCTCTTTCTGCCCCTCCCCTGCTTTCTCTCTCTCTCAAAATAAATAAACTTTAAGAAAGAAAAGAAATCAGTTGCTATGGACTTCACATGTGAAAATTGAAAAGTGAGAGACCAACCAAAGACTAAGACCCCTGAAAAAGGTATTGGAATCCCAGCATAGGTGCAAAGGATAAAAAGAATATGGAATCATAGAAGGGGGTCCAGAAGGGCCTTAGGTACATAGAGCCACATCAAAGCCTACGACAATGGTTACATAATGGTACACAGCAAACTGTAGAGTTCTGATTTCAGTATGTAGATCCAGTCATTCACACCAAGTCCTAAGTCAAAGGACCTTCTCCTGGATGGCTCCCAAATAGTCCCTCACTAACAATTCAGTCAATATCCTGGTACCCAGAATGGACAAAACAAGAGGAGCAGTGCTCCTTACAGAATTCTGTGTTAGTAAGTCTTATTGCTAATTATTCATTGTGACATTCTCTGGATTCTGGTGAAGTAATGTCTATATACTGTTAGCACACCTGCCTATGTTTCACTCAACGAACAAATATACCTCCAAAGAAGAAATTATATTCTCAGAAATTCCCCATTTACAAGGGTACGTATGTTTCCTGTCATGGTTTCATAATTTATCTTCACTGCGGAATTATCTACCATTGGTAGTGGCCTTAAAAACTTTACCTGTTGGGGGGCGCCTGGGTGGCGCAGTCGGTTAAGCGTCCGACTTCAGCCAGGTCACGATCTCGCGGTCCGGGAGTTCGAGCCCCGCGTCAGGCTCTGGGCTGATGGCTCAGAGCCTGGAGCCTGTTTCCGATTCTGTGTCTCCCTCTCTCTCTGCCCCTCCCCCGTTCATGCTCTGTCTCTCTCTGTCCCAAAAATAAATAAACGTTCAAAAAAAAAAGAAAATTTTAAAAAAACTTTACCTGTTGGAAGCCTGGATGGCTCAGTCAGCTAAGCAACCAACTGTTGATCTCAGTTCAGGTCATAAGCTCCGGTTCATGAGATTGAGCCCCACATCGGGCTCTGCAAATGGAGTCCAGCTTCAGGCTCCACACTGGGCTTTCCATTGGGCTCCATAATGACAGCAAGGAGGCTGCTTGGGATCCTCTCTCTCCCTCTCTTCTCTGCCCCTCCTCCACCCGCATGCCCATGAACTCACTCTCTGTCTCTCTCAAAATAAATAAACATGAAAAAAATTAATAAATTAATCAAAAAATTAAAAAATAGAGGCACCTGGGTGACTCAGTTGCTTAAGCATCCGACTCTTGATTTCAACTCAGGTCATGATCTCACGGTTTCATGGGTTCCAGCCCCACATCAGGCTCTGCACTGACAATTTGGAGCCTGCTTGGGATTCTCTGTCTCCCTCTCTGCCCCTCCCCCACTCGTGTTGTCTCTGTCTCTCTCAAAATAAATAAACAAAAATAAAAAATAAAAACTCTAGCTGTCACAAACTTCCAGTTTAAAATAAGTCAGTGAATGTAAAGTAGAGACAGTATAAGGAATATAGTTATTTTTTTTTCTGATCATAGTTACTTTATTGTGGGGGATTTTCTTTTTTTTTTTTTTTTTTCATTTTTTCAAATTGACATCCAAATTAGTTAGCATGTAGTGCAACAATGATTTCAGGAGTAGATTCCTTAGTGCCCCTTACCCTTTTAGCCCATCCCCCCTCCCACAACCCCTCCAGCAACCCTCAGTTTGTTCTCCATATTTATGAGTCTCTTCTGTTTTGTCCCCCTCCGTTTTTACATTCTTTTTGTTTCCCTTCCCTTTTGTTCATCTGTTTTGTCTCTTAAAGTCCTCATATGAGTGAAGTCATATGATTTTTGTCTTTCTCTGACTAATTTCACTTAGCATAATACCCTCCAGTTCCATCCACATAGTTGCAAATGACAAAATTTCATTCTTTTTGATTGCTGAGTAATACTCCATTTTATATACATATATACCACATCTTCTTCATCCATTCATCCATCGATGGACATTTGGGCTCTTTCCGTACTTCGGCTATTGTTGATAGTGCTGCTATAAACATGGGGGTGCATGTGCCCCTTCAAAACAGCACACCTGTATCCCGTGGATAAATGCCTAGTAGTGCAATTGCTGGGTCATAGGGTAGTTCTATTTTTAGTTTTTTGAGGAACCTCCATCCTGTTTCCCAGAGTGGCTGCACCAGCTTGCAAAGAATATAGTTATTAACATTGTACTAACTTTGTCTAGTGACTGACTGATAGTAACTAGACTTATCAAGGTGGTCATTTCATAATGTACAAAAATACTGAATCACCATTTTGGACACCTAAAACTAATATAATATTGTGTCCATTATAATGTGAAAACAAAGTCAGAAGCCAATTAATTAATTAATTAATTAAGAATACAAACTTCAGCTGTCAATACCTACACATATCATGTACTTCATGAGCACTCCAGATTCTGCCAGGTAGGTCTTTTTTTTAAGGGAGTGATTGCTTTACAATGTAAATAATCACACTCACAAAAGCCTTTTTTTCAGTTTTTTCTTTTATTGAAGTATAGTGAATGCATAATACCATATTATCAGTTTATTTTCTTGTATCAGGTTTTATTAAACCAGGATGCACTTTTACATATGTAGGATCCTTTCTAAAAGCATGCCTCTGAGTTCTTACCATTTTAAGTAATTTATCTCAAAAATATAGATTCTTTCTTCCACAAGCTCAGAATTGTAAACCTTTACTGACACTTCCCATAGAGTTGTTCTTAGAGTCAAATCCAGAAAGCATTCCCTGGGTTTGAATTTGAGTTCTTTCTGGAACCATAAATGAGAATGTCATGACCTGGTATGATGGTTAATTCTATGTGTCAAGTTCACTGGGATAAGGGATGTTCAGTCTTTAAAATGTTATTTTGGGTATGCCTGTGAGGGTTTTTTTCTGAAGAGATTAGCATTTAAATAAACAGACTGAATAAAGAAGATTGCTCTCACTGGGTATCATACGTAAGTGATGAATCACTGGGTTCTACTCCAGAAACCAATACTACACTGTATGTTCACTAACTTGAATTTAAATAAATAATTTTAAAAAAAAGAAAGAAGAAGAAGATTGCTCTCACCAATACAGGTGGGCATCATCCAGTCCATTCAGGGCCTGAATGAACAAAAAGGGGGAAGAAGGGAGAACTTGCTCTCTTGGCTTGCGCTGGGACATCAATCTTCTCCTGCCCTTGGACATTAGTGCCCCTGATTCTTGGACCTTTGGTGTCAGACCAGGACCTACACCATAGGCTCCTCCAGTTTTCAAACCTTCAGGCTCAGCCTGAATTACACCACTGATTTTCTAGCTTCTCCCGCTATCAAATGACAGATCATGGGACCTCCCAGCCTCCATATTGTGTGACCCAATACCTATAATAAATCTCTTCTTATATCCATCTCTCAATCAATCTAAATAGATGTATAGTTATATCGTTATAGTAGGTAGGTAGATGATAGATAGATAGATAGATAGATAGATAGATAGATAGATATAGATAGATGATAGATCTTATTGGTTGTTTCTCTGGAGAACTCTTATATACCCAGTATGTTTTGTTTGTTTCCATCAGCCAGAAACCTAAAAGTCAAATACATTTTGTGTTCAAATCTACTCAGGTCAGGTATCTGAAAGTTCTGTCCTATTTCTTTCATATGAATTCTTATTTTTGATCCTGAAAGTTTCTCATCTTTGCACTGATTTTGCATCCTGCCATCATCCAAAAGAACATAAAGCTCATTACTGATATAACATTCATTAAATGAAATGTTTTTCAAAACTTATGACTTGTGCCCTTTCTGCCAACCATAACAAGTGCAGCCGCTAAGATACTGGGTTGAGTGGGGGATGTAGAGACTGTGTTGCTACGGGCACCATCATGTAACCTGCTTGCTCTTGGCCAGTTGAGAAACACCATCACAGAAAAATCTGTCCTTCCCCCGATCCAGTCAAGCTCAGCATTTTCTCCTTCCATATACTATAGTTTCTGGAATCCACATTCAAATGATGATTATAAATGTCTTTAAGATACAACTATCTACATGTAAGGAACTACTTGAATTATAATGGTCTTTTAAGCCTCACTTCAAGCGAGCTGACGCCTTCTTATATTTCAAAGAAGCAGGTTGATATAGAAGTCAGATGGGCCTATACTTCAAATAAGACAATGTAGCTACAAAGAAATTAAGTACATGGATCACATGGAAAATCAGCTATGATTCTGGGGACTTTGTGGGTGGAAACAGCTAGTCATCTGCCAAAATTTGTTCTCCTTTTTCTCCACAATAATCAAATTGGGGCTGGATACCTGGTTACCTAGCTACAGACTCTTTTCAGTACCCTGGCAAAGAGCTGGGAGCTATGGCTAATTTCTCACCAACAGAGGTGAGTAGAAATGATGGTTTCTACATCTAGTGGAGAAACCTTAAGACATGAAGTTTGTTTCCTCCTTGATCTATCCTCACCCTTCTTGCTCCCTGGAACCTCATGCTGACCATGTAGATAACAAGAAGGCCCTAGACTGAGGGTTGGCATATGGTCTGTATCTCAGCTACTCAACTCTGTCATCGTAGCACGAATGGAGCCATAGATAACACATATGGTGTGATCGTATCCTAGTAAAACTCGATTTATGGACACTGAACTTTTAATTTTATTAAGTGATTATGGGTCGGGGCACCTGGGTAGCTGAGTCAGTTGAGAATCTGACTCTTGATGTCAGCTCGGGTCATCATCTCATGGTTGTAAGATGGAGCCATGCATCAGGCTCCGTGCTGAGCATGGGATTGTCTCTCTCTGTCTCTGTCTCTGTCTCTCCCTCTGCTTCTCCCTCACTCTCTCTCTCTCAAATTAAAAATTAAAATAAAAAATAAAATGACTATGTGTCATGAAATATTATTTTACTTTTGATTTGTTTACAACCATTTAAAAGTCTAAAAACCATTCTTAGCTTACAGCTCATTAAAAACAAGTGTCGAGCTGAATTTGGCCCACGGCGCTTAGTTTGCCAACATCCTAAGGGATGTTGACACTATGGAATGAGGGAACTTCCATCTTTGCCTGTTGAGCAGAGCCACCTGCCAACCTGAAGCGCTCACCTTGGACTCTTGCAGGAAAGAACAAATCTCTTTCCTTCTTTAAGCCCCTTTATAGCTAGGTGTCTCTCGTTACACCAGATTAACAGTTTACTTTAACTAATACATAATCCATAACTCATGACCACCCAGGTCACTGCTCTGTCTCCTCGTCCTCACCACCCTCCTTCTGAAGAGCCAAGGCAAGAAAATTAGGTCTTCACCTTCCTCCTTGCTGACCTTTCCAAGACCTGAGGGACAAGGCTCGGCCCAGAGCTCCCTTCACCTCCCTGTTCCGAAGACTATAGATGAGGGGGTTGAGCATTGGCGTGACAATGGAGTAGAAGACAGACACCACCTTGTTGAAGTTGATGGAGGAGGCCACTTTGGTGCGGACATACATGAAAAAAAGAGTGCCATAGAAGAGGCTCACCACTGTCAGGTGAGCTGCACAAGTGGAGAAGGCCTTCCTGCGCTCAGCAGCTGAATGGATGTGCAGCAACGTCCAGACGATGTTGCCATAGGACACAGAAATAACCGTAGAGGAGGCCAGGAGCACCGCCAGAGAAACGAGGAAGTCTGTGGTCTCCTTCAGGGTGACATCTGAGCAGGACAAGGCTAGCAGCGGTGAGGCATCACAGAAGAAGTGGTCGATGACGTTGGGGCCACAAAACGTCAGCTGGGACATGAGGTAGATAGGCAAAACAGGTGTGAGGAGGCCCGCCAGCCAACAAGCAGCGGCCAGACGGATGCAGGCGCCCCACGACACCAAGGCCGCATATCGGAGAGGCATACAAATGGCCACATAGCGGTCATAGGCCATGGCAGCCAGTAGGAAACACTCCGTTGCCCCCAGGAAGGTAAATATGAAGAGCTGGGACAGGCAGCCAGCATAGGAGATGTTCTTGCCCCCACCTACCCCAATAAAACCAGCCAGCATCTTGGGCACTGTCACCGAAGTGTACCAGATTTCAAGGCAGGACAAGTGTGTCAGGAAGAAATACATGGGTCTACGTAGCCGGTGGTCTAAAGCCACCACCACGATGATGGCCAAGTTCTCCACCAGGGTGAATAGGTACATGGTGAGGAAGAGTGTAAAGAAGAGGGGGCGTGCTTCATGCACCCCAGCAAAGCCCACTATGACAAACTCTGTTACATGGGTCCAGTTTGGGGCATATGGCTGCATAGGTGGAAGTGAGAGTCAGGACGCTCATAACCTCACGGACAACGACAGCTCAAGGAGAACCAGTGAGGATGGCACACTGAGACATCTTTCATTTCAGAAGAGGAAAGCAAAGTCAAGACCCTGGCCCTGCCCCCGAAGAATGTATAGCCTGTGAGGAGCTCCAGAAAACAGACAATTTCAGTACAAAATTTAAAGTGCTGGATAAGGATGCCGACGTTATGGGAGGAAATAGCAGGGAAGCTCCCCCAAGTCTGGAGGAATCAGTGAATGCTTCCTAGAGGAAGTGTTGTCTCAGCTGGAACCTGGAAGAGAAGGATAAGTGAGTGAGAAAAAAGTTAGAGAGGTAAAGAGAGCACAGCAAGTATTAAACCCCGGATACCGGAGAGAAATCCGTGCATTTGGGAAACCTCAAGTAGGTACAGGTTACCATAGAAGTGAAGAGCTTAGTTTTGGGGGCGCCTGGCTAGCTCAGTCGGTTACACATCCGACTTTGGCTCAGATCATGATCTCATAGGTCTTGAGTTCGAGCCCCACATCGGGCTTTCTGCTGTCAACACAGAGCCTGCTTCAGATCCTCTGTCTCCTTCTCTCTTTCTCCCCTTGACCCGCACTCGCTGCCTCTCTCTCAAAAATAAATAAACATTAAAAAGTGGGGGGAGGGGGGGCATCTAGGTGGCTCAGTCGGTTAAGCATTCAACTTTGGCTCAGATCAGGATCTCACAGTTCGTGGGTTCGAGCGCTGCATCGGGCTATGTGCAGAGCCTGGAGCCTGTTTCAGATTCTGTGTCTCCCTCTCTCTCTGCCCCTCCCCACCCCTCTCTCAAAAATAAACAAAACATTCAAAAATTTTTAATAAATAAACATTGAAAAAAGAAAGAGCCTGGCTTCCTGATCAAGCATACCTGGCTTTAAATACAAAAGAATTTAGGGAACCTTTTAAAAAAATAATCATAGAGGGGCCTGGGTGGCTCAGTCGGTCGAGTATCCAACTCTTGGTTTTGGCTCAGGCCATGATCTCATGATTCATGGGATCGAGCCCCACATCAGGCTCTGTGCTGGTATCCAGGAGCTTGCTTGGGATTTTCTCTCTCCCTCTCTCTCAATATAAATACATTGAAAATAATAATACTAATAATTACAAAAATTTAAAAGTTCAATACAAAAGAATTTAACAGACTAGTGGAATTTTAAAATAGATAGTCCTTCTAAAGCATTTCGCACCACGTTTGGGTCAATACATAACAGAGCAAAATTTAAATGTAGACTTCTGGAGTAGAGTATGGGAGGAAGACGGCACTCATTGAGCCCGGGAGCAGGCAAGGGCATCACGGAGAGTGAGAAGCCGAGTTAAGAGAAAAGACAGAGCTGAGCTTCAGTCTGGGGGCAACAGACAGTGTTGAGTAACTTAAGGAGAGGAGCAAGGTAAGCTTCCTGCCCTTCATAAGGACCAAGTGTGCTGTGCCGAGGCAGGTTTGGAGAGGAACACGGCAGAAAGGCTAGGTGGGGAGGTTTTGCAGGCGTAGCATGGGGTGATGATGGCCGCGGGCTCGAGGCATGGGGAGCGAACAGAGCTAATAAGAGACAGAATCAATAGGACTGAGTTTGAATCCAAGTTCCACCATCAACGTGAGATATGTGAGCCTGGGAAAAATCACTCAAAATTCCCTTTTTAAAAGCCGATAATAAAAAACACAGGTGTTGGGAATGCAAACTAGTGCAGTCACTCTGGAAAACAGTATGCAGATTCCTCAAAAAATTAAAAACAGGACTAGCCTATGATCCAATAATTCCACTACTGGGTATTCACCCAAAGAATAATGAAAACACTACTTCGAAGGGATACACGCACCTCTGTGTTTACCGCAGCATCATCTACTCTACAATCGCCGAACTATGGAAGCAGCTCAAGTGTTCATCGATAGACGAATGGATAAAGAAGATGTGGTCTAGATATAGACAAGGGAATATTATTCAACCATAAAAAAAAGAATGAAATCTTGCCATTTGCAACAACGTGGATGGATCTAGGGGGCATAATGCCGAGCGAAATAAATCAGTCACAGAGAGACAAATCCCATATGATTTCATACATATGTGGAACTTAAGAAACAAGACAAATGAGCAAAGGGGGGGAAAAGAGACAAACAGACTCTTAACTATACAGAACAAACTGAGAGCTACAGGGGTGGGGAAGGGTGGGGGATGGGTTAAATAGGTGATGGGGATTCAGGAGTGCACTTGTTATGATGAGCACCGGCTGTTGTATGGAAGTGTTGAATCACTTGAAATCACCTGAAACAAATATAACACCGCATGCTAACTACACCAAAATTAAGATTTCTAAAATAATAATACTATTTTTAATGAAAAAGAGGGGAATAAGAATAAGACTACTAAGATGAATCCCTACCTTGTTTTAGATTCAGTGAAAGAATATAATGTCTCCATCATACGGCCCTTTTAAATCACAACCTCAAATTCGTTGACGTTCTTCTCATTAACAAGTGGGATCTATGGCCACTTCCCTTAAACCTGGTCTTGCTGATTGCTTGACGACAGAACAAGACAGAAGGATGCTATGCCAATTTCCAGGCTCAGGTCTTAAGAAATCGATTCCTCTCCCTGCTTCTTGGAACCCGGTCACCACAGGGTGAGGAAGCCCAAGCGGCCTGCAGAAAGGCCCACATGGGAAGGGACTAAGTTCTCCCTCCCTCAGCCAAACTCTCACTGCCCCAGCGTGCCACCCGGGTGACTGAGCCGTCCGGGAAATAGGTCTCCAACCCCCAGCTGAGCTGGCCCAGCAGACACCAGCCTTCCCTGCTGGGACCTCCCCACATTGCAGATTTCTGAGCTAAATAGGAAATTATTTCTACTTTACGCCACTAAGTTTGGGAGTGGCTTGATGTGCAGCACTATATAACTGAAACAATGGTGCCCTGGTTCCAGAAGCTTGGGTGAATTATTCAATAACTTGGGCCCTCTGTAGGAAAAGGTGTCATGTTTTGCCCATGCTCACAAATGCCTTGGGGCACCTGGGTGGCTCAGTTGGTTGAGCGTCCAACTCTTGATTTCAGCTCAGATCGTGATCCTGGGGTCGTGGGAAATAAAAAAAATAAATGTCTAAACTGGGATCTGAATTTAGGTTGACAAGGTCTAAAACCTTCCTTGTTCCTTCCCCTAAAAAAAGAATTAAGCAGGTTCCTTGTGGCTTCAACAACCCATGATTTCCTGGCAACAGAAGCACACAGAGATGGTCAGAAAAAGGTCAAAGTCTTCAGATTCCTGCATTCCTAAGTCCATTCTTTAACATCCCCACGGCGAGTGGTCTATAAACATGGGCTTCCTGGCCAAATATAACTGCATTGCAGCCCTAGAGACTTCATGCTTCTGCTGGCTCCAGGAAATTTCAGCACACAATCCCTGAATATTTCTCCCCTTTGCAATCTGGTTTATAATGTAACAGTTTGAGGGCAGTGCTTACCCTTCCTGGATGCCCTTCCTGGAAGATACTCACTACACATGCGTACTGTAGAGCCTGACTTGACTCGTTGTGTTATAAATAGGCTTCATTGCATCCCATATCCTAGCCTCTAATTAATAAAGTAAAATGGGGCGGAGGCGTCTGGGTGGCTCCGTTGGTTAAGTGTCCAACTCTTGATTCGGCTCAGGTCATGATCTCATGGTTCGTGAGTTCAAGCCCAGCATTAGGCTCTGCGCTGAGGGTGCAGAGCCTTCTTGGGATTCTCTCTCTCCCTCTCTCTCTCTCTCTACCCCTCCTTGCTTTTCTCTTTCTCTTTCAAAATACATAAATAAACTTAAAAAAATTGTTTTTAAATACAGTGAAATGGGGTGCCTGGATGGCTCGGTTGATTAAGTTACAGCTCAGGCTATCATCTCATTGTTGGGCTCATGGGTTTGTGGGTTCGAGCCTCACCTTGGGCTCTGTGCTGGTGGTACAGAGCCTGCCTGGGATTCTCTCTCTCCCTCTCTCTGCCCCTCACCTACTCGTGCTGTCTATGTGTCTCTCAAAATAAATAAATCAACTTAAAAAAATTAAAAATATCATCTGAGGGTTGTTGGGGGGGTGGGGTAGAGGGGAAAGTGGGTGATGGGCATTGAGGAGGGCACTTGCTGGGACGAGCACTCGGTGTTGTATGGAAGCTAATTTGACAATAAATTATATTTTAAAAAATAATAAATAAATAAAATCATTATAAAAAAGGGCAAAAAAATTAAAAATAAAGTAAAACAGGGCCCAGTCTTCATTTCCAAGCCAAAACCTAGTATCTAAACTACACAGTCATCGGGATCAGCTCTTTCTCTACTGCCCAAGACCCAGTTGCATACTTTGAGGCCCAAGACACTAACTCAAGCTGTCAAATGGATCGAATCGTTATACTGAGAAAACCGTTCAAAAGGCTTAAATGAAAAAAAAAAGGTTTAAATGAATAAAATACTTGAATGGATTACTTCATTTATTAACTTATATTCATTCCCTTTCATTCATTAAAAAGGGAGAAAGAATCCTACCCAATTATCTAATCCTTGGCAAATTTTGAAACCAACAGCATTTGAAACTCGTTCCTTTGTAATTTACTGATGTGATTTACCCAGACTTAGATTCTGGCTGCTTCCCCAGTCGAGCACTCCTCCAGGAGCCTCTTGCATGTCAGGCATTGCACTTAGGCACCAAGCCTATAAAGGTTCAAGAGCCCTGCCATTGAAGAGCCCAGAGTCTTTCAGGGGAGTCCGAGAACTCTCCAAACGGAACAACCACCACAAGATGAGCCCCTTTCCATGCATCTGGGAGAACACAGCAGGGACAGTTCGTCTGGCCCAGAAGGAAGACAGGATAGGTGAAACCAAGAAAGAATTTCCCAACCAGATCACCGTGTGCAGGCTGAGAGACAAGATAATCCTTGACTGACAAAACCAGGTTCAGCAGAGGAGAGTCAGGTGGGCCAGGGAGGAGAAGCGTGAGAGATGAGTCCCTGGGAAGAGGCTGTGGGCCCCCCCACCAGAGGCAGGAGGGGGAGGGGTCAGACTACTTGGTGTCTTCATAGCCCAGGTCCACCACTCCTAACCGAAATGCCATGGAAAAACCTAGGTGGAGGGCAAGGTCCAACCCAGATGAATGGATTTCTCACGGAATCGTGTGAGTCCCCAGAGATGGGTTAAACAAGGAAAGCTTTCTGGGCAAGTTTCAGGAATTGCTGAGCTTCCTCAGAGCGTTCAGGTCCTGTGTGGGTAGGAGAGGACCCTCCCTCCAAGGAGGAGGAAGAGGATGTTTAGAAGTCCCTTCCGTGGGCCACATTCTGCTGGGCTTAGGTCATTATCTCCTTTCAAACCCACAACAAGGCTGCGATCCCATGACCCAGGCTTCAGAGACGTATGACTGTTCTGGGTTTCACGCACTGGAAAAAAACAGGCTCAGAGACAGCAAGTAACTTGCATCGGATCGGAGAACCAGGAGGTGACAGAGCGCAAATGCCCACAGGCCTGGCACAAGAGCCAGTGTTCCCTGCTCAGGCCATGCTACCTCCCTCTGCCACTGCCTTTCACTGAAGGTCACCCCTGCACCCAGGCCCCCACCCCCCCCACCGTGAGGCCAACTTCTCTGTGCTCAGAGGCCCGCTGGAGAAACACCCCGAAGGCTCTGGGACCTGCAGGGACCCAGTGAGGCTCCGCGGCCCTATTAACCCAGGGCGTCCTCCCCAGGTGGAGAGAACCAGCCAAGTACAACATCGGAAGCAAGCAGCCGACAAGGAAGGGGACACTCACGGGGGACGATCGTGAATGTGACTGAATGTGGAGAGAGGCCGCCCAGGCACTTGGCCCAATTTGATGTCTTCAAAAGAAGGTGCTTCCTTGGCTAAGATTTTCCCTGACGAATAGGGGACAACGGTGTGGGGCTCACGCGGGGAAACTGACACTTCACTCCTGCAGCTGTTTGCTTGTCCAGCTGCGTGATGAGCCTGGTCAGAGAGACCGGATTTCTCCCTGTGTCCCTTCTGTCCACTTGACCTCTGGGACACTTGTCCCCTGCGGTGAAGGAACTGCAAAAGGAACTCACTGGCACGCCAACAAAACTGTCAGGAACCAGCCACCACGCCTAGTTGAGCATGAGGCGGACGGGGAAAGGCTAGATGCCCGGGGGCACCCCCACCCCCTGGCCTCCCGGTCCTGGCTCTCCTGTCTCCCCTTCCCTCTCGCTCACCGCGTGCCTACTTCTCTGCTCCTCCGGCAACATCTCACACTGTCCGTTGCACACGGCCCTGGTTCCCAGCACCGCCTCTGAGATCAGAGGATCGGAGTTTGACTCTGGTGCCAGCGGGGACCAGCTCTAGTTTGGGCAAGTCGCTTTTTCTTGCTGAGTCTCTCTTTTCACATCTTCGCCTGGGAGACGCGATACGCACGTTTGCAGGGCTGGTCTAAAGATGGAAGGAAACAGCGTGAAGTGACGCGCAGGGCCTTTGTTCTTACTGCCTTTGTTTCTCTGCCTGTGCGGCTTCCTCCTGCACTTCCTTCAATTCTCTGCGTAAGGCCACTTTAGCCCCTTCTGAGCTACCGTCTGAAAACGCAACCCCATCACTCTCCGACTCGCTTCTTGCCTTGACATTTTTGTCACAGCTTCGCTGTCACCTGTTAGACATTTATTTGTTTGTCTCTAACACCCCCCCACACGCACAAGCACAGCCCATTGAAGACAGTGCCTTTGTTTGTCCGTGACTGTGTTGCCAAAAAGAGTCACCAGGATGCACGTACCTGCATGCAATAAATTGTGATGTCATAAAAGAGGGGACACGCTCCTAGCGTCATGCTGACCCAGAGTGCTGCTTCCTTTCCACCTTCAGCTACTGGTGTCAAGGCAACAGGAAGGCAAGGAAGCCCACCAGTACTTCCAGAAGGAAGCACCATCCAGCGTGGGTGACCTCCTGCCCATCAGCCCCATGCCTGGAGAGGCCTGCAAGGCTGAGGCCTGTGGATCTGGACTAACCCACTCGCACCTGCCTGTGGAGGCGGGGGGGGGGGGGGGACAAGTGGAACTGATCTCATGTATAATTTCCTTCGCTTAGCTCCTGAACTTAATTTTAAACTTCCTGAAAACCTGTACTATATCATCTCTTTTCTTTTTTTTCTTTTTAATGTTTGTTTATTTTTGAGAGAGAGAGAGAAAGAGAAAGACAGAGGGTGAGCAGGGGAGGAGCAGAGAGAGAGGGAGACACAGAATCTGAAGCAGGCTCCAGGCTCCGAGCTGTCGTCGCAGAGCCCAACGCAGGACTCCATGAGATCATGACCTGAGCCGAAGTTGGACACTTCACCGACTGAGCCACCCCGGCGTCCCTATCATCTCCTTTCAAACTCTACTCCACTAAGCCCAGATTTCCTCTGTCCCCAGGTAGCTGCGAAGGAAAAGAAAGGGATGTAACATGCGGGGCTCCCAGGAGCCTGGCTTCAACCAGCTAGTAAGTGGCAGAGTCTGGAGGAAAATACAGCCCAGTCTGACCCCACAGCCCACCCTCTTTCGACTATGCCACCTCCCCCGGGGGGGTTAGCATTCCTAACACCAAATCTGATCAGTTAACTGAGGGCTTCTCACATTATTCTGGTAGCTTCAGTACTGAGTGGGCATGACCTGTTCCTCAAAGCTACTCACATACGGTCTCCCCATAATGGGAGCAAACGGGAAATGGAGGCACGAGAAAATAAACGGGACGTCTCTGCAGTCAGACGTGCAACAGAGAGCACCGTGCTGGGGCGAGCTGGAGAGCCCAGTGCAGCAGAAGGAAGCAAACTTTCTGAGCTTCTAGCTCCTAATCTTTACACAGGAATAATACCTACACTTCCAGTCTCCCGGGATATTATGTATATCAGCGATATAATGGATGTGCAGGCTCTTTGAAAACTTTCACGGTGTGCTCTAGGAAGATCTTATTATCTTGCTTCCATCGCTCATGGACTATGACTACTGCAGAATTTCAATAACAGGAAAGCCTAGGGGATGGGAGTCTCAGCGGAGCCCAGAGATGGCCCTGAAGCTGCTTGAATAACAAGCAAGCCGATCTTGTTTAGATTGTAGGTTAATTTGAGGTGACTCGAAGGGGCAGACAGAGATGAAGGGGTCCCAAAGCCCCCCAAAAGTCTCCTGCTCCCCCCAATCTGTGTGAACTGAAGCAAACCAATGGAATTCTGTGTGTCCCTATTTCCTCACTTGAAAAATGGGTTGATGTTTAAAAGCACAGTGACTCCGTAAAAGAACTTTCGAAAGAAGGAATGAGGTAACAAATTGGGACTACTCGGAAGAAAGGATTGGGTTATGTGAGGCCAAGAATCTTTACTCTAGGCTGGGGGTCTCTTTGGGAGGGGGTGTCCCTCCACTTGCCACTGTCTGCATGCTTTCTGGGTATGAGCTTGTGGTTTCCAGCTTTCGTGTAAACCAGAAACTAAACCACCTCCCTCCAGGTGCTCGGGCGTCTCCAAAGGGCCACTCACCTGCCCCTGGGCACTTCCCCATCTGTTCTCTGGGTGGATGGAAGACAAAGGCCCAACATGCTCAGAACCTTGGGGCTGGAGGCCAGTGCAGGTTACTGGATCTCATTGTGGCACGGAGACCCCAAATTCAAGGATCACGGCTTCTCTGAACCTGCGGAGAAGGGCAGAGATCCACCGTGAGCCAAACAAGAGAAGAAGGAGGCAAGGGTTGTCACTGGCTATAAAATGACTCACATTCCACATATGTGGCTCTTACACCCAAGGGGTCTCCCGTGGGATCGAGTCTCCACGGAGATTTGAAGCGCTCAGACAACAAAGGAAAGGAGATAACAAATCATGGAAAACTCTGCCCCAGGGGATGTGCAGAAGCTCCGTGGGAGTCCCAAGTTTGTAGACAAGCTGGACAAACACGACTGGAGGGTGAGGGGCCAACCAAGGAGGGCGCCACGCCAGCTAGACTCTTCGCCAAGGTCTCTGGATCTAAACTACTCAGGTTCAGGGTGAAATGAAATCTTGAGACTTCCACATTTATCAAGGATGCCATGAGGGCTTCCTTTACTAGAATGGACCACACATCCCCCACCTCCCCCACCTACCTGCCTGCCCTTTATCCCGCCCTTAGCTACTTCATAACTACCCTGGGCCAGGCTGTGTGCCGTACCGATGTGAAATACCCAGCCTCAGTCCTTAAGGAGCCCACAGTCCAACAAGGCCTGTGACTAAGGCTCTCTTTCATCCAGAAAATAACTGTGCCAAATTGCCTTCCTTGCAAAGAACTTCCTCCAGAGCATTTTATGATTATCTGCGGGCTGCGTAATCTCTTTCTCCAAAGAGGAAATATGACATCATTTCACTATAAAGCAAAAGGAACACCGGGGGGGGTGTGATCCTGTTCTGATCACAGGAGGCAGCTGAGCCAAAGCAAACAGCACCCTGTGGAGGACAGGGTGACATATCCTAAAACCCTAAACACACCAGATTCTTTCTCTTCGTGTCATACGACTGTGTCAGCCTAAATGCTTCAAGTGCAGGTATATGTGTCCCCAGATAAATGATAAAGCTCCCTGATGACAGGGCCATGTCTACAGTTAACCACATTCCCCCAGCACCTATGGCGGTGTGGCTCAGTATAAAATGTCACAGACATGGGGCACCTGGGTGCCTCAGTTGGTTAAGCATCTGACTTCGACCTAGGTCATGATCTCATCATTCCCAAGTCTGAGCCCTGTGTCAGGACAGCTCAGAGCCTGGAGCCTGCTTTGGATTTTGTGTCTCCCTATCTCTCTGCCCCCCCCCCCACTCATTCTCTCTCTCTCTCTCTCTCTTTCTCTCTCAAAAATAAACATTAAAAATTAAAAAAAAACACACACATCATAGACATGGATCAGAATCCACATAAGCCTCTCGATGGACCTGTTACCTGGAGCAGGTCGGCCCCTCTGAGCCCACTTTCTCATTGGTAAAGGTGGGGAAATAATGCCGGCCGACAAGGATGTGGCTAGAGGTAAACGAGGCAACAAAAGCAGTGTTCCCTCACCTAACAGGGGACACAAGGTAGCTACACTCAAATTTGGGGCAGCTCTATGCTAGGAAGACATTGAACCAGTGTCATACCTATGTCCCTGCTCCATGGAAATTTTTCAGCCCTGACCCTGTTTGACCCAGTCTGACAGAGACTCTCACTCCCTAAAAATGCAAAGCAAAACCCCTCTTCGGCGCTGACCTATGAAGCTAGACAAAGCAGCTAGGAAGACCACCGCACCAGCAGGAGGGAAAGAACTACCTGGCTGGCTCCTGTCTCCCTTCCCGCCCCCTCCCCCCTCGGGAACATTTTTGTCTCCCGCCCGTAATACTTTGCAGTGTAAGCCAATCCAGCCTTGCAGGTTTCTTAAGTTTGTCACTGCGTTGTCCCAGCTTTGCCCCCGAGAAGTTCAAAACTGAGCAGTTAAAGGCAGAATTCTTCTTTGTGAGTGAGGGTAATACAAGAGGCTTTGGATGGGCAGATTCCTTTTCTGTGCCTCTTGCGCAAAGCGTCAGATGTCCCAGCCCAGAAACGAGACACAGAGGTGGAGGAGCAGATCCAACACTCAGACGGAGGAAGAGGGACCCAGACCAGAGCGAAAAGCCGAGGGTCTTCACTGTTCCTCCCCGAAGGGATTAGAAATCATTCCTTGTACTTTTACGCATCGTCGTGATGAAGCAGACAAAGCTGTATATGGCTATTGTTCCAGAAGAGAGGCTCAATCTTCTCTAAATGATCACGGTCAGCCTTAAAAACATCTAGAAACAGGGGAGCCTGGGTGGCTCAGCTGGTTAAGCGTCTGACTCTTGATTTCATCTCAGGTCATGATCTCATGGTTGTGAGATCAAGCCCCACATCAGGTTCTGTGCTGTCAGCATGGATCCTGCTTGGGATTCTTTCTCTCCCTCCCTCTCTGCCCCTCCCCCTCCCCCATCTCTCTCTCTCTCTCTCTCTCTCTCTCTCTCTCTCTCTCAAAATAAATAAATAAACATTTAAAAAACCCAGAAACAAAGTCTGGCCTGGTATTTTTGCAGGCATTCTTTTTAATGCATTTTTATCATGAAATGATTCCAATATAAACGTAAGAAGGAACATAATAACTTTATACCCACTACCCAGCTTTGACAACTGTCATAGACTGAATGTGTCACCCCAAATTCATAGGTTAAATCCTAATGCCCAACGTAATGCCCAATGTGATGGTATTAAGAGAAGAGGCAGACCTCCGGGAATGAATTTGGTCATAGGGACAAGACTTTCTGAATGGAATTACTGCCTTTTTATAAAAAGGACTCCGGAGGACTCTTGCCCCCTTTCCACCATTTGAGGATACAAGAATTTGGCAGGAGGTACCCCCAAAGAGGGTTCTCACCTGAACCCAACCATTCTAAGGGCTGGCTCCCTGCCCTTAGAATTCCAGCCTCCAGAACTGTGAGAAATAGTCTCTGTTGTTAATAAACCACCCGGTCCATGGTATTCTGTTACAGTGGCCTGAACTAGGACAGCAATATTTACTTAAGATCTTTTTTTGAGAAAATACAATTAATGATAGACAGATGATAGATAGATAGATAGATAGATGATAGATAGATAGATAGATAGAGAATAGATAGATAGAAGATAGATGATAGATAGATAGATAGATAGATAGATAGATAGATAGATAGATGATAGATAATAGATAGATAATAGATAGATAGATAGATAGATAGATAGATAGATAGATAGATAGATGATAGATAGATAGAAACAATGCAGATACAGTTGAGGCCCTCTATCTACTTCAGCTCCCATCCCCTCACAATTAACAAATATCCTAAATTTGGTATTATCCTACTCATGCTTGACTTATACCATTTGTTACTCATAAACATTATATTGTTTGTTTTGTGTTTTGTTTGTTATGTGCAAAGATGGCATTGAGGTCCATATATCACTTTGTAATTGGCTTTTTTTCATAGCATATTGTTTTTTTTTTTTATATTTTTGTTATCTCTAGTTCATTTATTTTCATTTCTATGCATATTCTGTTATATAAAAAAAAAACCCACAGTTTACTTATTCATTGTCTTGCTGGAGAGCATTTCAATTGTCTCTCCTTTTTGTGTTCCTAACAGGAACATTTTTGTGCAGGTCACGTTGTGTACCTCTGCAAAAGGCTTCTAGGGGGAGAAGTTCTCAAAGCCCAGCGGCAGTGAGAGCATCACCAGGAACACATCAGAACGCAGATCTTCAGTCCCTTCCCCAGACCCACGGCATTAGAAATCTCTGGAAGTGGAGCCCAGCAAGGTGTGCGTTCACAAGCCGTCCAGGTGATTCTGAGACAAGCCAGAGTTTAAGGACTACTTCTCTAGGACATACACCTAAACGAGCATCTCCCACATCACCAGATAATACCAAATTGCTCTCTGAAGAGGTTGACCGACTATATTCCCACCAGCCATGCCTCACACAAGGCCAGCGCTAGATAAGTGTGGCCTCTTACGGTTGTGACCCCCTGAGGATTAGGCATCAGGTCAAACGCATATTGACCACACGGACTTACCCCCTTGCGCGTTGCATTTCTTCATGTTTCCATTGAGCAGTCCATCATTTTAAATGATTTCTAGGAATTCTGTGTATTTTCCAACTGTGTCTACTTTGTTATATAGTCAGTGTTTTCCCGGTTTTTAACTCTGTGTAGGAAGCATCTTCAGGTTTTATGTAGCGAAATGTATTTCTTTCCCTGTATGGTTGTGTTTTTGTACCTTAACTAAAATGTATTCTTTCTTTTAAAGTTTATTTATTTATTTTGAGAGACAGCATGAGTAGGGGAGGGGCAGAGAGAGAGAGAGAGAGAGAGAGAGAGAGGAAGCCAGAGAATCCCAAGCAGGCTCCACACAGACAGCGCAGAACCCTATGTGGGGCTCCAACTCACAAACCCTGAGATCATGACCTGAGCCGAAACCAAGAACTGGACAGTTAACTGACTGAGCCACTCAGGCGCACTAAAATGTATTCTAAAAATGTTTAGATTTTGCTTTTTACCCTTAGGTGTGTAATGCATGTGGACTTGATCTTTGTTTAAGCTGTGAAGCAGAAATCTAAATGCTTTCATATTGAGAACATCCTTCCCTATTAACTGATAATGTCACTTCGGTCATGTATCCAGAAGGATATTCCAAATATTTACCAACCTCATGGCTGTCAACCAAGCTTTTTTCCTTAATATTACTTACTTACCTAGTTTCCCTTTATTTCTTGATGAATTCTGCTAGAGATTTACCTCCTTCCTCACTTTCCTTCTTTTTTCCTTTTTTCAAAGAACAGGTTTTTGGTTTTGTGTCCTAATTTCCTATTTCATTAATTTCTTCTCCTATATTAATTGTTTCCTTCCACCTTCATACGTTAGTTTACTGTTCTTTTTTATCTATTTTTGTAGTTGAAGAGTACTCATTTATTTTCATTTTTCTAGTTTATAATAAATGCAATTAAGCCACATATTTTCCTCTAGATACCACATTAGCCTCATCACACAATTTATTGCTTTAGCACATTTATTATTCAGCTGTAAATATTTTTTGTTATGGCATTTATTTCATCTTTATTCAGAGTTATTCGAAGTTGTGTTCTTAAGTTTCTCAATTAGTGGAAAGAGGGAGAGAGTGGGGGTGTTAATTGATCATTTAAATCATTTCTAATTTAATTATGTGGTAAGATATTGTGGTTGGTATGATATCAATTATTCAAAGTTGTTGAGATGTCCTTTTTGACCTCATGGTCCAATTTTACAAAGACTCTATCCACAGTTGAAAAGGCTATATATGTCCTTGTTGGGTGTGAAGTTTTTAGAAACATACATATACACAGTTGCTAATTTTATTGTTCAAAGCCGCTCTATGTTTCCTAATTTTTGTCTGCTTGATTTATGAGTTGTGTTAGTCCTCTGCTAGGCTTTCTGACTTTCTTCTTATAAATCTTCTCTATTTCCTCTGTTTGTTACCATATTGTAATATGTGAAATTGTATCAGAAGAATGCGATTTCATAATTGTAACATCTCCTTGCTGAGTGGGTACGTTTAGTATTTTGTGGTTACTCTCTTTATTCCCATTAACATTTTTTGCCTTAAGATTTACTTTGTCCTAATGTTAATTTTGCTCTAACTTTTTGGTTAGTATATGCTACACATCTTTTTCCATTCATTTCTTTCTTCCCTTCTTTCTTTCTTTCTTCCTTTGAGAGAAAGAGAGAGTATGTGCGAGTGGGGGAGAGGAAGAGGGAGTGAGAGAGAGAATCTTAAGCAGGCTCCATGATCAGCACGGACCCAACATGGGGCTTGATCTCACAACTGTGAGATCATCTCTTGTGCCAAAATCAGGAGTTTAGACACTTAGTATACTGAGCCACCCAGGTGCCCTTCCATTCTTTTATTTTCAGTCTGTGTGTGTGTGTGTGTGTGTGTGTGTGTGTGTGTGTGTGTTCACTCTGTGTTTTATAAGAAGCATAAAGCTACATTTTATTTTGATCTAGCTGATTGCTTCTGTCTTTTAATAGACAAATATAACCCATTTCCATTCTTTATAATTTAGGAATTTAGACTTAATTATATTATTTTATTTTGTGCTTTCTGTTTATCTTCTTTTTCTTCTGTTCTGTCTTCTTTTGATTGATAACGTTTAATCTCTTCTGACTTGGAAACTGTAAGTCTTATTTCAATGGCTGCTCTGAGTTTTTTTTAATGTACATGCTTAACTACAGACTGACAAAGTCTGCAATTATTCAATTCCTCTTGACTTCAATCAGTCCTCAATGTGCTTCAAGTACCTCCCACCTTGAATAGCCCCCCCCATCTTGTAATTCTTGTCATATACAACAAAAAAGTAATTTTTAGACTCCATTACTTGACATGTTCAACACACTTTCTCAATCTCTGTGCTCAGTAGAACAAGTCGTTTGGTTTAGGGGCAGGTGGGAAGTTGAGCTGATTGAAGGACACCTGCTTCTGCATTCCACATTTCCCTTCTGTCTTCACGTTCCTGTTTCTGAAGCAAATTTTAGTAGCCTTTTGGTGAGGATCTATGTGTGGTAATGTAGTCAGGGTTTATATATATATATATATATATATAGAGAGAGAGAGAGAGAGAGAGAGAGAGAGAGAGGAACGTGCACACACATGCATCAGGGAGGGACAGAGGGAGAGGAGAGAAACTTAAGTGGGCTTCATGCCCAGCGTGGAGCCTAACGTGGGGCTCGATCTCACATCCATGAGCCAAAATCAGGAGTCAGATGCTCAACCAACTGCACCGCCCAGACACCCCTGCAGTCAGTCTTTGTATATTTAAAAATGTTATTTAATCCACCTTCTTGAATGAATGTATTCTAATATATATGTATCCATCACATATTATATCTATCATGTGTGATCCATATGTATGTGTATCACATGTTAGCATGGCAGGTGGGAGAGGACATCTGAAGAGGGAACTGCTTCTCCACGGCTGTCACTCAATCCTTCTGTTTAGCTCTACTTTTGCTCCAATCCAGAGCTTTCTGGAACTGTTAGTTCCTGGGACTTAGAGGGTTCTCAGCATGAACAGGATTTTTTTGTTGTTGTTCAGCTTTCTGAGACCACAGTGATTTCAAGGTTTGGCTGCCCCAGGTTCACCCCCATCAATTACCACTCGCCCATCTCCCTTCCAGATCCCAAAATACTGTTGCCATTGTCTCCTCGCCTATTTTCCCCATTCTTGTTGGTTTGTTTCTCTTTTCTCTCGTTCATCTCTTTATTGTAATCTCACTGTGCTTTAGAAAGGGAGTGAAGTTAGGTCTATACAGCAAAACAACCATTGTAACTCAAAGCCCCACATTTTTTATTTCAATCACTATTTGTTTTATGTTCAAATATTTAAGTTTATTTATTTATTTTGAGAGAGAAAGAGAGGGAGGGAAGGAGGGAGGGAGGGATAGAGAGAGAAGATCCCAAGCATGCTCCATGCTGTCAGCACAGAGCCCAAGGTGGAGCTTGAACTCACAAGCCATGAGATCATGATCTGGGCCGAAATCAAGAGTCAGAAGCTCAACCGACTGAACCAGCCACGCACCTCTTTATGTTCAAATATTCTAATTGGCCTTTTTCCATATCTCTCCGTTCTTATTTCCCCGTAACCTTTTATTATCTTAATGAAATTTTTGATATCATATATTTCTTTGAAATAACCAGTACATTTACTTGAAAGCCTTGTCTGATCTTTCTGTAAAATCAGTTTCACCCAAAGTGGATCCATGTCTTGATTGCTGGTTTATCGACTGCTTTTCTCAGTATTAGCTTTTATCCATCAGTTTTTTATTTGATTTACAATCTCCTTTGGGATAGCAGGTGGTCTGTTTGTTTTAGCTTCTCTCCCTCCTTCTCCTCCTCGTCCTTGTCATCCTCCTCTGCCTCCCTTCTCCTCCTCCCTTCTCCTTTACCTCCATATGCACTTATCCTGTTGAGCAGCTTTTGGGGGGGCCCAGTCATAATCCAGGTCTAGTAAAGGCAGCAAGAGGGACTGTCCTGCGGAGCCAATGGGCCAACCCAGGCTGGGTCAAGGAGAAGCTCGACTCAGCATTTGTTCACAGGCCGTCTCATCCTTCTCCCCCAGCCTGGATCTGGATATGAGCCACTGCCCCTTCAGCATTTGGCAGCAGGCTTATTTCCAGGCTCTTCCCCTGAGGGTGGGGGATGAGGAATGCACCCCAGGCGAGCCGAGCCCAGCCGTGCGCTCAGCCAGTTGAGATGCCTCTGCTTTCCCATCCCACAGGGAACACTTCGGACGCCCGTTCCACTGCTGACTGCTTCTGCTTCCCAAACCCTACAAGTCCACCCACCTTCTCAGCCCTGATCGCTGTTTGTGCTTTTCTGTGTCAGCTTGGATCTTCAAAACTGCTTGTCTTGTAGTTAAGCCTGACTATGCCTTCTTCCATTTTCTCTTTTTGTTTCATCCGGTACTGCTGTGTTTATGGAGCAGACAGGGTTCTTGCAGCATGAACTCCATCAGTTGTCCGTAGGTACTCTTCACACTAGAGAGTTGGATTGGGTAAATCCCGACTGTGGTCAAAATTTGGATGCCCAAAGTGGCTAGACCGCATCATCCGTGGTACTGAATGTCCCCTTAGCCAGGCCTAATTTTGTCTCCATCTGTCACATATTCCTGAAGTGCCAGGCATACAACAGGCAGTTGAATCTAAATATTAACTGAAGCTATTCTGAATATTCAAAAATCAGACAGTAATAGCGTAGAAATCAATAGGATTGAAATAAAGATTTGAAGTTAACTCATTTTAGAAAAAAATCTATTCCCGGGGCACCAGGGTGGCTCAGTTGGTTGGGCATCTGACTCTTGATTTCGGCTCAGGTCATGATCTCACGGTTAAGAGATCGAGCCCGGCATCCGCCTCTGTGCTGGGAGTAGAGCCTGTTTGGGATTCTCTTTCCCTCTTCCTCTGCCCTCCTTTCTCTCTCAAAGGAAAGAAAGAAAGAAAGAAAGAAAGAAAGAAAGAAAGAAAGATGTATTCCTGTGATAGAAACTCACAGCGTTGTAGGGAGGAGTAAATGGGGCAGGGAGGACTTACTGCATTATCTAACATGTATTAAGTCTATTATGATGCACCTGGTATTAGAACACACTATAAAGGGGCCACTGGGGATGGGTCGTTGGGTATAGAGGTCTTTAGAGGATTAACAGGATGAGAGAAACAAAAGGGAAGAGGAAACGACTCTTCAGCCAACAGAAGGAAAGGATTAAAAACAGAAAAAGATGATTATCACCAATGAAATGAAGTTTTTCCCCCCTTCCAGTAACCTTCACCCTGCTCACAATAAACAAGGAGTTACTAACAGAAATCCGCAGGTTTTGTAAATCCAGAGAAGCTACTAGGAAGACAATGTATTCCTAGACCGTCTGGAATGCACTAGTACATTCTATGAGAGCTGGGATTTATCTGTGTTGTTCATAGATTTCTGCCCAGGGCGTAGGGAGCGTTTTAATAATTGTGGAATGAAAGAATAGATGAAAAGCTCAGAAAATGTTTGCTGCAGCAGATCCCAACGCGGGTGTGTGTGAGAATGAATTTATAGTGTGGCTACAGAAAGGTAGCAAATCAGCGGAGGAAATACTCATTCTCTCAGCCTCCAAGACTTTGTGTACCTCGAATCCAAAAGGGAAAGAATCAAATCCCTGAATTCTACTCCTGACACCAATATGGCCCTGTATGTTCACTAGCTAGAAGTTTTTAAAAATTTTTTGAAAAGAAAAAAAAAAGGAAAGAAACCAAATGAATGTGCGTCCAACACTGGCAATGGGGAGGATCACAGCAGGGGCACTCGGGGACATCCCTTTACGCCGGGGAGATGGCGAGGTCTGAATTAGTAGGTCAACCGCCCCACAGAAATTCACACATGAGGGAAGCATCACTGATTCAATGTTTTGTGCGTTGGGATGAGCACTGGGTGTTGTATGTAAGCCAATTTGACAATAAATTATATTCAAAAATAAAATAAAATAAAAATAAATAAAATAAAATAAAATAATTAGAATCAGGGGTGCCTGGGTGGCTCAGTCAGTTAAGCATCTGACTTTGGCTCAGGTCATGATGGCACGGCTCCTGAGTTTGAGACCCTGTCCAGCTCTAACAGCTCAGAGCCTGGAGGCTGTCTCAGATTCTGTGTCTCCCTCTCTCTCTGCTCCTCCTCTGTGTTCACTCTGTCTCCCTCTCTCTTTCTCTCAGAAATGAATCAATATTTAAAAAAATTTTTTTTGAATATGGGGTGCCTGGGTGGCTCAGTTGGTTAAGTGACTGACTTCAGCTCAGGTCATGATCTCACGGTTTGTGAGTTCGAGCCCCACCTCGGGCTCTGCGGGACAGCTCAGAGCCCGTTTCAGATTCTGTGTCTCCCTCTCTCTCTGCCTCTCCCCCACTCACGCTCTGTCTCTCTTTCCTTCAAGAGTAAATAAAATTACTACAGATACATCTCTGACTCATTAGTCAAATGAAAAGATTTTGATTAATTATATCCCAACACCCAGCACACTGTCCAGCAGATAAGCAAGTTCTTTAACAGTGTGTAGAATAAGTGTTAGTAAGTGGATAACCCCGAGCATGTTCGCGCATCCTCTTGGCACTCGGTTTTATTTGTAAGAGACTTAATAGCACTTCCTGTGGCATTGCTATGAGGAGTCCTTGGGGATTATGCATCAGCATGTAGTGGAAACCCACTAGAACTCTCTAACACCTCATCGGGATTGCTGCTCTTAAACATTAATCAACAAGAATATTTACTAGTTCCTATTTATATTCTCAGCACCTGGGAATCAGAGGGGATGAGGGTATGAAGTATCAAGAAGAGAGGGCACAGGCCTTCGAGGCTGCGGGAACATAAGGGGTTCGCTGCGGGAACTTCTCACCGGTCATAACTGAGGAAGTCAGGAGAGGGCAGCAGAGAGCTGCAGGGCTGTATGGGAAGAACAGCCTTCCTGTCTGGTAGGTTCTATCCCCAGGAATGCAGGATAAGCATTGAAACCAAGGCAGGAGTCAGGACCCTGGCACCGGCATCCTGGTGCAGCCACTCACTTGTGGTGTGACCTTGGATACGACACAGAACCCCGCTAGCCTTCATGTCTCAATCCCTAAAATGAAGAGAATTAGGTCTCAAGATTGTTGTAAAGTTTCAAAGAATTGGAAGAGCTGCCGAATTCAGCAGTAGAGTTGCCTGAAGGCACTGATGGTGACGCGCGCGCGCGCGCGCGCACGCACACACACACACACACACACACACACACACCCTAAACCAGAAGCAGGAGACAAGAAAAGAGCTGACTTGGGGAATTACATAAATATGGTTTTGGTTTTTGTTTCTTTAGTAATGAAGTACATGTCGTAACCAAAATATAGGTGCGATTCCATGATGGTACATATACTGCCTTTGACCCTCAGGCTCCTGAAAAGTGACTAAGGGAAAGACCATGCTTTTTGGTCCACAAATGCCATTTATTTTCCTCCTTCCTGGGCACATGGAAGACTGGTTCTGGGCAATAACATGGGAGAAAAAGAGATGTCTGTCACTTCCAGCCTGCAGCACTAGAAGTTTCCTTCGTGACCCTTCAGCTTTTCTCCTCTTCTGACCACTGAACCAGAAACACCAATTAGGCAGAGAGCTGTTGACAATAGGCTTTGGATACTTACCATGAGGTGGGGGGGGGGGGGCAACTATGTTGAGTTAAGGCAGATATTTGGTATCTATATGTTATTGCAGCAGAGCTAAGGCTCTCCTGGCTAATACAGTAACAGAAGACAAAAAATGTTAAAAAGGAAACATGTATGGCAATATGAACTTAATAAGATAAAACTCAGGGCCAAAAAAAACAGCCAATTTTACAATGTCATTTTCTTTTTAAAAAAATTTTTTAATGTTTATTTTTGAGAGAGAGAGAGAGAGAGAAGAGATCGCACACACGCGTGCACACAAGCAGAGGAGGGGCAGAGAGAGAGGGGTTCACAGAATCCAAAGCAGGCTCCAGTCTCTGAGCTGTCAGCACAGAGCCCAACACGGGGCTCGAACTCATCAACTGCGAGGTCATGACCTGAGCCGAAGTCGGGTGCTTAACGGACTAAGCCACCCAGGCACCCCTACAATGTAATTTTCTATTGAGTAAAAATGCATGCCACCAAGAAGATATGCCGTGAAGATGAATTTAAGCATAAAACTTCAAAATTTTGTAAAGAAAATCTGTTACAAGTGTAAGGAAAGATGGCTTCCCTGGAAGGAGAGTCATAGTGGAAGCCATTGAAGACGTATGAGCAGAGAAGTGGTATGGTATGACTTGAATTCTAAAAAGATTGCTCTGGCTGTTGAATTTTTCAAAATAGCCTGCAAAGGGGAAAAGGCAGAAGCAGGGGAGCTAGTTGGAAGGCTATTGCAATAACCTAGATGGAAAATCACGGTAGCTTGGAGAAGAGGAGCGGTAGAGGGGACAAGAAGTGGTCAGGTGCTGGATATGACAGAGATTTTTGGTTGATTGGGAGTCTTCAGCTGGATCTTATTTAAAGCAATGAGACCACCTGAGTGTGCCTTGGGAGTGAGTGTAGGTTAGAAGAAGAGTAGTAGGAAGCAGTAGGAAGAGAAGCCATCTGAGAACTGCACCCTGGGCGTGTCTAGACGATGAGTCTGGGAAGATGAGGAAGAACCCACAAAAGACACAGAGAAGGAGCAGCCAACAATAAGAAGAAAACTGGAGAGTAAGCCATGTGGGTGCCAAGCAAAGAATGTGGCTCAGGGAATCCAGTATCGTCAACCATGCCAAACACTGCCAGGGATGCCTGGGTGGCTCAGTCAGTTGAGCTACTGCTGAACTCACCATTGGATTAGTAACATGGAGGCCATTAAAGATCTTGGAAAGATGGAGTGCCTGGGTGGCTCAGTCGGTTAAGTGACTCTTTGTCTCAGCTCAGGTCATGATCCCATGGTTCCCGGGTCCGAGCCCCACATCAGGCTCTGTGCTGATGGTGTGGAGCCTGCTTGAGATTCTCTATCTCTCTCCCCATCCCCTGCTTGTGCACTGTCTCTCTCTCAAAATAAATAAATTAATTTAAAAAAATAAAGATCTTGGGAAGAGCTGTTTTTAGTATTGTAGTGGGAGCAAAAGCTTGTTGCAATAGGTCAAGGGAAAATGAGAGAAGAATGAAACACAGGGGACAACTCCTGAGAGAAATGTGGCTGTAAACCGAGGCAGAAAAATAGGGCAATAGCTACAGGGGAAAGTGGGGTCAGAGAAGGTTT
Organism: Puma concolor; assembly: GCF_028749965.1. Taxonomy (NCBI): domain Eukaryota; kingdom Metazoa; phylum Chordata; class Mammalia; order Carnivora; family Felidae; genus Puma; species Puma concolor. The sequence goes on from NC_141676.1 coordinate 12,666,767, forward strand.
GGGGTGTTTTTCAGCTAGGAGAGATAACCAATGTTTGCATGTTCATTTATCCTTAAATGTATAGTGAGAGAATCCACGCCCCTTTCCATCCCTTGGTTCCCAGACCATTGACCCCAACAGAGTAAAAGAACATGATAAGCTCGTGATGGCTTCAAAGAAAACACCACATCCGCATGACTAAACCCCAGTGATGCAGCTGTCTCCAAGCCCTCAGATGAGGCCGTATAGGAGCATGCCCCTCATTACCATACTGCTTTTTATGTAATTATTTTTTCTTATCAAAGGACTTCATTGTGCAGCTTACCACGGGGCTTATAACAAGGAAAAGCCTCCCTGCTCCACTCCTCCCTACGCCCAGTCTCCACACCCCAAAGGGATCGCTTTCGACTCTTTCATTTGTTTCTTATCCTGTTTACTGCCCTATTTCTAGGTCAAATGCTTACGGTTTCTTTTGTTTTTCAGTTCAAGATTTTAACTTTTGACTTCATAAGATGGTAAACAAGGATTTAGCTCTTTTAATTCACACACCACACCCCCATCCCTGTATCCCTCCCTTCTAGATTATTCTCTTAATAAAGTTACATCAAGATTTTTTGTTAAATTGAAACTTAATGCATACATTATTGGCTATAAAAATGTAATTCATAGCTGACTCATTTGGTATGTTATGATGACATACCCTTTTTCATATGACTTTTTGTTTTTCTTCGATTAATAATTGCCTTGGTTTTCCATCTGCTTAGTTCTAGACGCACCTATAATTGACACATATTCAAACTATCCCCAAACTACTTCCAGACAGAACCAAAAACCCATTTCCAACACCAAGTAGAAACACCAAGTGATCCGTTAATTCAATGTATTTCTCAGAGACACATCTCCAAGGACCCAGCACACTCCTGCTCTTCTCAGACCAGTCGCTCTCTTGATCTGATGCATGGCTGTCATCCTAGGACCACCTCAGGATGGGCACTCCTTCCCCCTCTCTCCTCTTTGAATTCTCTGTTTTCTGGATCCCAGGTCTTCTTCTCTTTTGGTTCGTTTCCTAATTTTGCTACTCTCTGTGTAACTTCCTGAGACAGGGTGCATGCAAGGTATCTTTTAATGACTTGGCAGATGTGAACCAACCTCCATTTCACCATCACATTGATTTAATAGTTTGTCCAAGTGGAATTCAGGGTTGGAGATCACCTTCTCTGCCTTTTGAACATGCTACCCCACTGTCCTGTGGTTCAAGGGCCGCTGTTGAGAGTCCAATGCCGTTCCGTTACTCGCCTCTTGTCTGTTGACTCTTTTTTACTCTCCAGGAGATTTACAGAATCTTCTTCTTATCCCCGCAATCTGAAATTTCATGATTACTGTCCTCATTTGTTTTCCCAGATGCTCAGTGAACTTCTGAACTCTGAAAACGCGTATCTTTCAGTCCTGGAAATTTTCCTTTCTCATTTCTGTGATCATCTTTCCCCCTCCAACTTTTCTGTTCTTTCTTTCTGGAATTTCTACTCATCAGATTTTAAAACTCTTTGAATGATCTTCTTGCTTTCTTCTATTTTCTTTATTATATTCCATTATTTTATTCTATACTTGAAGATATTTTCCCAATGTTATTTTGCAAGTCTATTGAAGTTTTAAATTTTCTGATCACATTACTAGTATTTTGATATCTTTCCTGCTTTTTTTTTTATAATACCCTGTTCTTTTGTGGATACAGTTTCTTATCCATTCAATTAGCAATATCTGTTAGGCACTTGCCTCGTGCCATCGTCAGTACTGGTGATAGAACGCGAACAAGACAGAGTCCCTGCTCTCACAGAGCTTACATCCAACTGGGAGTGACAGTAAGCAACTAATGGATAAACTATATAATATCAGTAGAGAATGATAGCACTACAAGAAAAATTAAAACAAGGAATGGAAATAGAAAGAGACACTGGCCTTTGGGGATGGGAGATATGGATTATGGGTGACACTGTCTTCCTAGTTGGTGGTCTCCCCAGAAAGGACTGCTCTGCATCCCTGCTTATCAGCTGTGAGTTTGCCACCTGCATTCTGGAAGTCAAATGGGGCTCAGCCGGCTAGGGAAACCTCTTCAAGATTTTCATTAATCCCTATTTTCAGTCTGGCACCTGACAACTGCCCTCAACTGGGTCCGGTATCCCCAGATACAAAAGCTCTGGGGTCCAACTTCTCCCAAGTAAAAAAGTTGCCCCCAGCCTTTTCTTGGGGCAAGGTAAGGAATCCGGGGTACAATCGTCGTTAATTCACTTTCAATTATCTCCTTGTTTTTGGCACCAGTCTTCCTCTGCTTCTAGAGATAACCCTGCATCTCCAGCCCGTGACTCTTTAGGGGCTTCCACGGCAAGACTTAACTAATGTCTTGTTAGCTTAAGAATGAGTTGTCTTTAGGGGCGCCTGGGTGGCTCAGTCGGTTAAGCGGCCGACTTCGGCTCAGGTCACGATCTCGCGGTCCGTGAGTTCGAGCCCTGCGTCGGGCTCTGTGCGGACAGCTCAGAGCCTGGAGCCTGTTTCGGAATCTGTGTCTCCCTCTCTCTGACCCTCCCCGTTCATGCTCTGTCTCTCTCTGTCTCAAAAATAAATAAACGTTTTAAAAAAAAAAAAAATTTTAAAAAAGAATGAGTTGTCTTGGGGCACCTGGGTGGCTCGTTCGGGTAAGCGTCGGACTTCGGCTCAGGTCATGATCTCACAGCATCAGACTCTGCTGCAAACCTGCTTCAGATTCTGTGTCTCCCTCTCTCTCTGCCTCTCCCCTGCTCATTCTCTCTCTCTCTCTCTCTCTCTCTCAAATGTAAATAAACATTTTAAACCTTTTTTTAAAAGAATTGCTTGTCTTCCTTAGTTTCCCTCAACTACTCCGCTCTCCTCTCGTGCTCTGTTTGTCTTTACAGGTTCCTATCCTTTATTTTTCTTTTGCTAACATTTCAGTAGATTCGTAGAAGGGAACCCACATAAAATCATATACTCAGCCCCCATGTTTAACCAGGGTAATTCCTATGTGGCAGCCACTCCTAATTGCTGCTGATTAAAAAGAAAATAAAACAAATTTCTTAATTGTCAAGAGTGTTCATTAGTCTGAGTTCACCACCAGGCAAAGCAGAGAAAATCTGATCCAACGCAGAGAGGTTCAGCCTTGTGGGATGGGATCTTCAGATTAACTGTCAAAAATAACTCAGAGACAATTAGCCTAAGCCTTGAGGGTTTCATCACATCCAGGTACACAGCAAGCCAGCTTCACAGGCTTGTTACCTGTGCAACCACAGAAGACCCCACCTGCTTGCTTGAAAGTTCTACAGCACCATCTTGAAATTCTTAATAATTTTTAAGCAAGGGGCCCAACATTCTCATTTTGCCTGGGCCCCACAAATCACATGGCCACCCCTGTGGCCAGCCCTGAATATGTATGAGGCACAGACACCCTGCGAAGACAGTTTTGCCAAGCCAAGATGAGAGTGGGATGTGCAAAGGCAGAGGCCACAAAGTTCACAAGGAAAAAAGATTGTCTGATTTAAACAATTCATTATCTTGACAGTTCAGAATTGACTGGTAGGCGGGCTCAGCTCAGGCCCATTGTTAAACCTCCAAGTCGGTCTCTGGTTTTCAGAAATTGTGTTGACCCGTCAGATGCCTTTGGTTGGACACAAATAAGACATGGGAGTCACGCAGACAGAAGGCTGTCACAAGGTCACCACCAGGATGTTTCTCTGCTGATTCGGAACAGTTTTCTAAGAAGCAGTTGCTGTGTTTGCCTTCCCTGTGGCCTGACCACTTGGCTTTTATCTACCATCTAGCGATCTCTCACACTCTCCACGCTCAGGGCCTTGCATGGACGAGTCTACGCGCACACGCCCAGGGTCCAGCAGAAACGTTCCCGCGGCTCAGCACCCATTCCCCTTTCTCCCCCCGTGTGTGTGGCAGGCATGTGCCAAGCTGAAAACTTTACACCCAGGCTCTTTTACAGGTAGCCCCGAGTTCTGGGCCCTGCGGCTCAAGTGGACTGAGCTATGGATTTCAGTCCACCGGCTATGGATTTTCTGGAAATGTTTTATTCTCTTGACATAGAGATTAGGCCTTCTTTTGCATCTGCCTGGATTTCTTAAGCGACAGCCGGAGCCGGAACAAGCCACTCAATGAACGTTTAGTTAATGAGTATTTGCCGTGTGCCGGGCACTCTTCCTATGGAGACAGCACAGCGACCACACCCAAACCCCTGCCCTGGTGGTGCATACGCTCTAGTGGACCATCTGGCAACTTGGAGAAAAGGGAAGAGAATCACATAAGCCTCAGCTTCAACATTTCTGAGCAGCTCAACTAAAGATAGGAACTTACTTGAGAAAAATAAATTTTATTCAGCCCCTCAGGGCTACTTAAGGAATAAGGCATAAAGAATATCACAAAAAGCTTTGGGGCTCCTGGGTGGCTCAGTCGGTTAGGCATCGACTTTGGCTCAGGTCATGATCTCACGGTTCATGAGTTTGAGCCCCACATCCGGCTCTGTGCCGACAGCTCAGAGTCTGGAGCCTGCTTCGGATTCTGTGTCTCCCTCTCTCTCTGCCCCTCCCCAGCTCGTGCTCGCACCGTCTCTGTCTCAAAAATAAACATTTAAAAAGAAAAATCAAAAGCTAAAAAGAAAGCATCAGACAGAGTCCAAATATTTTTAAAAAGAAAAGAAATAGCTTTGAGTGGAGAAATCAGAGTTGTAGTGAATTTCGAAACCACAATTCAAAGTAAAACAGAAATTTTAAATGTATATATTCATATATGTTTCTAATTTATATATGCGTGTGTGAGTGCGTATATATCTTTTTTTTTAGAAAGAAAAATGGGCAAAGCAACCGTGGGAAAATGTGATGGTGAGTCTGAGTGAAGGATATATGGGTGTTCATTGTGTTACTCTCTTTGTTATTACATTGTAATCATATTCTTTATACTATCATTTGATTTTTCTCATTGAGAAGGGGGAGGGATTCTGTGATTTGTGTGGATCGTGTAGGAGGCCTCCTGACCTTCCTACGAATAAGGTGTTAGGAAAAAAATGAAAAGCAAGCCCAACCATCCGTGTGGAGAGGAGCCGCCAGAGCCCCTGGGGCCCCTCTCTCTGCATCGCGGGGAGGAGTCTGCCAATCCTGTTGCAGGAGGTGCCTGCTTGGGAAAAAGCCTCTCAAGCCAGAGACCCCCTTCCACACTCCGGGCAAGCTGTCTGTCCCTGCTCACCAAGAAAAGGCCGTGCAGCTGCTGGCATCTGGCCTGAGACTTGCTCTCATCACAAGGGTCCGGTGCAGCCGGCAGCCACCCGGTGGGGTGGAGACTTAGAAGACTTACCCCCCCCCCCCCCCCCCCCCCCCCCCCCCCCCGCCACCTGCTCACAGCACCATTCCCCAAAAAGAATTCGGCCCTCGCGTCATGTCAGCTGGCGACAACCGGACTCCACCAACTGTGGAACGCTGCCTCTCAAATCGGAAGAGGCATACCGTGATGTAACACAGGGTGGAAGAAACAAATTGCAGAACGGTATTTCAGATCAATCCCCCAAGTGCTAGAGAGAAAGGAGGGCTGGAGAGGGAGAGGGTTGCAGGGGAGGAGAGGGGAGGGGAAGGGAGGGGAAAAGGAGGGGGAAAGAGGGAAGGGAAGGTGGGGGAGAAAAACCAAACAAAAGGAAACCTCTATTTGGCTGCCTGTATGTATATACTTACGTATATACACGCATAGAGAAAAATCTGAAAGATATACATTAAGAGTCGTTATTCTTAAAAAAAAAAGTGATTACTGATTACTTTCACAGTGTTTTTGAAGGTAAAGGTAGGACTCTTTTTTTTCCCTCAAACCATAACAGACTCTTAAATACAGAGAACAAACTGAGGGTTGCTGGTGGGGGTTGAGTGGGGGGATGGGCTAAATGGGCAAGGGGCATTAAGGGAGACACTTGTTGGGATGAGCCCTGGGTGTTATATGTAAGTGATGAATCACTAAATTCTACTCCTGAAATCATTATTACACTATATGTTAACTAACTTGGCTTTAAATTTTTTTTAAAAAAACGTGAACTTAAAAAAAGACCTTTTTTTTAAATTTTTCTTCTATATGGTATAAACTTTCTGAATTAGTCTATCTTTTTTTGTGGAGAAAGCATCTTTCTTTTTACCATTTTTTTTTTAATTTAAATTCAAGTTCGTTAACATACAGTGTCGTCTTGACTTCAGGAGTGGAACCCAGAGATTAATTCATCACTTACATGTAACACCCAGTGCTCATCCCCACAAGTGCCCTTCTTAATGCCCATCACCCATTCAGCCCATTCCCCCACCCACCTGCCCTCCGGCCACCCTCAGTTTGTTCTCTGTATTTAAGTTTCTTTTGGTCTACCTTAATTTGTATTTTTTTCTAACAAAGAACAATTAAGGCTAGGGGCTTTCCCCCTTTGAAGCTGCTGCCCCCGCCAAGGGTGGGGGTTGGGGGGGCAGTAAACTAAGGCAAAGCACAGTCCAGATCAGAGGTCAGCCCACTACAGTGGGTGGGCCAGCTACGGCCTGCCACCTGCTTTCGTCAATAAGGTTCTATCAGATCCCAGCCCCTCCACTCATTTACCTATTGCTATGGCAGCTTCTGTGCTACACACACAATAGTAAAGCTGTAAGTGGCCTGCAAAGCCAAAAACATGCGCTCTCTGGCCCTTTATGGAAGCTTGCCAATCCCTGGTCTATATCCACACTTATCTCTGCGATGGGAGCTGTACCATCTCACACCGGTGGTGTTAGAACACCAACCCCCAAATTCAGACTCTGAGAGGAAGCCATAAAAAGTAAACTTGAAATGTATTTTGTGAACTTAGAGGGTTAAGTCAACAAATGTCACCTGATCATAAAGGCCGTCTCCATCCGTCACCCCAACACAGCCCTGTCCACCATTCTTGGCCAGCATTCTTCAAAGACTTTATCACATCTGATACGTTCTTGTTTATGTCTGTCCCCTTCCTCATAATGTGAGAGCGGTGAGAACAGGAATCTTCTCAATCTTGTTTGTCCCTACTTCCCCAGGGCCTAGAACACTGCCTGGCCCATAGGGGGTGCTCAAGAAACATTGAATGAATGAATGAATGAATGAATTGCGATTCAGCAGCAAAATTTTCCTATCTCTCTCTCTGCCCCTCCCCCATTCACATTCTATCTCTCTGTCTCAAAATAAATGGATAAACACAGAAAAAAAAAAAAACAGAAGAGATATGAAGGAAATGTGAAATCTTTCCCCTTTGGAAGGAAAACATTTATGACTAATGGGAATTGTTATTAGGTTTTGTCATACACCGAAACTATCTCCCCAAGATTCGTAGAGCTTTTCGGTCTCCCCAAGACTTTCAGTAAAATTGTCATTATTCATTCTGCTGTGCTTTCTGGGAAAAGATAAGAACATTCCCACTTCAAGGTGGGTGTAGGGTCAAGAACAGAGGTACTCACGGTGCCCAGTCACATCTGAATTACAAGAATAGCCTATTGTGCTCTGCTGGCCCTCCAGTTCTTATCTCTGCACAGACGAAATGCAGAAAAATGTGAAACCTTGAAAGAAAATAGACCCATTCACTCTCCTCGATGAAACCAAAAAAGCCTTGTACTGTTTTAGAAACAAGTTAACTCTCTGTCCACTAACAGATACCAAAGGAAGACAACCGTCCATTCAAAGGTAAATTAATCCTCTGTACAAATAACCAAACTTGAATGCCAAGACTAGCGTGGACCCACATACCCATTTAAAATTTTTCCAGACTTTGTACACTATGTCCCATTCTCTCAGCTGAACAACCTACCTGTTTGTCTAAAACAACCTGCCTCTGTAATCCCAGGGTCCTGTAGTTCTCATTAACTATTTCACTACACAGTGCTCCTTCTCCCCGTAGATACTCTTTCTCTGATTAATTTCACCTTCAATCAGAAAACGGCAAAGTGGGGCGCCTGGGTGGTTCAGTCGGTTAAGCATCCAACTCTTGATCTCGGCTCAGGTCATGATCTCACAGTTTGTGAGTTCGAGCCCCGGGTAGGGCTCTGCGCTGACAGTACAGAGCCTGCTTCAGATTCTGTCTCTCCCTCTCTCTGCGTCTCTCTCTCTCTCCCAAAATAAATAAACTTAAAAAAAAAATAAAAATGAAGAAAATGGAAAAGTTAAGCACCCAAATTTACAGTGTACGATCTTAAAGGAATCCAATTCAGAAATTCCTATTTCTATCATCTCTAGGTCTTTGCTTTTTTCTGCAGAATTGGCATCTCTCACCTATACCTTTCTCCAGGGATGATAGATATTTTATACCTTCTCGTTACAGATTTGAACCTGAGGGAAATTCGCAAAATAAATGTACAGATTTACCTTTTCCTTCGGAGCCCGATCTCCTCATCCTTGTTTCTGTTCAGATGTGGTGGGGCCTTCATTTCAGAGATTCATGTGGATTCGGACCAGACTTTGCCTAAATTTGCCCCAAGTTTTCAGTTGCTGCCTGCTTCCTCCCTCACTGAAGTCAGGTGGTCTTTTTGTCTTCCTTTCTATTTGTTGTTGGAAATGAAGGGAGTGTTGGGGGGGGGGGTGGTAGAGGACATACAGGACAGCTGAACAAATTCAGACATCCACAGGTATAAAGTGAAAGTCCCACCCATTCCCTTGCCCTGCAGGAATGATTGTTAACATCTAGCACATACCCTGACAGACCTTTCAGTATATGTAGTTTATGCACACACATACACACAGGATCATGTTGGACATCTGGCAATGCAACTTGCTTCGCTTTTTTTTTCATTTGCTCTATATATTCATTCGTTCCTCGCAATGCAATGAGTGTGCATTCTGTTCCAGTGCCCCTTTAGGCCCTGGGAGCACATCAGTGAACAAAACAGACAACAGCTCCTGTCCTCCTGGAGCTTACATTCTTGTAGAGATGGCAGACAAAGAAAATAAGTAAGCATGTGCCATCGCAGCCGCCGTAAGAAGTGCTATGAAGCAAGAGGGGGAAGGGTGGGCGGGGGTCAAGCATTGTATTTAAATAAAATCCAGGCAAAGTCTCTTTAATAAGAGGGCATGTGAGCAGAAACCTGGGATGGAAGTCAGACAAGGAAACAGGGTGGCTACAGAAGAATGGGCAAGAGGGAGATCCAAGGAAACGCGGCGGGGGGGGGGGGGGGGGGGGGAGGGCGGGGAAGGTGGTGAGAAGAGACCAAGTCAGTCCCTGCAGACCATGGGAGGAGCCTGTACTTTCATTCTGATGAGATGGGGACCCATGGTGGGTTTTAAGCAAAAGAATACCCCTTTTGCCCCCCCATTGGCCCCTCCAACCCATTTTCCCTCCCCTACCACCACACTTTTAAAAAACGTACTCTTGGGGTGCCTGGGTGGCTCAGTTGGATGAAGGTCTGACCCATGATTTCGGCTCAGGCCATGATCTCACAGTTTGTGAGTTTGGGCCCCGAATCCAGCTCTGTGCTGACACTGGAGCCTGCTTGGGATTCACTCTCTCTCCCTCTCTCTCTCTCTCTCTCTCTCTCTGCCCTTACTCTGCTGACTCTTTCTCTCTCTCTCTCAAAATAAATTAAAAAATTAAAAATTAAAGAAAATGTACTCTCACATTGTCCCTATGCCGCCCACCAGCCCTCCTGTGAAAACCGTCTATACCAGTGGGTCCTACCCCTTGTTTTGGGAAAGTTGTAGCTTCTGGCCCAAGGTCATTCTTTTGGTGATCCTGATCCCCTTACAACTCAGAGGTTCTCGATCCTTGCTGCACATTGGAATCACCTAGGGAGCTCAAAAAAAAAAAAAAAAAAAAACCTATATTAAAATCTAACCCACAGAGATTCTGTTTAATTTGGTCTACAGAGAGCTGAGGCATCAATTTTTTTTTAATTCTCTAGGTGATTACAATATGTAGCCAAGGTTGAGAACAGTGTCATTACTGATCCTCCTAATGCCCCGAGCCTTAAGCTCCTGACCTCCTCCTTACCGCCTATCTCTCCCAGCTGGTCGTTGCTATAATTATGCCCTAGACATTGGCACCATCAATAACAACCCCTCCATAACCTCAATTTCAAGACTCCCATCCTCCAGCCAACACCTGCCATCTTTTCAGTCTACACTCCAGTATCCCAGCTCTGGAAACCCCCTAAGACCTAAAGCCCACTGACCCCACCACACTTACAAGGTCTCTCAACCTCCCCATGGCCTCACTTTCCTCCTTACCCGGTTTAGACTCTCCAGTCCGTCACTGCCATCCCTCTTTGCACACATCCCCTTGCCCTCCCGTCCCATTACCACGTCCTCTGCCCCTCCCTGGAAACTGCCCAGACTGAGCGGTGAGCCGGTCTCCTCTGGTTACCCACAAGTTCTTAAAGGGTTGAATCCTTCATCCTTTACTACATCCTTGATTTCTTTTGCCCTCTCTATATCCAGAATATTTTGGCTCATCTGTAGCCACAGATTCCTCTATTTTATGCCATGCAGGCTTCTACCCCTATCTCCACTGGAGCTGTACTTGCTAAAGTAATCCTAATGGAGACCCAAACCTGACAATGTCTGAAAGAATATCTCATTTTCTGAATATAGTCAAATTGATACAAGCTCATGCCACTGCCGATAAATGGGGGAGTTTTTAAAACCCACCCATTATATCTTCCTGCCAAGCACCATCAAAACAACAACCTGAGTCTATTAGTCACATCTGGGATTCCTCACCCACATCTAGGGTTCCTTCCACCTGTACACATAGGGAATGAAGCCCATGTGTACTTTGCTTCGGCGTCTCTGATAGCTACCAAAGTTAAAAGAACTTTTAACACAAGAACTTAAAAGAACTTTTACACAAGGGGCGCCTGGGTGGCTCAGTCGGTTAGACGTCCGACTTCAGCCCAGGTCACCATCTCGCGGTCCGTGAGTTCGAGCCCCGCGGCGGGCTCTGGGCTGATGGCTCAGAGCCTGGAGCCTGCTTCTGATTCTGTGTCTCCCTCTCTCTCTGCCCCTCCCCTGTTCATGCTCTGTCTCTCTCTGTCTCAAAAATAAATAAATGTTAAAAAAAAATTAAAAAAAAAAAGAACTTACACAAGAAGAGAAAGAACATATATAATCTTATACCTCATCAAGAAATTAAATGCATATGGGGGTGCCTGGCTGGCTCAGTCAGTAGAGCATGAGACTTCTGATCTCGGGGCTGTGAGTTCAAGCCCCATGTTGGGTCCAGAGATTACTTTAAAAATTAAAAAAATGTTTAAAAGAGAGAAATTGAATTCGTATGAAAAACCTTCCCACAAAGACAATTCCTGGCCCAGGAGGGTTTCACAAGTGAAATCTCCAAACATTTAAGGTAATAATGAATGGGATCATTTCCCAAGTCTTTTATGAAACCAGCTAAACAGAATCCATAATAACGCAACACATAAGAAAAGTATAAGTCAATCCCTCATGATAATAAACGCAAAAGCCATAAGAAAAATGTTGACATATTAAATCCAGTGATATCTCAGAAGGGTTATACATCTCAAAGTTGTATTCCTGGATTAATTCTCATATTTATTCTGGGCATACAAACAAGATTCATTTAATGTTTAAATGTTAATCAATGTAAGTTACCAAGTTTTTCGAATATAGAAAGAAAAACTGTATGATTGCCTCAGTAAATGTAGAAAAATATTCTTGATGTAATTTAATACCTATTTGTGATTCTTTTTAAATCTACATTTAAATTTTAAATTCTAGCAAGCTGGAAATAAAAAGACATTTCCTTAATCTGGTCAAATATATCTACCAACCCCAAAAACAAACTGACTACAGCAAACGTGGTTCTTGATGGTAATATATTGAAGGCGCTTCTCCTGAGATCAAGAAGGAGACAAGTCTGTCGACTGACGCAATTCTATTCAATATTGAGTTGGAGGGCCAAGCCACTGTAATAAATATTGAAATAAAACAGCCATTATTTGCAGATGATGTGACTGTGTATTTATAAAACCCAAAGGAGTCTGCAGATAAACCGCTGTGAGTTGAGTAAGGCCACTGAACACCAGATCATTACTCAAAGCAGTAGCATATAACCATGAGTGGGAAGTATGAGGACGAGAGTGGTGATGTCTGATGGCAGGTAGGATAGTCAGGATCCACAGGACTGTGCAAGGGGGCTTGTGGGTCTCTCCAGAGTGTATCCGCTGCCTTTTCCAAGCCTTCTCCAAATCTCTCTACCCCAGTGTCCCATCCCAGCCTCAGGAGTCTTGAGACTGGATCTCCCCGAAACAAACAAGCTGCCTGCCTAACAAAACTCTGTTTTGCCTCATCCATTTCCCAGTGTGGCCGGAAATGAAGGGTCTCCAAATGCAGGGGAGGAGTGGGGCCACCCTGGACGGCTTCACCTTGGAGCGGCATCCTGGCTGTAGTCCCTCCTTGCTGGCTCGTCCAGTCCTCAGACCCAACACTGAAAGAGGCAGCCCTTCAGACTCAGAGCAGAGAATTCATTAGAATGAGAAGCACCTGAGATTGTAAGCCCTGGGCGAGATGTGGATGGAGAAATTAAAGAAGAATCCAGGCAGAGGTCCCACAAAGAGACGTGTGGCCAGCCATTGACAAATGGTCCTACGAGCAAACTTGGTGCAGAGAGCTCAGGGTTCACTTCTGACCTCTCTCACTCCTCCCTGAAGCTTCCTTCGTGTGCTCCCTGTGTGTTCCAAGCCGTCTCATCTCCACACCCCCACATAAACCCACGGATGGGACAGAACCTTCTATGGCTCATCAGATGGGACTAAAGTGGACTTGCTATGTGGGAAATCACCTCGGTGCAATGGCAGGAGCCTCGTGCACCACCAGGGAGGCAACTGAGCAGAAAAGCTCAAGGAGCAAATTCAGATGTTCAGAAAGAATGGCTTGTTAAATCAATAACAAAATACAGGGAGAAGCCGGGGGAAAGAGACATATTTAGGCAACAGTTCAGGCAGGGAGGAAGAACCACACTACGTGCATCCTGTGTGCGTGTGCATGTGCGCAATGTGCGCGTGTACAAGTGTGTATGTGTGTTCGTGTGCCCAATGTGTGTGTGTGCATATGTGTGTGTGCCCAATGCGTGCGTCTCTGTGTGCGTCCAATGTGTACGTGTGCATGGGCGTATGCGTGTGCCCAATGTGTGCCTGTGTGTGTGTACATGTGTGTCAATGTGTGCATGTGTGTATGTGTGTGCCTGATGTGTGCGTGTGCATGTGTGTGCCCAATGTGTGCGTGTGCATGTGTGTGTATGTGTCCAATGTGTGTGCATGCGCCCAATGTGTGCGTGTGCGTACGTGTGTGTCTATCATGTGCATGTGTGTAGGTGTATGCATGTGCCCAATGTGTGTATGTGTGTGCATGTGCCCAGTGTGTGTGTGTGTGCGTGTGCACATGCGTGTGCCCAATGTGTGCATGTGCACATGCATGTGCATGTGCATATGCCTGCATCCCTCTGTCACCCTCGTGTCCTCTTTCTCTGCCATCAGCGTCCCTGGTGGTCACGACAACGTGGGAAGACGTACAAAGAGCGTCGGGAGGAAGGCGTCTGGAGCCTTCGGTGCTCCATCAGAAAGATGCAGGAGCACACGTGCCTGGTCAGCAGCTGCAGTGCACCAGGAACTGGCTGAGCAACTGTACCTTTTCTCCGCATGCCCTGGGCAGAGAACGAGTGGAACCCAAAATGAACGTGAACCAAGGGGCCCGACTGAAGACCTCATGAATGAGTGCCTCCTGAGCCTTCTCACGCGCTTCATAATCATGTGCTGCTTCTCGTCCTTCCACGAACTCCTAGAAGTATTCCTCGAACGTATTCTCTACCTCCCTTCTCACCAGCTCCCTGGCTCTATACTTAGTTTCCTTTCTTTTCTTTCTTTCTTTTTTTCTTTCTTTCTTTCTTTCTTTCTTTCTTTCTTTCTTTCTTTTTTTTTCTTAAACAACAGGAATTTTTATTCTCTTAGTTCTGGACATTAGAAGTCCAAGGTCAAGGGCTTACAAGGTTGGGTGTTTGTTTGTTTTTTCAATTGAAGTATATAATTGACATAGATTCTCTTATCTTCTATAGTAGAATTAATCTTTTTTTATTGTTCTTTATATATTTTGAGAGAGAGAGAGCATGAGCAAGGGAGGGACAGAGAGAGAGGGAGAGAATCCCAAGCAGGCTCTGCACTGTCAGAACAGGGCCTGATGCAGGGCTCAAATTCGCGAATCACGAGATCATGACCTAAGCCGAAACCAAGAGTCGGTGGCTTAACTGACTGAGCCATCCAGGAGTCCCTATGATTCAGACACCCCATGATAGAATTCTTCTTTTTTTTAATTTTTTTTAATGTTTGTTTATTTTTGAGAGAGAGATGGACAGACAGACAGAAAGACAAGAGTGTGAGCAGAGGAGGGGCAGAGAGAGAGGGAGACACAGAATCCGAAGCAGGTTCCAGGCTCTGAGGTGTCAGCACAGAGCCAGATGTGGGGCTCAAACCCATGAACCATGAGATCACGACCTGAGCAGAAGTCAGACGCTTAACTGACTGAACCACCCAGGCACCCCTGGTAGAATTATTCTTAAGTGAACAAACATGCATTACAGGCCCCTCTGTCAGAAGGATGTTCCATGTGATCCTCAAGATAAAGTCAAACCCTGTCTCACCTCTGAGGCATGATTCATACCTGCAGCCAAACAGGATGATACAGGAAGTGAAGACACAATTCACAGGGAAAGAGAGGTGGGATATCTCAGGTGGCAGGAGACAGACTCAGGAGCAGCAGCTGTGAGAACAAAAAGAAAGGGCTGGCCCCACCGGGAAGCATCCAAAGCCCGCGATAAGGACAGGTCTAAGACAGTCCAAGAGGTGACATTCACAAAGAATGCGGTGTGAATGAGGTCCCCTGAAGAAGGATGCGTCTGGGCCAGGGAGGGTGAGAACATGAAGAGAAATGCAAAAGGCGCACCCCCGGGGTGGGGGGAGGGGGGAGGTGATGCTTGGGAGGCTGCAGTCAATCCACTTGGGACTCAGCAACAGCCTCCAAGTCCTATGACAAAGAGATCCCAGTCCTACAGGGCATAGAGTCTGGAGGGAAAATAGTAGGAATCCTGTTATCAGAACCTGCTGCCGATGTACAGGGCAGGAATGGACGATGTCATCAAGGACGGTGATCCTGGGGCACAGGGTGTGGTGCTGAATCTGCTCCCACCTCTCCTGGAAAACATTTTGGATGATTTCTCTAGGGTACAACAACGACACCAAGCACCTCCAAGACGGCCCAGCCTCTGGAGGCTGGGAGCTGAGGGAGGAAACAGAGACCAAGGGTCGGAGATCCTAGATCTGTGCTTCTTTCCAGTCACAAACCATGTCGCTTTGCCGACCCGCTATTTCCCCCTCCACAAAAGGTAGACAATAACGTTTGCTAAGCAGGCCTCCAAGGGTTTGTATGAAGACAAAATAAGGTAGCGCACAGGCAAGCTATGGCTAAACCATACAAATGTCAGTTGCCATTATTATTATTATTATTATTATTATTATTTCTGTGTCGTCAGAAAAAATAATAATAACAGAGAAACTTACAGGGTCTCAGGTCTTATGAGAAAGAGGAAAAGAATCACTAACAACCTCTCTTCTGTTAATGAGGGGGGGTGGGAATTAATTGCCTCAAGCCCCTAAGAAGGTGACTTGTGTGAGTGGGTTTCTGTGAAAGTTTTCACACTCATTAAACTTGAGGAGAGGCCCTCAAGGGACAGACCTGAGGAGGGTCTGCCCTGCCCCCCCTCCCTGTGGGTCCCAAACCTCACACATCCACAGGGGTTGTGTCTCTGGGCACTGCTTCCTTGCCCCGCCTCGTCTCCCTGGCTTCCCTTCTTTCCCGTCCTCACATCCCCATTTAGAAATAGTAACAAGTCTTGAATTGTTCCTCTCTGCCATACGCGCTGAGAAGCGCTTCAAACTCATCTTCACAGCAGCCCCCAGGGTTGACACTATCATTTCCACTTTGCAGGAGGCAAAACCGAGTGAGGTTCAATAACTTGCCCAAGGTCACAAAAACAGTCACGGCTGGCCATGGGATTCAAATCCAGGGAAGGCCAATAGGATGTCCCATGCTTCCCACTGCCAGGCAGTGGTGCTGCCCCAAAACAAGCCACGAGCCCCAAACAAGCCAGGAGCCAGCAGTGGATGGAAGAAACCCCTTCTCAAAGGTGGTGAAACTTTCAACTCTCGATGGTGCAATTTGCAATGGTTGGGTCGGGGTGGGGAGAGAGAGGTATGGAATCTCTCTGTGGTCTAGGCCACTTGTGTTCGCCATTGTCCCTGGAGCTGGGTTCTCAAGGCCAGACATTCAAAGTCTGCACGTTCTCCTGGGCTCTGGGTCTCTGGACCAATAAGTTGTCTCCTGAGATCCCATCGGTGAGGCTGCCCCTGGGCATGGTGATGAAGTTCAATTTGTCCTTTCCATTCACTTACATAAAAACATCTTAAAAAAAAAAAAAAAAGCTACTTCAATATCCTATACAGAGGACAGTGAGTTTTCCTCCTGTGCCAGGGAGGGGCTCTCCCGTGGCCGGGGCGCTGTCTGACATCCCTTCATCCTGACAGAATGGCGAATGCCGACCTCTCAAGGGCTCTCTCCTTCAGCAAGTCCCCTGTCTCCAACAACACTCGCCCTTTCAGCCCTCCCAAGTCACCTGCAGACATTGGCACCAGATGTGAGGTCACTTCAGTATCAGCCTCGACGCAGAGGTCCCTGTGGGGGAGTTTCACAATTAGGGACCAGGAGCCTTCTCCCCTCTGCACCTCTCTACAGGCATCCACCTGGCACATGAGCTCAATCCCCTCCGGCTGCTGTTCAGCACGTCTCAAACCCAAAACCAGAATACAAGTCAACTGCTTGCTTAAAATGCAAATCCCACTCAGTAGCTGGTCTGGGGTGGAACCAGCTTCTGCATTTCTAGGGAGCACCCAGTGATGTTGAAGCTGCAGGTATGACCAGGTGCTAAAGACCGGTGACCAAAGCTGGTGAGCATGTATCTCATCTGACTGGGAGGGAAAAAGAAAAAGAAGCAGAAGAAAGCGAGGCAGGTTTCTTCTCCCCGCAAAAGAAAACAGTGAAAAGTCTAGCACGAAAGCCAAGTCACAGGTGCATGCGAATATCTTTTGTTGAGGGTCTCCAGGCTCTAAATTGCAAACTGCTTTCACTGGAAATTGCCTTAAGTTAGGCGCTGTTTTGTAGAAGAGTTTAATTTAAATGTCCCTCAGTGGGGAACTGCTTCAATGTTATGAAACGTAACATTGTGCAGCCTCTGGTCTGGAAAGGTGGGCAGTCCTTAATTTCTGTACTGGGAAGATCCCCAAAATAAGTTGTTAAATAAAAAAGAGAAACAAGGTACGGAACAATATGTATAGTTTGTTACCATTTGCATCTTTTAAAAAAGAGGAGAAAATATAGGTTCACATATTACTTACATAAGCGATGACTAACCGTGGAAAGATACACAAGACACTGAGCAGAGATCTGAGCGCGGGGGGAATCAGAAGGGGGCAGGCAGGACGAGGACTTATTTTCAGCGTAGTCCCTTCTGAATTTTGTACAACTGGAATACATTTCCCACTCGAAAAAAACAAAAGGTAAAATTGAAAGGTAACCCCGCTGTTCTTTCTATACCTCCATCCACCCAAAAATCCAACGAAATTGATTCACTCGACACTTTCAAGAACCCTCTTAGTGTGTCCCCCGTAGAATTGGTTCTTGGAACAGGGATCAGAGTAGCATTGCCTTGTGTTTCCAATGTGTCCATGTTCTAGGAGTGTAGAAACTACAAAAGGTGTATATTCAGAGTCTGGAGCCTCTGGGGGGGGGGGGGGGGGTCCCAGTTTCCCTTGGGGGATTCAAGAGACCCGGCCACCGAGGGCAAGAGTTCTCTGCAGATGGAAGAAATTCTGTACACCTAGGTCACCCTTGTACAACTGGATGGTTGAATCAGAATCTGTGGCCCAGAGCTGCAAATGGGAGAGCAATGACTTCCCCTAACAAGACTTCCCGTAAGGACCTCCTGCTGCGCTTGGAACATGTTCTGTTCTCCCGAGTTTTTTCTGGTTTAAACATCTGACTTGGGCTGGCTGAATTATTGGGTTTTACTATTCTTCTCTGGTTACCTTATTTGATCTATTAGTTTTCATTAAGTAATTTCTCTAGCGTATTTATTTCTCTAGTTATTTATTCTCTTTCCTCAGGCTATAATGCCTACCCAATGAATAGAGGATTCTGCCAAGCGTTGTCCACATGGTCATTCAAGTTCAAATACCCGTTCATCCTTGTGTGACCGCAAGCAGGTTACTCGGTTCTCAAATGAGGCCAGGGTGAGGGGAGTACCTGGCCTACGGAATAGCACAGAGCAGAGGTTCAACAAATATTTGTTTGTTTTATTTGAGAGAGAGAGAGAGAGAGAGAGAGAGAGAGAGCAAGCACACATGCACACACGTAAGCAGAGGAGGGACAGAGAGAGAAAGAGAATCTCAATTCTCAAGAGTCTGATGCAGAGCTCGATCCCACGACTCTGGGATCATGACCTGAACCAAAATCAAGAGTCAGATACTCAACTAATTGAGCCACCCAGGTGCCCCACAAGTGACTTTTTTTGATGTCCAAATATTTTGTACATGGAAAAGATTATCTAAAGCCATTTGTTAATTGATTATAATATTTTAAGTTGTAAATTTAGAACTTAATTTTTCTTAGGCCACTAAATGCAATTTTCAAATATAATCAATTGAATTTTGGATCTAGTAATGTTTGTTAAAATTTAAAACAATCACACTTAATCTTTGGTTAATGTTCCCTTAGCCTCAAAATTTAACAGATTAAATTCCTTCAATTAATTTAAGCACTATTTACAATCAAATTCTCTTAAACAATTCAAAGTCATATACACAAAAAAATCTATAGATGCAAATTCTCCTAAACATTTAAATACCATTTATAAATATGATTGGGGCGCCTGGGTGGCTCAGTGGGTTAAGTATCCAACTTCAGCCCAGATCATGATCTCATGGTTCGTGAGTTCAAGCCCCGTGTTGGGCTCTGGGCTGACAGCTCAGAGCCTGGAGCCTGCTTCAGGTTCTGTGTCTCCCTTTCTCTCTGCCCCTCCCCCTCTGTGTTCGCTCTCTCTCTCAAAAATAAACATTTTTTAGGGGCGCCTGGGTGGCACAGTCGGTTAAGCGTCCGGCTTCAGCCAGGTCACGATCTCGCGGTCTGTGAGTTCGAGCCCCGCGTCAGGCTCTGGGCTGATGGCTCAGAGCCTGGAGCCTGTTTCCGATTCTATGTCTCCCTCTCTCTCTACCCCTCCCCCATTCATGCTCTGTCTCTCTCTGTCCCAAAAATAAATAAACGTTGAAAAAAAAATTAAAAAAAAAATAAACTTTTTTTAAATGATAAAAAATAAGAAGAACAAATATAATTAATTAAATGCTCTTGAACTTTTTAAACCACAATCACAAATTTAATGTACCTCATTTCCCAAGCCCTTCAGAAGACTTCCTAAGTGTTTAAACAACTCCTCAAAATTACTAAATCAAAAACTATATATCTAATAAATCAAATGTTCCTCTGCATTTTAGCCAAATCAAAAATAAATTCAGCTAATTCAATTTAGCTAAGCATCCTCCTTATGTTACGTCAAATTAAGCAGCTACTCTTTTTTAAATTTTTTTATGTTTATTTATTTTTGATGGGGGGGGAGGGAGGGGCAGAGAGAGAGGGGGACAGAGGATCTGAAGTGGGCTCTGTGCTGATAGCAGAGAGCCTGACGTGGGGCTCAAACTCTCAAAACATGAGATCATGACCTGAGCCTAACTCAGACGCTTAACCGACTGAGCCACCCAGGCGCCCTGCAGATACTCTTAACCATCTCAACCACCTCAAATCGTATATTAATATGTATATATTCAAATGTGTATTCAAGTTCATATTAAATGATATACTTGTTACCAAAAATTTATCATCTTATAAAGACATCTTACCAAAATTATCAATATAGGCTGCAAAGCATATACCCATCTGAAAAGAATCACCCTAAGGCCTCCACAGCTGGAGTTAAAAATTTATGGTTGTCAGAGATTCAAGATGAGGGCTGTGAATTCAGACATTTGGGCCCAAACTCCAGGACGGGAAATCCACTCCCAAGGTCCAGCCCACCTTGCACATTAAGCGGCCGAACCACCTCCCGTAGTCAGGTTCTGCTGCCGTGACCCTAAGATACCACAGGCACCAGTTTTCAGCGGCTCTGGGTTTCACAGGACATCGTCGTCCGATTCCACCCCTACCCACTTCTTATCATAACCCTTCCCCAATTTTTACCACCTGATTTGGGCAACGGGAATTCTGAACCCACCCATCTGGGTAGTAACTGTCCTCTTGGCAGCCAGGTTTGCCTCCAAGAGACTCTGTATCTTCTTTACCGCTTCCTTACCCCCATTCGATAAGCGTTTACTGAGAGGTTACTACGTGCCAGTCGCTGGAGATACAGCAATGAACGAAAAATTGACAGAAATGCCTGGTTCTGCGGTTCTAGCATCCTAATATCAAGACAGAGATGGTAAGCAACAGCAAGAAGTCATGCGTATGTTGCATGTGTATGTTTCTCTATTAGAAGAGAAAAGGTCCGGGGCGTCTGGGTGGCTCAGTCCGTTAAGCGACCGACTTCAGCTCGGGTCATGGTCTCACGGTTTGAGAGTTTGAGCCCCGCATTAGGCTCTGTGCTGACAGCTCAGAGCCTGGAGCCTGCTTCAGATTCTGTCTGTCTGTCTGTCTCTCTCTCAAAAATAAACATTTAAAAAAAAAAAAAAAGATTCTTTAGAAGAGAAAAGGTCCTCTGAGGAGGAAAAGGAAACAGAGAAGAGGGATAGTGAGTGCTGATGTAGGGCAGGGTCTCATTGTCAATAAGATGCTTAGGGAGGGCTTTACAAGCAGGTGACATCTGAGCCTGAACTTAAAGGGAATGAGGGAAGGAGCTCTGTGGCTAACCGGAACAAGAGTGCTCCGAGGGGCAGGGACAGCGGTGCAGATGTCCTGAATCACACCTGTGTGTCCTAAGAGGGCCAAGGAGGCACGAGTCGCTGGAGCAGGCTAAGCAAGAGGGAAAAGAGTGGGCCAGAGGACAGAGAGGTGCAAGGAAGTGATGGAGTAGTGGCCAGGCTCCCAGAGCCATTGTGAGCAACCTGCATTTCTCTGGTGTGGTGACAGGCTTGCCCTGGCTTCTCCTCTTAATAGGAAAGCAGGACACCAGCTAAGAGCAGTTGCATTAATTCAAGCAAGCTTATGAGGGTGTCTTGCAAAGAAGGGGTGGGAAGCTGGTACTTATTTTGAAGGTAGAGCCGATGTGATTTGCTGAGGGGTTCAATGAGGGGTGAGAAAAAAAGTGGCCAAAAATGGTTTTGGCCAAAACAACTGAGAGGATCCTGCTGGCATTCCCTGAATGAGGAAGATTTTATCGAATTGAGAATTTCTATTTATTCATTGACACCAGCACTTGATAGATACCAGGGCACAAATTACTGAGATATGAAGTCACTCTCCAGCTGCTAGGGGTAAGAAAGTCCAACAGGAGGGGCGCCTGGGTGACTCAGTCGGTTAACCTGCCAACTTCGGCTTGGGTCATGATCTCACAGCTTGTGAGTTCGAGCCCCACGCCGGGCTCTGTGCTGACAGCTCGGAGCCTGGACCCTGTTTTGGATTCTATGTCTCCCTCTCTCTCTGCCCCTGCCCTGCTCGCACTCTGTCTCTCTCAAAAATAAGTAAACATTAAAAATTAAAAAATAAAGTAAAGTCCAACAGGAAAGACGGACGGGCGTTTTATTTTTAAAGTTAAAATACAGTGTCATGTCGGGGCGCCTGGGTGGCTTGGTCGGTTGGGCGCCCGACTTCGGCTCAGGTCACGATCTCACGGTCGGTGGGTTCGAGCCCCGCGTCGGGCTCTGTGCTGACAGCTCAGAGCCTGGAGCCTGTTTCAGATTCTGTGTCTCCCTCTCTCTGTGACCCTCCCCCATTCATGCTCTGTCTCTCTCTGTCTCAAAAATAAATAAACGTTAAAAAAAATTAAAAAAAAAAATACAGTGTCATGTCAAGTAAAGGAGCATCTGTGCAAGTCCAGGGAGAGAGGGAGGGGACGGACCTCTAAGCTGGGTCTGGACCAAAGGACATTCCAACAAGAATGTAGAATTTGAAAAAGCACAGACACTTGCAATCACGCGCTGTGTTTGTGGAAGTTGTCCAGAATTGCAAGTTGAGTGCACGGTAGCACAGAGGCGTTGCAGAGGACGTGTGGCAAGTTGAAGAATGTAGACATTATCCTGAGGGGTAGAGAGGACCTTCAGTACGTCGCATGAGGGTGACATGATGGGATTGATATGGAGTTTGGGGACCAGCCTGCCACTCAGAGATGCACGCAGTGGAAGATGTGAAAGGCTACCTCTTTGATGAGAATGTTAACATTCTTGTTTCTCTTCCCCTCATTCATTGTCCTGTGGGTAACACACCAGTGGGATGATATCGGGGCAGAATCACACCGCAGTGATAAGATTCATCCTGCTGGGCCTCACAGACCAGGCTGACCAAAAACAACTCCTCTTTGCCGTCTTCCTGATGATCTGCACCGTGACACTGGTGGGCAACCTAGGCATGATAGACCTGATCCGTGCCAGCTCCGCCCTCCACACCCCCATGTACTTTCTTCTGAGCGTGCTCTCCTTCCTGGACACCTGCAATTCCTCCATGTTCACCCCCGGGCTGCTGATCGGCATCCTCACCACGGACCGGTCCATCTCGTTTACAGGCTGTGTGGTCCAGATGGCCTCCATGATCCTCCACAGCACAGGGGAGCCTGCTCTTGGCCATAATGGCCTATGATCGATTTGTGGCCATCTGCCACCCTCTCCTCTACCACGCCATCATGTCTAAGTGCTTGTGCATCCAGCTGGTAATGGTCACCTATGCTGCGGGGGTGTTCGTTTCAGCTCCGCAGACAAGGAATGCCTTCATCTTGCCCTACTGTGGTCCCAACGTCATTGATCGTTTCTTCTGTGACATCCCCCCTGTGCTCCAACTGGCCTGCTCAGACACCACAGTGGCCAACGTCATCCTGCTTTGCCTCTCTGCCTTGGTCACTGTCCCCACGGTCTCAGCCGTCTTGATCTCTTATGCCTTCATCCTGGTCACAATCTGTAGGACGAGGTCCCTGGAGGCCCAGTGCAAAGCTTTCTCCACTTGTGCCTCCCACCTCACTGCCCTCTCCCTCTTCTACGGGACTGTGTTCTTTGTCTATGTCCAACCCAACCCTGGAAGTGCTGCAGCCTATAACAAGGGCCTCTCTGTGTTCTACACCATTGTGATCCCCATGCTGAACCCCCTGGTCTACAGCTTAAGGAATAAAGATGTCGAGGCTGCTGTACAAATTAGGGTCCTTAACTTCAGCAGAAAAGGAATTTGTTAGCAAGGTATCTGGTAGCTCATAAAACAGAAGAGAAGCCTGGGACAGGAACCAAGAGTGGCCAAGCACAGCTGAACACCTGCCACAGGAATGGTATGTGCAGGCTGCCACCATAGGGGACATCGTCCATTGCCACGGCTAGCGCTGCTGCCCCTGGGCATTCAGCACTGCTCAGCTGCCAGAAAAAGCCACCTACACTAGCCACTGTACCACCCTCTATAGTGTCCAGCCACATATCAGCTCTAACTGACCCTACACCCTTTCATCATTCCCTGAAGTTCAAGCCCTAGGCAGGAACATCTACCTGGTTGACAACATCACTATTATACTTCTGTCAATACACTACATTCAGCTCAGATCTGTTACATCCCCTGATATCCTACATCCACACTTGGTTTTTTTTTTAATCATTTTTAATGTTTATTTCTTTGTTTTGAGAGAAAGAGAGCAAGCAGAGGAGGGACAGGGAAAGAGGAAGAGAGAGAATCCCAAGCAGGCTCCAAGCTGTCATTGCGGAGCCTGATGCAGGGCTCGATTTCCTGGACCATGAGATATCAAGAGTTGGGTGCTTAACAAACTGAGCCACCCAGGTGCCCCCCTTGTACATCCACGCTTGTATCTTACAGCTCCTAGGATCTCCAATCAGTGGTCCCAGAAGTGAGAGTCAGATTCTTTTTTTTTTTTTTCATTTTTTTAAAATTTACATCCAAATTAGTTAGCATGTAGTGCCAACAGTGATTTCAGGAGTAGATTCCTTAGTGCCCCTTACCCATTTAGTCCATTCCCCCTCCCACAACCCCTCCAGTAACCCTCAGTGTGTCCTCCATCTTTATGAGTCTCTTCTGTTTTGTCCCCCCCCCTTGTTTTTATATTATTTTTGTTTCCCTTCCCTTATGTTCATCTGTTTTGTCTCTTAAAGTCTTCATATGAGTGAAGTCATATGATTTTTGTCTTTCTCTGACTGACTAATTTCACTTAGCATAATACCCTCCAGTTCCATCCATGTAGTTGCAAATGGCAAGATTTCATTCTGTTTGATTGACGAGTAATACTCCATGGTATGTATATACCACATCTTCTTTATCCATTCATCCATCGATGGACATTTGGGCTCTTTCCATACTTTGGCTATTGTGGATAGTGCTGCTATAAACACGGGGGTGCATGTGCCCCTTTGAAACAGCGCACCTGTATCCCTTGGATAAATGCCTAGTAGTGCAAATGCTGGGTCATAGGGTTCTATTTTTAGTTTTTTGAGGAACCTTCATATTGTTTTCCAGAGTGACTGCATCAGTTTGCATTCCCAGTGAGAGTCAGATTCTATCTTCCTCCTATCTTTGACAGTTCTCACATATAGAAAGAATCATTGAATGCCAC
This sequence comes from Puma concolor, assembly GCF_028749965.1. Lineage (NCBI taxonomy): Eukaryota > Metazoa > Chordata > Mammalia > Carnivora > Felidae > Puma > Puma concolor. Next base: position 12,691,611 of record NC_141676.1, read on the forward strand.
AGCAACCTTCCCTAAAAGGTCATCTTAGGGGTTATTGCCCTTCTGAATCTGTGATATTGGAGAAATGGTCTGTGTGGGGTTGTGTATCAGAAGGAGATCATGATCATTTGACTTTGTGGGATAGAATGGAACCCCTGCTCCAGAAATCTCCACTATAATCAGCCAGGAATCAGAATGTAATCTACAGCAATAATGAGCCACTATTTCTATATAAATCAACAATTTAAACAAAATAAAAAGCTGACAGGCCATAGAACTTTCTTCAATCAAAGTCAAATTAACTTTATGTCATAGACAAAGCCTTCTTTATTGTAACAGAAATCAATCTTACTACTTTAAGAGGGGAAGAACAAGGTGAAATGTATTGTAACACCCAGATGTCAACTGAGGTTTAATATCTTTTTGGGAGTCAAATAAAATTAGCTTGAACCCCATCACATGTGTGATGAAATCCCTGTATTTCTGCCTATCCATCTGGCAAATCTGAGGTAGTGGGGGATGGGGAGTAAATGGTTTGTGTTTTTCCCAGTTACCTCTAGCTTGAAATTCCTAAATCCGCTGATGTACTCTGGCTTATGTGTCAGGAAGGGGGGAAAACCACGGAGCTAGAAACGTGGATGGTATAAATGGGGATGACAGGGAAACAGCACCTGACCATTGTAGGTGGGAGGGGGCAGGGGGAGACTTGAGCACACTGGGCTGAGCCAACACAAGGGGGTTGACATCCCAGAGGAAACCAAGAAGCAACCGCGTCTCTTCCAGACGAAACCTCCCTGTTCACGCGTAACTTCATCAATATCACAGTGAAACAACGTGTCCTTCGCAAAGTGAATAATGTATGGGTGAACCTACTGATCAATGCTCAATGATGGTTCTGGCTTTGTTTACACATTTGGGGTCATTTTTCTTAATATACTGTAGTAGGTCTCTCCAAAGAAATAGAACCAATAGGACATGATAAATAGATAGATAGATAGATAGATAGATAGATAGATAGATGATAGATACATAGATACATAGATACATAGGTACATACACACATACATAGGATACATACATACATACATACATACATACATAGAAGAGGAGATTTACTATAAGAATTGGCTCATGCGATGATGGAGGCTGAGAATCCCACCATCTGCCATCTGCAAGCAGAAAACCATGAAAGCTGGTAGTGTAATTCGGTCTAAATCAAAAGGTCTGAAAACTGGGGACTGATGGTGTCAGTCCTGGTGGGAGTCCAAAGGCCCCCAAAACCATTCCCACTGATGTCTGAGGACAGGAGAAGGTGGGTGTTTCAACTCAAGCAAAAAGGAAATTCACCCTTCTGCCTTTTTTGTTCCCTTCAAGCCCCTGATGGATTAGATGAGGCCCACCCCCGTTAGTGAGGGTGATCTTTAATCAGTCTACCGATTCAAATGTTAGTCTTATCTGGAGACCCCACTCAGACACACCCAGAAGTTGTGTTTTACCAGCTCTCTGTGTATCCCTTAGACCGGTCAAGGTGACACATAAATGAAGAATCACACGTACTAAGGAATACAGCAGGTGCCAGCCCGTCCCCACCACCAACACCCGACACTCTATCCCAGACTCAGGAGTTTAGGGACTGTGATCTTTTCATGTAAATAAGCCATTTGCCTGGCAGAAAACTTTCCTTTGAATAATAATTTCCCTTAGGGTCAAGGAGACACAGAAGATCCAGGAACAGAGACATGGGGATGTCAACCCCTTTTTCACTGCACAGTAAACTCACACTCTGCTCCTAATTTTATCGATTCCTGAGAACCCTCACTCTACGGTCCTGAGCCACCCAGTCACAGACCACAAAGTAAACAGGCTTGCCAGAAATTCCTACAAGGAAGGGGCCGGGGGGAAGATAAGGCAGAGAAGGGGGAGCACAGGAGCAGTGGGGGACACGGCAAAGTTTGCTCAGAGACCAGGCACCCAGCTCCCTCAGCCCCATGCACACCGCCCTGTTTGAACAGAGCTCACCCTCTCTTCCCCTCTTCCTTCACCTAAAACCATGTGGAACCCAATAGGAGTCATTGGAATGTTGTTCAGAAATGAAGTCAAGGTGTTACCTGTCTCAAGAACGTTTGAATTAAATTTTTATCAACACTGTGTCTTAGGACCACCCAGAGTCCACTCAGTACCTGTGATGTGGAACTTTTTATTGGGTGGTGGTGAAGCCAAAGGTCAGGTGGAGGGGCGGCTGCAGCCACAGGTGCGAAAGGAAGGCCGGTGTATGGTTCTGGCCAGGCAGCCAAGGCACTGGGCCGCAGCAGACCACTGCCGGCAAGTACTGGATGCTGAGTGAATGCGTACTGTTAGCAGGCACTGGCTCCATCACCCGAGGAAAGCGAGTTAGCCTTGCTGGTCCCCCGCCTGTCCCACAGGGAATGGAGACGTGATGGCCAAAGCCCGCCGTTTACAGATGGAAAAGGGGGTAAGTCACTGCGAATCTCTCCGATGTCCATCTTGTTCCCAAGCGTCTCAAACTCATTTAAACTAACCTTAGAGGCCCTTGGGGAAGGACACTGTAACCAGGTGGGGAAACAGTTCTGGTTTGGGGATATTTACTGGAACACTCATGCTCTCCATGGCTGACAGCTATCACTGGTCACGTGGAATGTCTCTCCAGGCATCACTTCCGGGGACGACTTGGTGCAGGATGGAAGAAGCCAGATACAAGTGAGAAAGGGGTGTTTCTTGGAAGAAAGAACCCAAGACGGTCCAAAGACGCTTCCAGCTGGGACTGGTCAGAGGTGACCAGTATCAAAGAAGGGACAGACATCCTCCGGGTGATTCATGGATCCTGCCACTGAGCAGTTGCCCTGACTTCTCCACAGGTCAGAATACGGAACACTGGCCACGCCCCCACTCCAGAGTGTCATAGACCGCGAGTTTCATGCCTACTCTCTCCAGGACCTCAGAGAAACTGGCCACCAGCCCCAAGAAGCTGAGCCAGATGGGAAGCAAGCCTGGCTCGTGGACAGTGTGCGGATAAGCTCCGTGAAGATAAATTTGCTCAAAGGAGGGGCTCCGGCTGGTCTCGGAATCCCACTCTTCTCGAAGATGCTCACAAAGCATGATGTCTGCCGTAATTCGAGAGACAGAGGTTCCAGGGCCGGTCCTCCAGATTTAAAACCACACAGAAAATTCCATGCCCACAAATCCATAAAGTGCTGCCCAATGAACCATGTGTCTGAGCATGACCTCAGGGTTTGAACACCGTGGCTTCCTGGGGGTATTATTACTATATCTGACAACACAGTTGTTGTTCTACTCACTGTTCTACTCTGTTCTACTCACTTGTGCATTTAAGTTCAAAGTTGCAATTTTTAATGTAAGTAACCTAATCACTCAGTTTACAAAGTACCAGTAAATAAGTGATGTGGGCGAGGCTGGCAGGCTCTCAAAAAGTGCCCCAGTGGGAAGAAGGACCAGAGAAAGGATCTCTGGGCAAGACGAGATCCTGCACAACTTCTTAGGGTTCCCATCCGACATTGTGCTCAGACCTTGTGCCCAAATGTGGGTGTCTGTCCTGGCACGAATGTCCCCACCGTGGACCTCCCCGGGGAAGCCGTCCCCCAGTGCCTTCTTCTGCCAGCCAGACTTTTCATGTGGTGTGGCCGTCACAGTTCATGGCTAAATCCAATTCACACGTTAGCTAAAGGGTCTCAATCTACCTGCGACCAGAGGCCCCAGCTCCTGATCACCCATCTGCCATGGGGCTGACAGCTGCTCACAGATGTGGAAAAGGCAAAAGGATCCATTTGAGGGACACAGTCGAGCTGTTTCCCCTTTTTTTCTCACTGCTCACGTTGTTTCCACACATTAAGGAGCCTGAAGACACCTTCATTCTAACGGGAAGCATGGTGGGAAGGATCTTGGCAGCATTTTTCCTACAAGCCACAATTTCTTAGCTTTTTTTCTTTTTAATTTTTTCTAAGGTTTATTCATTTTTCAGAGACAGAGAGACAAAGCATGAGTGGTGTAGGAGCAGAGAGAGAGAGGGAGACACAGAATCCGAAGCAGGTTCCAGGCTCTGAGCTGTCAGCACAGAGCCTGACGCGGGGCTCGAACCCACGAGCCGTGAGATCATGACCTGAGCTGAAGTCAGATGCTTAACCGACTGAGCCACCCAGGCGCCCCCACAATGTCTTAGCTTTAACTTCTTCAACCCGATATTTGCTTCATGGTAAACTCTGCGGCTTGTCCTTTATGTTTCTTCCTGGGGGCTCATCTTCTGTGCTCTATGAGCCTGAGATCGCAGAGTCCCAGGGTGACTAAAACCTTGGAAAGTAACTGTAGTGATATGGGGCGGGGGTTCCAGGACACATGTCACAAGCTTGTGTTGGCTTGTTCTCAGGGCAAGCCTGAGGAAAGTACCGAGGTGCAACTAAATGGCCACTCTGCCACTACGAAGACAGTATTAGAAATGGTAGTCACTTAGGGTGCCTGAGTGGCTCAGTTGGTTAAGCATCTGACTTCGGCTCAAGTCATGATCTCATGGTTTGTGAGTTCAAGCCCCGCATCAGGCTCTGTGCTGACAGCTCGGAGCCTGGAGCCTCCTTCAGATTCTGTGCCTCCCTCTCCCTCTCTCTGCCCCTCCCCAGCTCACATTCTGTCTCCTTCTCTCTCTCAGAAATAAATAAGACATTTTTTCAAAAAGTTTTGTTTTGTTTTGTTTTTAAAGAAATGGTGGTCACCTTAGGTGTGACCTTCTATGGGACTGCGAAGGGTGGAAGCAGGGGGGCTCTTTGCCCTTTGCTCTCTGACGAGGTAGGACTGGAACATTAGCCAGACTTTCACTTGAAATCCTACCTTAATGATAGGTAACATTTATCAAACACCTGCTGTGTGCCAGGAATTTTCTTTAATTTTTTTTTTTATATATTTACTTTTTGAGAGAGAGAGACAGAGAGAGAGAGAGAGAGAGCATGAGCCGGGGAAGGGCAGAGAGAGAGGGAGAGAGAGAATCCCAAGCAGGATCCCTGCTGTCAGCACAGAGCCCGATGTGGGGCTCAGACTCACGAACTGTGAGATCATGACCTGAGCCAAAATCAAGAGTCAGATGCTTAACCAACTGAGCCAACAGGAATTTTATTTTCATCTCATAAAATTCTCCCCATCTACCCCTGTGAGACGCAAATTACTATCGCTCCATTTTTAAGATAAAGAAACTGAGTCACAGAAGGGTGAAGTCCCTTGTCTGAAATTACATAAATCAAAACGGGCAGAACCAGGACTGAAACTTAGACTCTGGAGTGCCAGGAGGGCTTAACCACTATTCTGTACCGCCTCTACTTTTCAGAAAGTATTTCATGGACCCTATGATATTGAATTTCTAAGGATGGCCACCATTAATTCCTTATTTCCCTGAATGACATACTGCCCATCCCATCAAGGTTGGGATAAAAATACAGATGCCTAGTTAAAATCGAATTTCAGGGGCACCTGGATGGCTCAGTCAGTTAAGCATCTGACTTCGGCTCAGGTCATGATCTCACGGTTCATGGGTTCGAGCCCCACGTCAGGCTCTGTGCTGACAGCTCAGAGCCTGGAGCCTGCTTTGGATTCTGTGTCTCCCTCTCTCTCTCTGTCCCTTCCCTGCCTATGTTCTGTCTCTCTCTTTCTAAAACAAACATTAAAAAAAATTAATTATCTTTTAAATCAAACTTCAGACAGACAACTAATAATTTTTAGCATAAATACATCCCAATAGTGCATAAGACATATTTATACTAAAAAATACTCTATTTTGTTTATTTGAAATTCGGTAAGGTAGGTACCATGTATTTTCTCTGGCAACCTCATTTGTGACTTGCTCTGACCAATAACACACAGCAGAAGTGAAAATGTGCCGATTTTAGGGCCGACACTTAAAGATCTTAAAGCCTTAAAGTTGGGGGGTGCCTGGGTGGCTCAGTCGGTTGGGTGTCCGACTTCAGCGCAGGTCATGATCTCACGGTTCATGGGTTCGAGCCCCGCATTGGACTCTCTGCTGTCACTGTGGAGCCTGCTTCAGATCCTCCATCTCCCTCTCTTTCTGTCTCTTCCTGACTTGTGCTCTATCAAAAATGAATGAACATCAAAAAAAAAAAAAAAAAGAAGAAGAAGAAGAAGGCTGTTGGTGTCCACTTCTTCCATCTTGGAAGCCCACCCTAAGACCACCGTGCTGTGAGAAAGCCCAGCTAGCCATGTGGAAAGGCCCTATGGAAAAGCACAAAGCCCCAGGTGTTGAGAAAGGCCTTGACCTCCCAGGACGGCCCAACTGCACGCAACTGTGTGAGTGATGTCTGTCCACACCGTGTGGAGGACAACGATTTGCCCCAAGTCCTACTCTAACTCCTAACCCTAACTGTGAAAAATAACCAATGAATGTGGTTTTAAGATACTACATTTTAAGAAGTTTTCTTATATAGTAAAAATAACTGGAATGACCGCTAACGGATTGTCCTTGAATTGTTTGGAATTCGGTCCCCAAGCCTCGCGGGGTTCTCTGCAGCGGCTCCATCAGGCGTGGCCTCCATGCCGGTGCAGCCGTGTCCCAGCCCGCTTTCATTTCCCTGGGGGAGGCCGCACATCCTTGAGCTCCGAGCACGGCATTTGGAGACAGCCAGACCGGGCACCAGATTCCTGTTCTGCCACACAAAGCTGTATGACCTTGGTCTCTTTGTCTGAAAAATGTGTCTGTCAATAGTAATTACCTCATAACGTGGTTTGTGAGGATTAAAAGAGATTTAATGTCTATAAAGCACTTAGAACGATGTCAGGCCCTTAATTAGCGTTCAGCACGTCTTAGCCGCTGTCATTAGTCGTGCTTACACTGAATCATTTCTCCAACCTTGTTATTTTATTATTTTTATCTCCCTGATTATTTCTCTGCAGGGGAGGAAGTTTCGTGAAGCCACAAGTTCACATAACCATGAGGCTGGCGGGGTCCCCAGCAACAAACCAGCAACAAGCTCGTTCTATATGTCGTGAGCAGAGAAACGCAGCCAGGTGTCAGGCCTGCCCAAGCTCCCGGTCTGCCGTGCCCCTGCCTGACTCCCTTTCCTCCAGGCCCAGCAGTCACTGGGAAATCACAAGCCCCCCGATACAGCCCAGACCTATCAGGTAATGAAGCCGCCTCCTGGGCCCCCAAGTCACACTCCCAAATGTCCTTCTCTTTCCCCGTGAACCAGAAACGCTGTGCCAGAAAAAAAATGTAGATTCACAAGAACAGAAGTTAAGGGGTTCTAAAATCAGACAAGACCCATGTCTCAATCCGGTTTTACAACATACAATCTGGCATGATTTGTAAACAAGAAAGTTGGGTAAAGATTAAATACTCAAATGACAAAAAAAAAAAAAACTAGCACAAAGTGTGCTGTTGAGTAGATGCTTGTTTGAAACACTGTCCCCCTGGCCCCCAGCATTATCCATTCTGGGCATTGAACAAGGCACTGACTGCTGGTTATCAGTGATGTGGTCACGCAAAATGACAGCTTCATTTTGCTCTCCTGTGGCCCCAGCATCACTAGTCCCTACTTCCGTTCCTCTTCTCAACCACCAACCCACCTGTGCTGATGTTGCCAAGGCCAGGGCCATTTTCTTCCTTCTGCTTTCTCTTCCTCCCCATCGTGGGCATCCTAGTCACCTTCTGAAGGAGGCAGCCCCTGAAGCCCGAAGCAAACCTCTCTCCATCTGTACCTTTCCTCGTCCCATCTTCTTCCATGATGCTCACACATGCTCAGCCAGCCTCTCGTGATGGGCCGACCGTGCGGTCCTGTGGTGGGTCAGAGCCCAGGACAGGTTATCAGATCCTGAAGAGCAGAGTGGTGACTCCAAACCAAGGACGAGCCACGGGTCAAATGCCAGGAGAGGAAGATGAGATTTCCAAACCTGGCTCAAAACAAGGGAAGCAGCATCGTGAGTGAAATCAGGGTCAGGCATGAAGTTAGACCAACAGGTGGTGCCTTGGGAGCAAGACAAAGATTGGATTTCTTGCCCTTAAGCCCACTGGGAAGTCAAACCTAGCTCATGAGGAGCCAGACTCAGAGTAAAGGGGTGTTTCCAGATCCCTCCAGACTTCTGTTTATGCACAAAATGTGTTTGGAGGTAAGCTTCTTTTGAAGCTTTGAGAAGCTCCTCTCGGATCCTGGCCCCTGACATTGATCTGTCTTCCACATCTCTATTCCCAGATAAGAGACAATGGCCAAAGACAGCACTCCAGAGGCTCAGGGAACTATACTCTTTTCCAGCCCCTGTTTTCTTACCAGTTCCTGTTTTGGTCATGAGACTTCCACTTCCGGGAGCGGCATGCAAACACAAGTACATTCATCACTGGGACACTGTGGAATTATCGCTCACAGACTCTGCTCACCGCTGTTACCTGGCTGGCATCTCACCTCCCCAGAGGAACCGCAGGCTCACTAAAACGGGAGCCCAGCCTCATACTTGGTTTCATCCCCACAGAGCCTGGAACAGTGCTGGGTACTTAATCGGGGCATATTTATTCATATATATCTGATCTCTTCCTCTTTGGGTTTTAGGTCTTGGGGCAGGAGATGACAAAAAGAACACCAGCTGTCATTCCTCTCTAAGGCCCAGGCCTAACAAAATACTACTGCTACCTGAGGAAGGCATTTTCCCAACAATGATAATTAATAGCTAATATTTATTGAACATATATTATGTCCCAAGCATTCTGGGAAGCACATTGTACACACTATCTCATTTAACCCTCATAGGAATTCTGTGAGTAGGTTGTACCCACAGCATATATGAGGAAACTGAGAGCCCATGAACTCTAAGGTCAAATATAGTTCATAATTGGTAGACCCAAGCCCAGCTGATTCCAAAGCCTAGGCTCTACTCTAGCGCCTAAAACCCCTTGGATTTTTGCAGGAAATTATGCAGCAAGTTTATTTCCACTGCTTCCAAAAATTCCAAGGAGCTGCTCCCATATTTCCCACCAGAGCCCAGCTTTCTGCTAGTCCCATAGAGTCTTGACTCCTATCAGGAGTTCCCAGTTTCTACTGAGCACCTGAAAAGGAACCTGGAACAGGAAAAACAGAAGTGGGATAGAAAAGGCAGAAGGAATTAGAGCATGAAAGGACCTTTGGTACCCCTGCCTTGGCCCCAGCCCTCTTGCCACAAAAGAAAGCCCCAATGCCCTAAGCTGGTTACCTCTCTGTCAAGCCCTTCCCGGGCCCCATCTTAATGCTAGCGCAGAGTTTTCTCTGTGAGTCATAACAAAGAATAAAGGCACTGTTTCTTTCGTGGCCAGTCCAGACTGGTTTCAAGAGTGATTCATTGATCAAAAAATTGAAGCTTAGAGAAGGAGTGATTTTGCCTAAAGTTTAGCATCTCTCCTCCAAATCAGAGAAGGGTCTGTTGTCCCAGAACCTCAATTATTCCTGGGGCAAAAGGAGGTATTAAGAAAACGTGACCTATGTAAGGTGTCTTCCAGTCTTGACATTCACATGAAATTATCAGTGAACCTGTGTACCCATAAAAGATATACTGACAAGGTAACCTTCACAAGGCATTGTAACTCTACTTTTCTTCCTGATTATCAAGTAGTCAAAACAGGAAGCAAAAGGGCCAAAGAAAAGGAAGGGAAGGGAAGGGAAGGGAAGGGAAGGGAAGGGAAGGGAGAAGGGAGGGGAAGGGAGGGGAGAGGAGGGGAGGGGAGGGGAAGAGGGAAGAGGGAGGAGGAAAAGCAAGAAGCAAAATGTTCTCAAGTACAGTAACCCTGGGTAAAGAATAGATAGTCAACTGATAACTCTTCAAAAGACCACCAGAAAACCTTTGCTCAGCCGAAGCTTGTCTTTGCCCGGCCTACTATAGTAAGAGAACGCACAGAATCTTGATGTCTCAAAAGGAGGAAATCAATGGAAGATATTTACAGAGTTTGGGGGTCTGGACCCAAGTGGGTTAAGGTAGATTTAAAAAAAAAATTTTTGTTTTTAACGTTTATTCATTATTGAGAGATAGAGAGAAACTGAGCACGAGCAGGGGAGGGGCAGAGAGAGGGGGAGACACAGAATCCAAAGCAGGTTCCAGGTTCCGAGCCATCAGCACAGAGCCCGACACGGGGCTCGAACTCACAAACCATAAGATGATGACCTGAGCCCAAGTCAGACACCCAACTGACTGAGCCACCCAGGCGCCTCAAGGTAGATTTTTTTTTTAATATTTTTTGTTACTGTTTTTTTATTAAATTTTTTTTAATGTTTTATTTATTTTTGAGAGAGTGAGAGAGAGAGACAGAGAATAAACAGAGGAGGAGCAGAGAGGGGGACACAGAATCCGAAGCAGGCTCCAGGCTCTGAGTTGTCAGCACAGAGCCCAACACGGAGCTCGAAGACACAGACCATGAGATCATGACCTGAGCCAAAGTCAGACACTTAACCAACTGAGCCACCCAGGTGCCCCACTTATGTCATTGTTTTTAAACCAATCCCTACAACCCAACATGGGACTGGAACTCACAACCTCAAGATGCAGAGTTTGCATGCTCTTAACTGAGCCAGCCAGGCACCCCTAAAGTGGATCTTTCAAATCAGGGAGCACATCAGGACTGGATGAAGTTTGTGACATTATAGTTTAGGATCCGCAGGTACAGGGAAGGCAGGGCCTGAAAGCCAACCTTGAGAAGGAAGGTTTACCGAGGAGGACATTGTTTCCCCCGGGTGAGCAATCTACAGTCTGAATAGGACAGCTGTTTGCCCAGACGAGCAAACTATTTGTTTACATAAAATTGGCTTTTTCAGGGATTTCATGAAGCAAGCAGTGAAGTTACTTCTTCAGTTATGGTCCTATCTTCTGAGCTGAATTTCCTGGAACAATAGTTACGGCCTGTCGCCGTAGGAAGTCACTGCTCTCACTCCTGAGAGTTAAGCCATGTGCATACAGAGGATCTCCATTCTCAAATTCAACTTATTGTTGTATTTATTTATTTATTTATTTATTTATTTATAATGTTTATTTATTTTTGAGAGAGAGAAAAAGAGCATGCGCAGGGGAGGGGCAGCAAGAGAGGGGGAAAGAGAGAGAATCCTAAGCAGGCTCTACGCTCAGTGCATGGAGCACGAGGCACTGCTCAGTCTCACAACAGCAAGATCATGACCTGAGCCAAAATCAAGAGTCCGTCGTTTAACCAACTGAGCCACCCAGTTGCCTTTCAACTTCTTATTTTAAAACACCACATGGGGGGAGGGGGGCGGCGCCTGGGTGGTGCTCAGTCCGTTGGCTCAGGTCACAATCTCGCAGTTCGTGAGTTCAAGTCCCGCATAGGGCTCTGCACTGACAACTCAGAGACTAGAACCTGCTTCCGATTCTGTGTCCCCTTCTTTCTCTGCAGCCCCCCCCCCCACCAACTCATGCTCTGTCTCTCTCTCTGTCTCTCAAAAATAAATAAACATTAAAAAATGTTAAGAACAGTCACCACTGTGGGGCATGCTTCTATTCCCCTGGAGACAGAACATCACCTCACTTCCCCCACCAATGACATTATGACTGGATGACATAATTCTGAATGTTTCTCCCACCCCACCCCACCAAATGAGCAGGGACAGTCAATAGGGAGATCATTTCAGCTGGAAAAGAGCTCACTGCCATGTGCACATAGCCTATCTGTGCCCCAGATGGTTAATGAGTAATCAGCACTCATCCAAAAGGATCCAGTTCCCCCAGTGGGCCTGGGAACAGCAGTACATTATTAGGGCATTGTTAGGTAATTTTAGGATATATGCTTTGTTCAGAAAGACCAGGTCTCCAGCCCCAGAGTCACTGGCTGTGTATAACTTTTAGCAAGCATCTTCCCTCTGGGCCTCTTTTCCCACTCTCAGACACGTTGGGTGGGATGTTTCCCAGGAGTCCTTTCAACTCTGGCTTTCTGGTTCTTTGATCTGGCCCTGCTAATGTATTTCCACCCTTGATCAAAAAAGACGCAAAGATAGTAAAGGATATCCTTTATGGCTATGGCTGCTTCCATAGCCTTTATATAGTCTTCCCTGTGGGGACATTCCTCAAGAACATACCGTCTAAGCCCATGGACTTGCATTACTCAGAATAGAACTTATCAAGGGGCACGCCTAGGTGGCTCAGTCGGTTGAGCGTCCGACTTCGGCTCAGGTCATGATCTTGCAGTTTGTGAGTTTGAGCCCCGCGTGGGGCTCTGTGCTGAGAGCTCAGAGCCTGGAGCCTCCTTCGGATTCTGTGTCTCCTCCTTTCTGCCTTTCCCATGCTCATGCTCTGTCTCTCTCTGTCTCTCAATAATAAATAAACATTAGAAAAATTTTAATTAAAAAATAATTAAATTTAATTTAATTTAATTTAATTTAAAAAAGAGTAGAACTTAGCCCAGTGCCATGCAGAAGGAAGCACAAAGAGCTCACGGCACGCAATTGTCTTTCCCACTTACCGCCGAGTGGTAACAACGCACAGCCCTCTGGTTCTCCATCTTTCTACTTCCTGGAGGATCCTGCCAGCTGACGGAACTGGTGTAGGAACACCGATATTTCACTTCTGAGTGAGATTTTCGTGAAAACTTTGCTGGTCAGTGTACCTGAGGAGAGAGAAAGGGCCCTCCCAACCTACAGACAGGACTATCGGCTGTTTGTACTTGCTTACTAACGCGTGTTTGTTTGGCAGAACTTGTAAGTTTGGTAGAATTTAGCCCAGGACTTTCTTTCATTGCATCCTATCGCCTGTCAACCAGGTTTGCAAGAACAGAGTCACACAGAACTTGCCATTAATAGCTAGAACCTTCTCATATTATAAAAATAAAATAAATTGCTTATATTATATATATTATATAATATTATCTCACATTATAAAAATAAATTGCTTATATTATATATTATATGATATTATCCCGTATTATAAAAATAAATTGCTTATATATTATATTATATTATATTATATTATATTATATTATCTCATATTATAAAAATAAAATAAAATTACATCATGGGATGTAATGTACAGCATGGTGACTGTAGTTAATAATACTGTAGATTATTAAATGGTCTTAAAAGTTCTTATCACAAGAAAAAACATTGCAGCTATGAATGTGACGGTTGTCCACTTAGGCTCACCGGTGATCATTTCACAACAGAGACAAATGTCAAATCATTATGTTGGATATCTGAAATTATAAAATGTTATATAAATGTTATATATGTTATATATGTTATATATATGTATATATGTTATATATATGTTATATATGTTATATATATGTTATAATAAATGTTATATCTAAATTTTATTTTTTTTATTTATTTATTTATTTATTTACTTTGAGAGAGAGAGAGAGAAAGCACACATGAGCAGGGAAGGGGCAGAGATCGGGGGTGCACAGAGGATCTGAATCAGGCTCTGTGCCGACAGCAGGGAGCCAGATGCGGGGCTTGAATTCACAAACCCCACCCGAGTGCCCCTAACTTTTAAAAATTAATAAAAGTCGGGGCTTTTATTTACCCTGGGCGGCTCAGTCAGTTAAGCAGCTGGCTTCAGCCCAGGTCACGATCTTGAAGGTCATGGGATTGAGCTCCACACTGGGCTCTGTGCTGACAGCACAGAGCCAGCTTCAGATTCTGTCTGTCTGTCTGTCTCTCTCTCTCTCTCTCTCTCTCTCTCTGCCCCTCCCCTGCTCATACTCGCTCTCTATCGCTTGCTCCCTCAAAAAAATAAATATTTTTCAAAAATTAATAAAAGTCAACAATCGTTGCCTCTGGAGGAGGCAGCAAGGAACCCTACCTGACAGGCCCGGATGACCTGAGTTAGGGTAGATGAGATAGACCCGGGGCCATAGCCAAGAAAAGAAGTTTGCCCTTGAAGAAGACATCAGGCAGCGGAGGCCGCCATATTAACAATTAACACCCAAATCTCACAGGCTTAGAATAAGTTTATTTCTCACTCGTGTTCCCGTTTGTCATGAGTCCATGGTGAGTCTGCTCCTTCTCCCTCCCAGATTCGGGCTGAGGTAAGAGGAGCCTCTATGTCGTGCCCATGGCTGGTGTCCTCATAGAGGAAAGAGGGGGAAAGTGGGAGACTGCAGGGGGACTCCAGAGCCTTCCATGCTCAGAAGGGGGCACAACTCGCTTCCTCTCATGCTCCAGGGCCAAACCAAATCATGCAGCCGAGCTAAGTCTAAGGGACGGAGATAATGGAGCCCCAAGGAACAACCTTGACTCCTGGGCACCGTAACGACATCCACCACGGAGGTCCCGGCCGAGGCTGTGGCACATTCACAGGCAGAGGCCTGGCCCACCAAAGGGGGCACTTACCAGGGAGATGCGTCCCACGACCAGTGCAGGTTGGGTGCAGTGGGGAAGGCCAGGGGACAGAGCACTGTCTCACTTCCATGAGGAGACCCCTTCTTACCTCCAGGAAGTGTGGGCAATCCAGCCGCTCATCTGCTGAGACTGTCTGCCAGATCAGAGTCTAGGGACCAAATTTCTTCTACCCAAACAAATCATTTGCCTAACAAGGCCCTTTGCTCTGTGCGGTGATTTCCCCTGGGGCTGTGGAAACCCAGGGTGCCAGGCTCCCCAAGGTACCAGCAAGAGTCTTCCTTCCTGGCAGAGGAAAAGCAGGTTCTCTACACCCTGTGCTCACTGGACTTGGCCTCCGGACGCCATACCTGGGGGCGTCTGTCAGAGAGTCGCTTACAACAGGGAGAAGCTGGAGATACCTTACTGTCAACCAAGGGGACCAGTTAAGTAAACAGCGACACACATACACAACAAAACAAGACGCAGCCACCAAGTATGATGATGCAGGTCTTCCTTATTGCTCTATACGGGTATATATACACACACACCCCAGCAAGCGCATGTCCCAGGGCTATTCTGAAGGTCAAAGGAAGTAGCAGTCGGGGAAGCCACATCTAGACCTTCAAAGAGCACACATATGTTGGTTTCATTAGCACTTCTAGTCACTTCCTGTGAGCCTGTGCTCCGACCACCTGTGCAGACACTGCTGAGGGCAGTGATCAGGGCATCTTCTGCCCCGATTACCGTATTCTCTACGTCAGCGTTACCCTGGCCTCTTATGCCTACATCCCAGTCACCATCCGCAGGGTGTGTGGCTCCTCCTGAGTCAGGTGCTCTCCACCTGTGCCTCCCACCTCACCGTCACCTGCGTCGTCAATGGCGCGCAGCATCTCCGTACCGGATGCTCAGCTGAGCTGTTGTAGTTCCATGAAACAACAGGACAAGGTCGTGTCCGTCTTCTACTCTGTGGTCAACCCCGTGCTGGACCCTCTGATCTACAACCTGAGGACTAAGGAGGTGAAGGCCGCTTACAGAAGAGATGCTTTTGGCAAGCTGCCTTCCTAACTGACTGTGGAACATTCTAGCCCAGCCAAACCATGGTAGCCACCCCCTAAAGCACGGATAATATTAATACTTAGATAGAGTCAAATGTATGCCAGCACTATTTTTTTTATTTTATTAATTTTAAGTAATCTCTACACCCAACATGGAGCCCGAACCCGTGACCCCAAAATCAAGAGTTGCATGCTTTTCTGACTGAGCCAGCCAGGCGCCCCGAGTACTATTTTTAAAGCTTTACACTAACTACTCATTTCAGCTTCACAATAACCGTATGAAACGGATACTATTATTATCCCTGGAAATCCAAGACACAGAGAGTCTGAGTAACTGGCCCAAGGTCACACAGCTAATAAAAAGCAGAGCCAGAATTTGAATCCAGGTAGGCGATGGCTCCAGAGGCAATGTTCTCAGCCAATACGCTATATTGTCCCTTTCTGATGACTGCGTCTTCACAGACAGACAGTGGGCACGGTTTTTCCTGAATTCATACGTCACGGGGAAGGACCAGATTATAGAATTATACAGTGGTACAGAAGGGACTAGGGCCTTAGCACACCTGAGTTCATGCTACCTCAGAGTGACTCTGTCTCTTGACATCTCTGTGACGTCGAGTCAAGGTACATAACCCCCTGATCCTCAGTTTTCCCAAGCGAAAACAGGGTACAGCCACCCATCTCAAGTGGTCATTGTAAGGGTCCCGTGAGAGTACAGGAGGCTCACAAACAATTATTCAGACACCACTGTTTTCCTTTCTTGCTTGGAAAAACCTCTTCATAAGAACACATATTTTTTTTAATACAAAAAATTGTATTTACTTAGAAGCACTCAGAATATTAACAAAACAGCTGCAACTTTGTGGGGTTTTTTTGCAATTACAGAGTGGCATTCAGCTAACAGAACAATAATTATTTCATAGAAGCTGCATCAGAGACAACTGAAAAATGAACAAACTACCATCCCCATATGCAACTCATTTGTGCTGTGCACCAACAAGAACCTGCTTTAAATTTCCACGCCGGTTTACAACCCCCATAAGGTACCAGGCAAGGTTAGCGGCTATTGAAAATACCAGCAGGGGGCGCCTGGGTGGCTCAGTCTGTTAAGCCTCTGACTACTGATTTCAACTCAGGTCATGATCTCCCGGTTCCTGGGTTTGAGCCCTACTTTGGGCTCTGTGCTGACAGCGCAGAGCCTGCTTGGGATTCTCTCTCTCCCTCTCTGTCCCTCCCCTGCTTTCTCTGTCTCAAAATAAATAAATAAATATTAAAAAGAAAAGAGAAAAGAGAAGGAAAGAAAAGAAGAAAAGGGGAGGGGGGAAGGGGTAGGAGGAGGGAGGAGGGGGGAGGGGGGAGGGGGGAAGGGGGAGAGGGGAAGGGGGGAAGGGGGGAGAGGGGAAGGGGAGGGGGAAGGGGGAGAGGGGAAGGGGAGGGGGGAAGGGGGAGAGGGGGAAGGGGGAAGGGGGGAGAGGGGGAAGGGGGAAGGGGGGAGAGGGGAAGGGGAGTGGGGAGGGGGGAAGGGGGAGGGGGAGGGGGAAGAGGGGGGAGGGGGAAGGGGGAGGGAGAGGGGAGGGGGAAGAAGGGGAGGGGGAAGGGGGAGGAGAAGAGGGGGGAGGGGTAAGGGGAGAGGGGAAGAGGGAGAGAGTGGGGAGGGGGTAGGGGAGGAGGGGGAAGGGGAGGGGAGAGGGAGAGGAGGGGGGAAGGGGAGGGGGAAGGGGGAGGAGGGAGGAAGGGGAGGGGAGAGGGGGAGGAGGGGAGGGAGAGAGCGGGAGGAGGGGAGGGGAGGAGGGGAGGGTAGGGAGAGAGGAGGAGGGGAGGGGAGGGGAGGAGGGAAGGGGAGGGAGGGGAGGGGGAAGGGGGAGGGGAGGGGGGAAGGAGGGAGGGGGGAAGGGGGGAGGGGAGAAAAGGGCCAAGGGAGGCCTCTTGGGTGCATTGGGGTCCTTGAACTTCTTTTTTGTTTCCCTTTTAGGGGGGGATACTAGTTTTCATTTCTCTTTCATGATGGGCCTTGTCTACCTTTACCTTGTCTTCAAATGTTCCTTTTTCTTGGGCAGACATGGTCTTCCACTTCTCTGAGCACTTCTTTTTAAACTTTTTTTTTAAGTTTATCTACTTATTTATTTACTTGGAGAGAGACAGAGATCGTGTCAGTGGGGGAGAGGCAGAGAGAGAGAGAAAGAGAGAGAGAGAGAGAGAGAGAATCTCAAGCAGGCTCCATGCCACCAGCCCAGAGCCCAATGCGGAGCTCGAGCTCAAGAAGCTGCAAGGTTATGACCCGAGCCGAAAACAAGAGTCAGACTCTGAACAGAGTGAGCCCCCCAGGTGCCCCATCTCTAAGCACTTCTTAGAATACTCCGAGAGGGGTGCCTGGGGGGCTCAGTCGGTTAAACGTCCATCCGAATCTTGATCTCAGCTCAGGTCAGGGCCACACAGTTCATGAGTCTTTTTTTTTTTTTTTTTCAACGTTTATTTATTTTTGGGACAGAGAGAGACAGAGCATGAACGGGGGAGGGACAGAGAGAGAGGGAAACACAGAATCGGAAACAGGCTCCAGGCTCTGAGCCATCAGCCCAGAGCCTGATGCGGGGCTCGAACTCCCGGACCGTGAGATCATGACCTGGCTGAAGTCGGATGCTTAACCGACTGCGCCACCCAGGCGCCCCCATGAGTCTTGAGTCCTGCACTGGGCTCTGCTCTGAGTGTGGAGCCTGCTTGGGATTCTGTCTTTTCCCCCCTCTCTCTGCCCCTCCTCTGCTTGTGTGCTCTCTCTCTCTCTGTCTCTCTCAATAAATACATAAACTTGTTAAAAAAGGAATACACTGAGAAGCTGACGGAAGCATCTCATGCTTCCTCTTGGGAAGTTTGCACAAAGAATGCATATGATGACATTTTTGCCTCTTGACTTCTTAGTATCTCCTATGCCCATGTTTAATTATTTTCTTCAGCGAGGCACAGAGTAGCCCAGTGCTCGGCTGGCTCTCACTTGCCCCGGGGCCGTCTCTATGGAACTCAATGTACCGCCAAGACCAAATATTTTTATACGTTAGTATTTTTTTAAGAATGAGATGATATCATGTAGCTCTGATATTAAATAGCATTTAGTTGAATCACCAGAAAATTCTTTATTTTGTCCTTACCTCTTACGATTACATCAAGGTAGACGCCCCTGCTTGGTGTTAGTTTGACATAAAACCTTCCTTAATCCAGAGGCGCCTGGGTGGCTTAGTTGGTTAAATGACCAACTTCAGCTCAGGTCATGATCTCACGGTTCGTGAGTTCGAGCCCCATGCCGGGCTGTGTGCTGACAGCCCAGAGCCTGAAGCCTGCTTTGGATTCTGTGTCTCCCTCTCTCTCTGCCCTCCCCTGCTCTTGCTCTGTCTCTCTCTCTCTCTTTCTTTCAAAAATGAATACACATTAAAAAAGTTTCTTTTTAACCTTTCTTAATCTAGTCTCCCTTTTTAAAAGAGAGAGCAAGCCTTAGCACTTAAGAGTAACTAGCTAGCTGTTATGTTGGGGCGCCTGGGTGCCTCAGTCATTTAGGGTCCAACTCTTGATCTCGGCTCAAGTCACGATCTCACGGTTTGTGAGTTCAAGCCCCGCGTTGGGCTCTGCACTGACAGTGAGGAGCCTGCTTGGAATCCTCTCTCTGCCCCTCCCCCACTCACTCTCTCTGTCTCTCTCAAAAATGAATAAATAAAGTTTAAAAAAATTTTAAATAATGTTATGTTACTTTCATTTTTATTTACTATGCTAAATACTTATAAATATGTAAGTATCATAATACTTATGATAAAAAGTATATTTTGATAAAAAAATTGCTTAGAGAAGTCCCATCTTCAAAAATCATAATACAGGTGATACCCAAGGCAAAACATCACAAAGGATGCAAATGAATGACTTTAGAAGCACAGATCTGCATCATTTATATTTTTGGAAACATTTTCCCATTCATGCTTTTATTTGATCTTCATCGAATGCTGTTAGATAAGCCAGGTGTCATTACCCCCATTTGACACATAACCAAGATCATCATAATTAACCTGAGGGTTGAACTGGCCGGCGCTGAGTCCCCCTGGATGGCTGTAAAATAGCACAGAGCAGAGAACCCAGGCACCCTGAGGATTCATGATGGAATCCCCAGAACATACTTCTCAACTTCATTTCAGAAAACTTGGACGTTCTGGATCGTCATGGCCGCGGGCTGCCCTCTCCCTGCCTTCCCGGTTTAGTTTCTTCCGATAGGGTCTCCCTTGCCTCCAAGTGCCCCTCCTCTGCCTCACACCTCGGGAAAACACACACTGGGCTAAATCGCTCCTCTTCCAGGAAGCCCTTATGAATCTGCTGGGAACTGCCTTCCCCAGCTAGCAACAGAGAACGGACCTTAACGGCTTAAAGTCCTAAGGTTGCTTATGAGGAAGTCTGTCTGTAGGAGTCAGAGAAGTTTCCCAAAGAGCAGTTAGGCTGACGCTAGGGCTAGACTGATAACAAAGAGATTTTTCAGGCTGACAAAGGGATCGGGGAGAAGTCCATGCGTCCTGAATTGTAATGGAATCATATATTTTTTTAAAGGCTGCAAGTGATTCACACTGGTATGGAGGCTCCCTGGAGACAATGGAGATCCAGGCAAATTCCCTCTTTCTGTCCCAGCATCTTTTTTTTTTTTTTTAACGTTTATTTATTTTTGAGACAGAGAGAGACAGAGCATGAACGGGGGAGGGTCAGAGAGAGGGAGACACAGAATCTGAAACAGGCTCCAGGCTCCGAGCTGTCAGCACAGAGCCCGACGCAGGGCTTCAACTCACGGACCGCGAGATCGTGACCTGAGCAGAAGTCGAATGCTCAACCGACTGAGCCACCCAGGCGCCCCTGTCCCAGCATCTTTAGTACACAACTTCTGCTATGGATTAAATTGTGTCCCCCCCCCAAATTGACACGTTGAAGCCTTAACCCCTAACACCTCAGAACATGACTGTATTTAGAGACAGGGCCTTTAAAAGATGACTGAACTGGGGCGCCTGGGTGGCTCAGTCGGATAAGCATCCAACCCTTGATTTCAGCTCATGTCATGATCTTGCGGTTCAATGAGTTCAAGCCCCATGTTTCAGGCTCCGCGTTGTCAGTGCAGGGCCTGCTTGGGATTCTCTCTCTCCATCTCTCTCCCTGTCCCCCACCCTCACTCATGCTCTCTCTCAAAATAAATACAAACATTAAAAAATATATAAAGTGTTGCCTTCATATCACAGTTTTTCCTGCTAGGAAAGAAAACTGACTGTGTTCACCTTTCTGGTAAACACGAGAAGAGAAAACAGGGACCTACAAGTGACATGTTTCGAGTCAGAGAGCCAGTGCCTAGGACAATGCCTGGCTCGGTCAGTACTCTTTGAATGCATGAAGATAACGTTTATCTTTTGGATGTGAAAACTGTGCAGCCGGATGGAATATGAGCTCCCCGCCCCCACCAAAATCGTACATCCAGGCAGAAAGAATGAAACCTACCTTTTTCGTCCATGTAAGGTATTTGAGTAGCCCTTAAAGGCATTGGAGTATGCAACCCTTGGCCCGTGGGGGAAATTCTCAACTGCTTAGTGTTGCCTTACAAGCCTGTCCCAACCTAACTTTCGAGGGAACACTCACCCCACAGGTCCCACCAAACACCTGCCCAGCAGCCACAACTCATGACCTGGGCTGGCCAGAACCAGTCGTGCATGTTCACATTGCTCTTCCTTTGCTCATGGCTTCCCCCACGCCTGGAATATGCGATCTAACCTTCTATCAGCCTGCCTGACAAATCCCTCCGGCTGTCATTCTAGTCCCAGCCTAAACGTAATCTCTTCTGGGAAACTTCTCTGACTCCTACAGAGAGAATTTCTCATTCCTTCCTCTGCGCTGTGGTTTGCCTTTCTTAAAGAAAAAAACAGTGCTGAGTGGGAAAAAAAGAAACATTTACTTTCAAGCAGGAAGCCCCAGTCCAGCACAGTCTAGGAAAATGGGGAAGAAGAAAGAGTGGTTTTCTAAAGCCAGGAGACCATGGTAGAAAACACGTTTTCTCCCCCGTGAGACATGAGTGCCTGGAGTGCATTGTTTTTGGTTTGGTTTTTTTTTAATCTTATGTCCCCGTTGAACAGCCCCTGACCTGGTATTAGATATAGAGAGAATGTTAGATTCCTTTTTTTTTTAAAGTTTATTTCTTTATTTTGAGAGGGAGAGAGAGCAGGAGTGGGATAGGGGCAGAGAGAGAAGGAGAGAGAATTCTGAGCGGGCTCCGTGCTGTCAGTGCAGAGACAGTGTGGGGCTCGAACCCACAAACCGTGAGATCATGAACTGAGCAGAAATCAAGAGTCGGACGCTTAACCAACTGAACCACCAAGGAGCCCCTAGATTCTTTTTTTTTTTAAGTTTGTTTGTTTGTTTGTTTTCATAATCTCTATACGTATCATGGGATTCGAACTCACCATCCTAAGCCTTGCATGCTTTACCGACTGAGTCAGCCAGGTGCCCCTGCCTTTATTTATGAGAATGTTACATTTTTTGTTAATTGCCTGGCTTACACGGGTAATACAGCAAAGTGCCCAGCATGGCACCTGACACGTAATAGAAGCTCAGAGACTGAATAATGGGCAGGAACCTTTCTCCCTAGAACCAGAGGGGATGCGTCCAAAGTCACAGAGCTGCATTTTTCCCGTGAGGAGCTGATACCCCTCACTTCCAAAGCACCAAGCTGCACCTGTGGACCATGTTGCCACACAGACAGCCGTCTGGAAGCATCCAGGAGTCCTAGAAATGGGCCTTACCTACCACGCATGGGAGTGGGAGCAGAGGCAGTTCACGGTCTCATTTAACCGTAGATTTTTATTGTTGCCTTCCTGTTGTGGAGAAGGTCACAGGGTTGGAAAGCTGTCCTGAAAGTTGTCCTGAGAGCCTGGGGGCTCTGGAGCACAGGCTCCTTCCATAGCTCTGGATATGGGTAACCCTGTCATCACTCTGACCCCCAGCGCTGTTCCTTTGAAGCCTGTGCTCTCACTGAGCCCTCTTTAAAGCCATTTATAATCATTTTAAGTGTGCAGGCTTTGTGTCTCCAGCTAGACTGTGCACTCCCTAAGGGCAGGGAGTGGGGAGCTCGAGGAAATCTGGGTGGAAAGTTACAGAGTTAACCCCCAGCACGCTCCCCCTGCACACCTGGAGACCCAGTTTCCCTCAAGAAATCTGGGGGCAGCTCAGTTTGTATTCCCTCTGAGAAAACCCTATCAGCTTCCACCAGCTTCCTCCTCAGGGACGGCTGCCCAACAATTGTGGTAGAGTTGGTCTGACCAGGAACTTCTAACGAGCTCCAGGACGGCTACAGAGGGCCCTGGGGACGGGAAGAAGACAGGCAAGGCAGGGGACAAGTAGGCAAGTAACGCAGCCCCTGTGGATGGACCAGTCTGCTTTCTAGAGTTTTCTCCCAGAGGGCTTGTCTCCAGCTGGGAGCGATCTCCACCTGGGGCTCCGGGAGGGTGAGTCCCACCTCTGAAGGAGAACTCCTGTCTCCACCAGGATGAGTTCAGACAGGCTCAGGAGTTCAGTGAGGGAGGGGGGGAAGACCATGAGTCACTGATGAGCTAGAAAGAGCCAGGGAATGGAAGAGGGTGGAACAGGTTCCTCTGCTGTGTCAGCGTCCACACCCTCCTGCCTGACCCCTGTCCAAGGATGTTCAGAGTCCTTCCTAGGTGCAGGCCAGGATCTCTCAGCCTTGACGCTATTAACATTTGGGGCTGGATAATTCTTTGTGGGGGAGGGGGCGGCTTGTACCCGGTACCATAGAATGTTTGTCAGCATTCTTGACCTCCCCCTGAGATGCTAGAAGCACACCACCCCCTACGCCCCGGTGTGCCGACCAAATACATCTCCAGACACTGCCACGCATCCGCTGGGGGTCGAGGGGGTGGGGGGGGAGGGGTCAGCCCGGTGGAGACCCCGGCCTCATCAGGATTGCCAGCTCCCTTCCCTTCCTTACGAAGAATACGGGGACGGGGATCTCCACCTTCCTTCTGTCCTCTCCTGCACCTGCCTCTCCTAGCAGCTCGTGGAGATTATCCTTCAGGCCATAATCACATCAGGGCTTTACTGCTGCTTTTTTCAGAGCAGCGGGCAAGAAGCAGTAAGTACTGCTCACGGAGAAGGAATCAAGTTCCCGAAGTTAGTTCCTTTATAAAAAATGTAAAGTGTCAGAAGGAAAACCACATGCCCAAAATGGCGTCCCCTAGGCCAAGTCACCAAACCGGGGTTTACTACCTGACCTAACTGTAGTTTCAACCTCCCCCATAAATAGAAGTCTTAATGGGTCAGTCAGGAATTTTCTGGTCAGCACCAATGAGCTAATGGGTCACAAGGGCCCTCTCCATTCCCCAAGGGAAGATGAGGTCATCTGCATGATAAGAGCCCCTGCCTTTCCCTCTGAAGGAAGGTGACCTGGCCTGAAACAATCCTTTCTTTTCCTAATAACTTCCTTGTCCTACACTCCTTCCTATTAAAAAAACAAAAACAATTGGGGCGCCTGGGTGGCGCAGTCGGTTAAGCGTCCGACTTCAGCCAGGTCACGATCTCGCGGTCCGTGAGTTCGAGCCCCGCGTCAGGCTCTGGGCTGATGGCTCGGAGCCTGGAGCCTGTTTCCGATTCTGTGTCTCCCTCTCTCTCTGCCCCTCCCCCGTTCATGCTCTGTCTCTCTCTGTCCCAAAAATAAATAAAACGTTGAAAAAAAAAAAATTTAAAAAAAAAAAAAAAAAAAAAAAACAAAAACAAACTTCCATTTTGGGGCACCTGGGTGGTTCAGTCGGTTGAGTGTCTGACTCTTAATCTCCGGCTCAGGTCAGGATCTCAAGGTTTGTGGGTTTGAGCCCCGCACCGGGCTCTGTGTTAACAGTGTGGAGCCTGCTTGGGATTCTCTCTCTCTCCCTCCCTCTCTCTCTCTCTGCTCCTCCTCCACTTGTGCAAGCCTGCGAGTGCCCGAGCACACATTCTCTCTCTCTCTCAAAATAAATGAATAAACTTAAAAAAAATTTTTTTAACCCTTCTCATCTCCTCGGAGCTCCCCTCTGCTTCTGAGATGGGCTGCCCCCCCATTCACAAATCACTTAATAAAGCCAATTAGACATTCACATTTACTCAGTTGGAATTTTTTTTTAAGTTTATTATTTTTTTAAATGTAATCTCTGTACCCAATGTGGCACTCGAACTCACAACCCCTTGAGATCAAGATTCGCAAGTTCCTCCCACTGACCCACCCAGGCGCCCCCCCCGTCCCCCCCCCTCCCCCCCCAGTGAGGCCTGCTTTGAAATGAACAGGGGCGCCTAGGTGGGCTTAGTCAGTTAAGCGTCCAACTTCAGCTCAGGTCATGATCTCACCGTTCATGGGTTCTGGCCCCATGTTGGGCTCTGTGCTGATAGCTCAGAGCCTGGAACCTGCCTCGGATTCTGTGTCTCCCTCTGTCTCTGCCCCTCCCCTGCTCATGCCCTATCTTTCTGTGTCTCTCAAAAATAAATTAAAAATAAATACATACATACATACATACATACATAAACAAAATTAAAAAAAAAAAAAGAGTTGATCGCTCAACTGACTGAGCCACCCAAGAGCCCCGTTTTTTCTTCTAAACCCAAGTTATAGGGGCACCAGCATGGCTCGGTCGGTTAAGGGTCCAACTTGATTTCGGCTTAGGTCATGATCTCACGATTCATGGGATCAAGCCCCAGTCCAGCTCTTGGCTGATAGTGTGGAGCCTGCTTGGGATTCTCTCTGCCCCTCCCCGGCTTGCATTCTCTCTCTCTCAACAGAAGTAAATGAACGTTAAAGAATAAACAAACAAACACACACACACACACACACATACACACACACAGTCTATAGGTCCAGAAGCAAAGAGGATCCTAAGGAAATTCAGCCTTGTCTTGCCTGGCATCTGCCTCAGGGAGGGCTATTACTGTTTTCTCAGGCAATGCCGAATGGTTCCCCAGAGGCCAGAGATGGACACGCCCACTGTGAGGTGGGGAGATGCCCCTGCCACTGGGGGTAGGGAGACCTCTTCCACTGCCCATCAGGATTTAGGGTTCAATGTTCCCAGCTTCACCACCATCTTCCCACACGTCCCCAACACACTTGTTTAAATTCCGCTTTTTTCCCAGTCAGTGCCCTCACTTGAAGCCTTCACTCGCTTGGTAAACCAGCCAGTCACACGATGAGATCCTGCGTCTGATGTTTCAGCAGTTTTGGTCGTGCGGTTGCAACCGATAAGGGGCTGCCTCGGAGACCACATGGAAGCTTTTAGGTCATTTCTGTGGCTTGAGCTGGGAATTCAAACACTTGAGCTCATTCTTTCATTCTGCCACCTGGTCCGGAGGCCCTCGGAGCAGCCAACCAGTGTCACTCTATTTCTTGATTTTCCAAAATGCTCAAAAGTATCATATACAGAGTTACTTAGCTCCTTGCTTCTTACACATGGTTGATTGGGAGTAACCAACGCAGATCTTTTGTGCATCTCTGTAAACAGTTGCCACATGGACCACCAGGGCTCTGTTTCCTTCTAGTATCTTTAAGTCTGATCAGATTAGAGCCAATTCCAGAAACTCCGGAACCAATTCAGGAAATTCACCCTTAACGTTCTGTTCCTCTGGAACCACTATTCGTACCAAAATCGGTATTCTTCAAGGTTCTCCAGAGGAACAGAACCGATAAGATCCACACCCACCCTCTCTCTCAATCTGTGGTGTGTGTGTGTGTGTGTGTGTGTGTGTGTGTAGACACCACATCCTCCAAGAAGAAGATATCTGTAACTCAGGGAACAAAATAGCCCTGCTCCATCCAAAACAATGCCCCCTCCCTGGGCAGGTAAACAAAGCAGCTTCCAAGGTGTCTCTGGCCCTTTTCACAGGTTGGACCTCAGACATTGCACGCCACACCCTGCGTCAGGAAGAAAGTTATAAACCTTCAGGCTGTAAATTAGTCTAACCCCACCCTATGCGTAGATTTTCCCGAATCAGATGCTTCCACCCAGGCTTTATACACCGCGCTCTTTTCCCTGCAGCTCAATTTGCTCACCACTTGCCTCACTCAAGACTTCAGATCTGCAAGGCCCTGTGGCCCCCAACCTGTGGGCCATTATCTATTCACTAACCTTTCATCCGGATCTGCTTCCTGGAAGACAGATAAGGTGCTCAGTTACGTTGATCACCTCTCGCCGATCCATACATCCCCAAGCCTTGTGGAGAAATTCCTAGTCAAGGCACCAGGCCTAGAATTGCGACCCTGGATGGAGATTTATAGTCTCTCTTTATGGGTGGGGTCTTCCCCATTCTTTCTGCCCAGATGTGCATCTAGGAATCAACTCTTCTTGGCTCAAACAAAGACCCTGCAGCAGCTTGGATGGAAAAAGAGAAATGTTGAGACCACTGGGTGGCTCATCAGTTAAGCATCTGACTCTTGATATCGGCTCAGGTCATGATTTTGATGTTCATGAGATCGAGGCTTGGGTGGGCCCCAAGCATGGAGCCTACTTGGGATTCTCTCTCTCTCTCTCTCTCTCTGCCCCTCCCCAACTGTTCATGTGCTCTCTCTCTTTCTCTCTCTCAAAATCAATAAATAAACTTGGAAGGAAGGAAGGAAGGAAGGAAGGAAGGAAGGAAGGAAGGAAGGAAGGAAGGAAAGGGAAAAGGAAGAAATGCTGAGGCCAGGACCATCTAAGGGGAAGAAATTCCAAAATTTTCCAATTTTTTTTTCACTGGAAATGTTCCCAGATAATCATTCAGCAGCTTTAAAACAAAAAAGGAAACAAAAAGAAAACTTTATGTCCCTAGTGCATGAAACTTGGCATATAGTAAGATCTCTATACCTACATGTATGAATTTGTTATAGGTGGCAAACACAGCCCAGACCCTGGGTGGAAGGGGTGTCTGAGAGGTCTCCATGTTTGAAGTTCAGGAAGGGGTGACCCCTTATTTGCTGTTTTCCAATGTCCTAACCCTTTATCTATAAGAACCTGGGCAACAGCCAGATTCATGACTCCTAATGTCTGTTCCAACATTCTGCCTTGCCAAGCGTGTGGTCCAAACTCCCCTCCCAAGATGGCCGTTAAAGCCCCAGGCCTCAACTATGAAGATCCTTATCCAGTCCCCTTCCCCTTGGAACCATTGTTCAAGTTCCAGTCACTATTTTGGCTTTTAGAAGGCTCTTCAGTTCTGGCTCTTCGGGATTTCCTTTCCTTACATCTGAGCCCAGTCATAGCTTTTGAATGATTTTGTGATTCCCCCCCCTATATTTCTGTACATGAGATGGGAAGGCATCCCTGTTTCCACTACGAAAGTAACCACATGAGGTCCAAGATGGAGTTGCTCATGCCAAGCCCATGGCAGCAAACCAAAATTTGGTTAAGCTCTATGCTTGGCTCTGCCAGAAAAAGTAAACCAAGGTCATCCAATCAACACTTGTCTGCTCAACACAAATTACCTGACCCACCTCCCTGACTTCCTTTTTCTCCATTTACAGAAAGTAACCCTGCTTTGACCAGGTAGCAAGTGCTCAGTACAGCTTCCTTGTTCCTGCTCACTTTGGTCTATGAACATCCTCACCTTGTACAGCTCCTCGGTACTCCTTTCTATCTGCCAGAGGGGATGATGCCTGATTCATGCATCGCCAAATAAAAGCTTACTAGATCCCTAAATTATTTGTGAAACTTTTTCTTTGAACACCACTAAGTCACCCGCAGTGACTAAAAGTACTAGGCTGATGCACTCTGGTCTTCTGAATTCTCTGTTCCCTTCCCTGAGTCCCCGTGTCCTTCAGGGTTTAGTCTAAAGAGCACAGCCTGGCATGCAAGGCCCCTCATGATCTGGCCTTGGTTGATTCTGGCTTCTTGGCAAGCCCGTCCTCACACCCTTTACTCAACATCACTAAAACATTTGCTGTCAGCACGGTCTCCCACACGTCCCCCATTTACATATGTCACCTCCCTGCCCAGAACATTCTCCACCTCGCTCTCACTCACCCTTTGTAATTCACCCCAGATGTCATTCTCCACACAAGGCTTCCGGGAGGTCTACCCTACAAGCTTGAGTCAACCCCCACTTCTGCTCCCGTGCTCTCTCAGTCTGCCCAAACCTCTCCTCACTGCATATTGTATGTATTTACATTAAAGAATTTTTTTGGTTTGTTTTCTCAGGGAACACTCACCTCACCCACCAGGTTCAGGTTAGGTCTCCAGCTACCATTTTGTGCTACAAGACCCTGCCCTGGGGTGCCTGGGGGGCTCAGTCAGTTAAGCATCTGACTCTTGATTTGGGCTCAGCTCATGATCTCACGGTTCATGAGTTCCAGCATCGGGATCTGTGCTGACGGCCTGGAGCCCGCTAGGGATTCTCTGTCTCCCTCCCCTCCTGTCCCTCCCCGGCTCCAAAACAAATAAATAAACTTGAAAAAAGTTACAAGACCCTGCCCAGAAGCAAGTTCCTCGCTTGCCCAGACTCTTCCAAGGCTCTGGGAAGTTCATAGCTAGGTGTTCACGAGGTCAGATGCTTTTTGTAAAATTGTAAGAGGAAGTAATTTTAGCTACAATTGGTTAAAACTGGTGTATCTTTCCACCGCAGGTCCACCCCTCCCCTGCCCCATCACACATTCTCCCTTGCAGCTTTAGGGTTGCAGACAATAGGAGATCCAGCTAAGGGGTAGTTGAGGCGGGAATATACTTGGGCTTACTACATTTATCTATGACTTGTAAATAGTTTCATCTTACTTAAGTTCCGGTAGTCAGCCCAGTGGAAAATGACTTCCAGGAGTCACCATCACCCATCGTAACAACTCACCCAGCATCATGCACAAACGTACAGAGTCAGGATTCACATCAATGCATTCACGTAGCCTACAGCACCCAGATGCATGTGTGTTTGACAGGGACAGAGCCAGAAGATATCTATGGAACCCTCTCCCAGCCATCAGAGCTATTATGAATATCATGCGATTTTTTAAAAATTTCGTAATGTTTTGGTATCTGTCAGTTTTAGAACACATTTAATTCCTTGTGATTTATTTTCTCAGTCACTCCCAGTAATCATTTTTTTTGGATGTAAACTTATGTTCTTTTCCTTAATGAGCCTCCCCACAATGATATAATCTGCAAGCCCCACAAAACTTGGATTTGTCCCTAGACCTATCCTCTGCCACCACCGACACAGATTAGACTCTACATTCTCTCAGAAATTTGGAATTAGGATTTCTGTGTTACTGGAACTGTAATGTATAAACTCAGGAGTTACGGCATTACCAGGCTTCTCTCTATGGACGAAGTACTAGAGAAAGCCAGTAGGCAGGGTAGCCAGGGGCAGATCATTCTGTGTACTTTCTAGACTCTGGTTTCTGCCTTCTCCCTTCCTGTGGGGTCTGTTTCAGTTAATTATTGCTGAATAACAAATTACCCCAAAAGTTAGCAGCTTAAAACAACAAACGTTCGTTATCTCACTATTTCTGCAGGCCAGGAATTTGAGAGCAGCTGAGCCGAATGATTCTGCTCAGTGTCCTTCATGAGGTTGTAGAAAAGATGTCAGCCAGAACCCTGGTGCCCTGTTGGTGGGAATGTGAACTGGTTCAGCCACCGTGGAAAACAGTATAGAGGTGCCTCAAAAAAATCCAAATTAGAACGACCTTCTGAGCCAGCAATCCCACTTCTAGGCATTTGTCCAAAGGAAATGAAATCAGGATCTCAAAGAGGTATCTGTATTCCCGTGTTCACTGCAGCGTTATTCATAATAGCCAAAATGTGGAAACAATTTGAATATTGTAATCAGGTGAATGACTAAAGAAAATGTGATATAGATGATTGATAGATAGATGATAGACAGAGATAGGTATACACACACACACACACACACACACATACATAAAAATGGAATATTATTCAGCCTTTTCAAAAAAAGAAAATCCTGCCATTTGCCCCAACATGGATGAACCCGGAGGGCATTATGCTAAATAAATAAAATGAGGCAGACACAGAAAGACAAATACATGATTTCACTTACATGCGCAGTCTAAAAAAAAGCCAGACTCCTAGAAGCAGAGTAGAGTGGTGGTTACCAAGGGCTGGGCAGATGGGGAGATGGGAGATGTTGGTCAAGGAGCACCAACTTTCGGTTTTGCAAGATGACCAAGTTCTGGAGATCTAAGATACAGCGTGGTGACTGTAGTTAATACTGTCTTGTATCCTTGAAATTTGCTATGAGGGCAAATCCTAAGTGCTCTCACCATACCCACAAAAGAGATGATAACTATGTGAAGTGACAATTATGTTAATTAGCCTGATTGTGATGATGATCTCACAATGGATCTGTATGTCAAATCATCAAGGGGTACCCCTTAAATATACACAATCTTTACTTGTTGATTACACCTCAATCAAGGTGGGGAGAGTAGGGAGGGGAGGGGGTGGAAAGATGTCAGAGAGAGCCACAGTCATCTCAAGGTCGTCTGGGGCTGGCAGGTGTGCTTTCAAGGTGGTTCATTCACAGGGCTGTTAGCCAGAGGCCTGAGTTCCCGGCCATGTGAACCTTATCGTAGGTCTTCTGGAGTGTCCTCAAAACATGGCAGCTGGGTTCCCCCAGGGTGAGTGATCCAAGAGAGAGATAGCAAGGAGAAAGCCATGTGGTCTTTTATGATTGCTTTGGCTTGAATTGTGTCCTCCCCCAAATTTACATATTGAAGTCCTAACCCCCAGGACCTCAGAAAGTGCCCCTAACTGGAGGCAGGATCTTTATAGAGATAATCACATTAAAAATGAGGTCAAATTAATGGTATGGAGTCTTAATTTGTAAGTGAATGAATATTGAAATAATACATTCTGCTTGTTCTGTGGCAGGGCAGGAGGGGGAGACTCTGGGCACAGAGACAGATACGCATAAAGAAAATACTACATGACAATGAAGACAGACAGCCGTGAACCCAAAAGTTTACCAGCAAAGACACATGGAACAGCTTCTCCCTCCCAGCCCTCCGAAGGAAACAAGACCGCTGATACAGTAACAGACCTCTAACCTCCAGAACTGAGACAATACACTTCTGTCGCTTAAGCCCCCCAGCTTGTGGCAGTTTGTTACAGTAGCTCTGAGGAGTCACCCGTCATTTCTTGGCAGTCCATTTGTCAGGAGTGAGTCACCAGTCCAGCGCATGCTCCAGGGGAGGGGAATGAAGCCTCACCTCTTGAAAGGAATACTCTCAGAGAGTATGGAGATATTTTTAAATCACTGCCAAGGCCATGAGATACCTCTATAACCAACCGTATGGGAAATTTTTCTCTTTCGTCTAAATGGACTCAAGTTGGGTTCCTCCGTGCTGCATTCAAATGTCCTTGTTGAGAATTTATTGATGTGTCTCTCTGTTCTAATAAGGTCTGGAGGATAAATTGTGAAACTCTGCCTCCCAGAAACCTAGTCTAGGGCTGGAAATATGTGTTCTAAAAACTGATTAATCTGTTAATTATGTCAAAAATAACATCACTCTGGTGTAGCCCTTGGGACTTCAAATAGCATTTTCCCAATAGATGCTCACTCTCAGAAACCTGTGGTGCAGATCAAGTAAGAGGGTGACTGTGAAGTTTCCAAAAGCATCAAGTGTTATTATTTTTCATGTAGGTGATTCATTCAGTAGATAACTAACAGGTATTTGGCTTTTACACCCTTACATAAGTGTTAGAAATGGGGTGATGAAGAAGAAAGTCCTTACTCTCAAGGAATATACAGTCTTGCGTTAAAATCCTTGTCAGACTCAGGTCATGATCTCATGGTTCGTGGGTTCAAGCCCAGCGTCGGGTTCTGTTCTGACAGCTCAGAGTCTGGAGCCTGCTTCGGATTCTGTGTCTCCCTCTCTCTCTGCCCCTCCCCTGCTCTTCCTCTCTCTCTCTCTCTCTCTCTCTCTCTCTCTCTCCCAACCAAAAGTAAATAAACATTAAAAAAAATTTTTTTTAATCCTTGTCAGACTATGTATCCCAACCATCTCTGGATGGCTCTGTCTATAACCATCAGCCTCTCCAACTTGGGCCTTTCTTACTAAGCATCTCCCTTTTCCAGGCACTGGATGGTTAACTGAGACCAAGATGCCCTGTCTTTGGGAAGTGGCTGTTCTAGGAGGAAGCAGATGGTCAGAGAAACCCAGGTATCTGAAGTTTAATTTTAATGATCTGTGAATACGTTTTTCCCTTGCATGCTGCAGGGGATCTGGGCCAAAGACTGAGTGGGTGAAAAGGAATGGAGAAATGAAAAGCTAAAAATGACAAACAAGGGAAGCAATGATACATTCTCACTTGAGAAATAACTGAGAAGAGACTGCAGGGAGTTGGTGTGGGTGTATGCAAATATATGTAAATGTGACATCCACACCAGCTCAAATTCTTATAGTCCTTTTATTTTATATACTTGAGTGTTGGTCACTGGGACTATTCCCCTGGACCTCCTATGTGAAATGATTGACCGCTAATCTTGCTCACCTCACTATCTATTTGATCAGGGATGAAGCATTTTTCCACTCTGGCCCTTAGTAACTTCTTTTATGCAACAGAGTTGGATACATGGTCTTTACGGTTTCTTCCAGTTCTTACATATGTTGTTAGCACAGAGAACAATCGTTTCCTTTGCCCCTCAGTATTTCCAAGGAAGCTACCCCAAGATTTGAGCACTCCTAGAAAACCTAAATCGTGTTGAAGATATAAAAAGGGGTAGGGAGGGGAAAGGAGTTGGAAGAGGAAGAATTAACCATAGAGGAAAGGACAAGAGAATGTAGAAAAAAATAGAGATGTACCTGGCAAAAAAGTTGTAGACACCTCACAGCTGCATGGGACCCACAGAAATGCAGAGCCATAGGTCATCTGTTCCTTTCCAACAGGAGTACCTACCACAATGCTGGTATACATTAGATTCTCAAATTTTTAAAATCATTGAACTGAGCCAAACTGGAATTCTATTCCATTGAACACATTGTCTCTATAGCTAGAAAAGTCCCCAGTACCAGAGATGTCTGAGAAGAGGTATGATGTCCACCTGGTGAAGATATTGAAAAGGTGAATCATGCATCAGCCAGTGAATTTCAGAGTGACCCCTGAGTCTCTTCAAACTCAGTGACTCTACATTCCTGTATAGTTTGAGATTAGATTGAATTCCATGAAACTCTAGAATTTTTGGCTTAGGTACACCTGAGTCTGTGTCTGTAAATCCTGTTGTAGCCTACTCTGCCCCAACTCCATCCAGTTCCTCCCATGCCCAATCCCCAATTATCCTTCGGGGACTATTCAGGGGGGGAAATAACAACCTATCAGATTCTCTGGTCCTGCACCCTTCCTGAGATGCTATTAGTCAACTTTCAGTTCATTTTTTGTGCCTTTCATCCCCCCCCAAGTAATTTCCTTCTATTACTCAATCAATAAATATTTATTGAGCACCACTTTGTATCCTGCCATGGCGTCTGGAACTATATGGAACAGAGAACATGCAAACACCGTGGTCCCTGCCCTCTGATGCCTATCACTTGGCTGGAGAGACAAAACTGCCACATGTTTTGGCAATTTTCAAAATGAAGTTTATAACCAAGGATTAAGTGGCATACCCGAGGTGAAAATGCTGTAGGATTTCAAAAGAAAGGAATATTGCTTTCCGTTAGGTTGATCTGGAAGAAAGCAAGTTTACATTGGACATTCAAATATGGGAAAGATAAATCTTGACTGGGGAAGGAGGAAGGCTATCATGAGCTTAAAGAGCAAGAAGACAGGAGCCCGAGCAGGGTGTTACACACAACAGCCTGCCTGGATGGAGCACAGGGGCAGTCTATGCTGATGACGTGGGAGATAAAGCTGAGGGTTTAGCACAGAATACGAGGCAGCTATAACCATGTTTCTGAAAGCTGTCATCCTCCGTATCTCCAGTCTTTGAGGCTGAGATCCAGCCACATTAACACCGGGGGCTATTTATGACTGAAGGAGAAAGTGTTGAGTAGTCATCAGCCCTCAAAGACTCATTCCAGCTACTTCCCACACTCAGCACCATCCTAGGAATGAAGCATGTGCTGGCAGCAGTGAGCCTTATTTGCAGGAAGGTCAGCAGTTAGCCAGCTGGAAAAGAAGACAAGGTGGGATGTGGAGCCTTGAGTGAGAATGGTAGATGTAGGTGGAAGGTTGAGGTGACAGACTGCGAGAAAGGTGGAGAAGAGGAGGCGTACCTGAGATAGGACGGTTGAAAAGCAGAGACGCGTTCAGACACAGTTAATTGCAACTTGCTGGCTGCCTCAAGGAGTCATTTCAGCA
Organism: Puma concolor; assembly: GCF_028749965.1. Classification (NCBI taxonomy): domain Eukaryota; kingdom Metazoa; phylum Chordata; class Mammalia; order Carnivora; family Felidae; genus Puma; species Puma concolor. The sequence goes on from NC_141676.1 coordinate 12,726,249, forward strand.
CCCTGGTGACTGGACAGCACTCCCCCCCCTCCCCCAGGCTCTTCCCATTGGCTACTCAGAAGTAGATGTGTTAACTTGTTTCAATTCTACCTCAGATTCACCTTTTTCTTTTTCATTCCAATCACCATTTACCAATCCTCTGAGAGCTGTTTAATGGATTTCTGAGACCTCCTTAGAGATGCCTGTATTTAGCGCACACACACACACACACACACACTCCTCCAAATCCATTCTACTAGGATGGAATCAAATAGTTTACTCCTTTTGTCTTTGTTTCCAGGAAGACAAAGTTATATTCAGCAATTAGTGAATCTAAATTGTCATCCATGGTCAATATAAACTACATTAAGTGGAAGTTACTATGTACCAGGGACTACATTAATCTATATCTTATATGTACTGTATCTCATTTGGTTCTCTCGGCATTCCTTGGGAGACAAGGATTTTCAACTCCACTTTTACAGAGGAGGAACCTGGGAATCACAGACACTTGGATGTAATTTATCCAAGACTACACCACTAATAAATATCAGAACCAGGATTTAAACCTGATTAAAGTGCTTCCCAAGCCCATGTTAGTGTGGACTATTGGATTTTAGGTAAAACACAAGTTAACAAATTTCTTAGTAGTTACATTTTTCTTCTAATATGCATTAAAAATACAATGGTCTCATTAAATCCATGGCTTTTAGGTATATTTTTTCTTAAGGTAGGGCTAGATTTTGTTCATTCTTAAGTGAGTTGTCTTTTTAAATATTAAGTAAATATTACAAGTAGCATGTAAAGTTAGTGAAAATCATGACGGACTTTTAGCAAATATGGTGCTAGGCTTGACTTTTTATGTTACTGAGTTACAGTTCTGAAAACTCACCCAATCCCTAATCTTAGAAATGTCACTGTAGCATACAATTTCTTCATAAAGTGCATAGTCAACAAAGGCACACCGAGTGCAAATGTTGGGACTCAGCTAAATTACTCACTAGGAAAGTGGATCCCTCCAAACACCAGCAGGACAGTGCAGGTGGTTTGAATTCATATCTCAGCAAAATTGCAAGTTTTATCTCTGATGAATCTTTAAGGCCCTGAAACTGCACATGTTAGTTTGCTAAGTTTCTAGAGTCCTCTGTATTTAGCTCCTATCACGTATCCATTTCTTTTTTTTTTTTAATTTTTTAACGTTTATTCATTTTTGAGAGAGACAGAGAGTGCGAGTGAGGAAGGGGCAGAGAGAGAAGGAGACACAGAATCCGAAGCAGCTTCAGGCTCTGAGCTGTCAGCACAGAGCCCAATGCGGGGCTCATACCCACAAACCGTGAGATTATGCCCTGAGCCAAAGTCAGATGCTTAGCCAACTGAGCCACCCAGGGGCCCCTCAGGTATCCATTTCTGCTTCCCTTAGGTATCTAAGACAAAGGAACCATCTATGGTTCCTGGCACATGTTGGTATTCAATTGATATTTATTAAATGAATTAATAAATAAGTGAATGCCTACATGCATGCATGAATGACTGAACAGTAGGCATTTGCATGTAAGTAGGTTTTGAACATGTAATAAAGACAGAAAGTGGAATAAGAGAAAGTTCCCATTTGTCGTTCTTAGAGAAAGCAGTTTAAATATAGATATCAAATCCATCCAGGTCACATTTTTTGGCTCGGCTAATAGCAGATTAAGGAGTCACTCCTGTCTCCCCTACCAATCTAAGCCCAGTGTTGCAGACCCAACATTCATACTTACTCCTTCTCCCCTCCCTTCTTCAAAACTATAGAGGCTTAATAAGCCAAATACTCTTTTTCTCAGTCACCTTTGTGATTAGAGGTAACCCTGTGATCCACTTCTGGCCAATGAGCTTCCAGGAGACATTAGCTAGCTGGCTTCTGGGCAAGATATTTATTTGTTCACTGATTTTTTAGAAATCAACCACCAAATTTATTATTAAGTAAGGAATAAATATCCTCATCACCTAAGGTATCTTGCTTGAGTCTTTTGTTATTTATAGCTGGACAAATTAATATATTCATCTAATAATGCTATTTAATTCAGCAGATTTTATTTTTAAGCCTCTATTAAAAACAAAGTCCTATTGTCTCCTCACCTTCTACTAAATTCACCATCCCCTCACATGTCCTTAGCCTTTCTGCTATCTTACACTGTTGGGAAATATCAGTCTTTCCTCTCCTGCACTTTACATTTTATGTGTCTATACAAAACCATCTGCTTGATTAATTCTATTCCAAAATATAAAAGGAAGGCAATTAGAGTTTATCCATGCTGTGCAAACATTGTCTCATGTGAATCTCTACAATCATGCTTTGATAAATTTTTTAATGTTTATTTTACTTTGAGAGAAAGAGGGAGCGAGAGAGTGTGCAGGCGTGAGTGGGAGAGGGGCAGAGAGAGTGAGAATCCCAAGCGGGATCCACACTGTCAGCACAGAGCTCAAACTCATGAGCTGTGAGATCATGACCTGAGCCAAAGTCAGAGTCAGATGCTTAACCAACCGAGCCACCAGGCACTGACAATCATGCTTTAGAATAAGCACTTTAGGGGCGCCTGGGTGGCTCGGTTGGTTAAGCATCTGACTTCGGCTCAGGTCATGATCTCTCGGTCCGTGAGTTCGGGCCCCACGTCGGGCTCTGAGCTGACAGCTCGGAGCCTGTAGCCTGTTTCAGATTCTGTGTCTGTTTCTCTGACCCTCCCCTGTTCATGCTCTGTCTCTCTCTGTTTCAAAAATAAATAAACATTAAAAAAAAAAAGAATAAGCATTTTAGGGGCACTTGGGTGGCTCAGTTGGTTAAGCATCTGGCTCTTGGTTTCCACTCAGGTCATGATCTCACAGTTTGTGGGTTCAAGCCCCTCATGGAGCTCTGCACTGACAGTGCAGAACCTGCTTGGGACTCTCTCCCTCTCCCTCTCTCTCTCTCTCCCCCACTTGCATTTTCTCCCTTTCTCAAAATAAATAAATAAACTAAAAAATATAGAGAGAATAAGCACTTGACTCCCATTTTGCAAAGGGAAAAGCTCAGGTTAGTTGACTTAACTAAGGCCATAACGATTGTTAAAGCCATATTGTCTTAATTTGTTTAATTGCAAAAGCTCTGCTCTTTCTACTTTGTTCTCTCCCACCTACTCACACCTCCATGTAAATTGGTTTCTATCAGCTTATGCTATTTGAACAATCTACTCAATCCACATAAGCACCTCGGTTTCTATATTTGTAGTTGTATCATTTATTTACAGCCAGCCCTTGGTTATCAGTATCCATGGGGAGAGAGCAGTTGCGCAGACATTCCAAACATAACTCATTTTTGTCTCAGAAACCTGCAAGATACTTTGTTTTCATAACAGGCTTTCCTTCTAGTTTTTGTTTATCTCAGGCTAACACTAAGATAAATTTGAACTTTCTAAATACTCACTTTCTAATACTCACCTGAGGGCAGGGTGAAAAAGCCCAGGCTGAGAAGGGTAACCACCTGGTGGGATTAGAAATGACACCTGGTTGGAAAGTAATGCCTAACTGGGTGATAGAAAGTCAGCCCTAAAACCATATCCTCTGGCTCTGTATTAGTCTATGAGGAATCCATCACAAAATGCCACAGACCGAGGGGTTTAAACAATTTATTTTTTCTTACAGTTGTGGAGCCTGGATGTCTAAGATCAAGGTGTCATTGGGGTTGGTTTCTGGCTTGACCTCTCTTCTTGGCTTGTAGACAGCCACCTTCTCGCTGTGTCCTTATATGGCTTCTTCCCTCTATGCACAAGAAGAGAGAGAGAGATCTCTGGTGTCTCTTTCTCTTTACAAGAACACCAGTCCTATCAGCCTTATGACTTCATTTAACCTTAATTACTTCTCCAAAGACACTGTCCTCCAACTACAGTCACATTGGGGGCAAGAGCTTCAATATATGATTTGGGGTGGGGGGGGCACACAATTCAGTCCATACAGATCCTGGACTTCGAAATTAACACAAGTCATGGGGGCCCGGGTGGTTCAGGTGGTTAAGCATCTGACTGTTGATTTTGGCTCAGTTCATGAGGTTGGGGCTCACGGACTCAAGTCCTGTGTTGGGCTCAGCGCTGACCGCTCAAAGCCTGCTTGGGATTCTTTCTCTCCTCTCTCTGTCCCTCCACCGTTCACTCCCTCTCTCTCTCTCTCTCTCTCAAAAAAAAAAAAAATTTAAAAAAACATTTAAAAAATCTTAAAAAAGAAGAAATTAGTGCAAGTCAGAAGAAAATGCAGATGATAGAAGCCATGAGGAAGAAGAAGAGGAAGAAACAAGTAACAGCTACGCATACTGAGCATCTTCTCTGTGGCCCAGGAGGTGTTTTCACAAAAAATATATTTTTAGCTCTCACAGCAAGCTTGGAAGTCAAGTGTTATTACCATTCCATCACCTTTTTTTATTATTATTGTGAAATACACATAACATAAAATTTACCATTTCAACCATTTTTAAGTGCCTCATTCAGTGGCATTGAGTGCATTCAAAATTTTGGGCAACCAGCACCACTGTCCGTTTCCAGAGCCGCTTCATCGTCCCCAATAGAAATTCCATATTCACGAAGAAGTAGCTCTCACTCCCTCCTCCCACAAGCCCATGGCAACCTCTGTTCTCTATATTTACCTCTCCTAGGTAACTCATAGAAGTGGGATCACACGGTCCTTGTCTTTTTGTTTTTGCCTGGCTTAGCACAAAGTTTTCGAGGTTCGTTCACGTCATATCGTGTATCGCAATTCCACTCATCATTCTGGCTGAATAATATTCCAGTGTGCGCATAGGCCACATTTTACTTATCCACTCATCTGTTGGTGGACGTCTGGGTCGTTTCCATCTTGTTGTTACTGTGAATAAGACTGCTAGGAATATTGGATACAAGCTTCTGTTTGAGTCCCTGCATTATGGGATGAATTATGTCCCCCCTCCAAACCCACATTACAATCCTAACCTCCAGTACTTCAGAGTGTGACTATATTTAGAGAAATGGTTGTTGAAGAGGTAATTAAGGGCACGTAGGTGGCTCAGTCATTTAAGTGTCCTCCTCTTAATTTTGGCTCAGGTCATGATCTCATAGTTCATGAGTTCAAGCCCTGCGTTGGGCTCTGTGCTGACAATGTAGAGCCTGCTTAGGATTCTCTCCCTCTCTCTCTGCCCCTTCCTCATTCATGTCCTCTCGAGAAGAAAAAGAAAGAAAGAAAGAAAGAAAGAAAGAAAGAAAGAAAGAAAGAAAGAAAGAAAGAAAGAGTCCTGATAAGAAGAGATTAAGAGACAGACACCCAGAACAAAGGCCATGAGAAGACACAGGGAGCAGCCAAGGAGAGAGGCTTTGGAAGAATCCAACCTGCCAACACTCCCAGCCTCCGGAACTGGGAGAAAACAAATTTCCGTTGGTTAAGCCACACAGTCTGTAGTCATTTGTGTGGCAGCCCAAGCAAACTCAGACACCTGCTTCCAAGTCATGACGGTGGACTTGGTATAACCAGGGCAATTCTATGTGTGACTGTTTGAGGAACCACCAGACTGTTTGTTACCTACAGTACTGTCACCTGTAACACTTGCCATTCCCACCAGCGATGCACCCAGGTTCCACGTTCCCACGTCCTCACCAACGCTTGTTATTTCCAGGGGTCTTTTTCTAGTAGTTGTCCTAATGCATGTGAAGGCGGTCCCTCTTCTTTCGGATGGATGGTCAGATAAGTTGTTTCTCCCTATTCAGACTCGGGCCCTTCAGATACAAATCCCTGCTGTCTCTGTCTTTGCGTCTCTGTTACTCTCTGTCTCTCTTTGAAAAAGGGGGAAGAGTCTCCTGCCTTCTGAGAGCTACATTTGGGCCCATCTTGGAGTTGGTTAGAAGCTATGGTAAGACCACGGAAGGACCCATCTTCTCCTGCAGAAATTTCATTTTGGGGTAAGTAACTTAGAAAGACCCTCACACACACACACAAAGAGACGTATCCAAAAATATTCAGGGCACGCTGTAATAATGAAACTCTGGAAATGACGTCTGTGCTCACCAATGCAGGGAACAGGTAAATTAACTGCTGTATAGTAATATGTTGAAACAGTAAACAGTAAACTTGCAGTCAAAATGAATGAACTATAACTATATACCATCCTGGAGAGTTCTCCAAAATATGATATGAAGGTAAAACAGCAAATTGCAGAAGAGTATATAGCATGACACCAGACAGCCTGGGACTGAATCAGAGTTCTGCCACTCGCTAGCTCTATGACCTTAGGGAATTTACTGCACTCTTGTGCCTCAGTTTCCTCATCTGTAAAATAAGAATAATGATAGCACCTAATATTGCTTTTGAGGGACAAAGGACTCAGTACATGTAAAACCCTTAAGACAGTGCTTGGCCCAAATTAATGCTTAACAAATAGCTACTATTATTATTTATAGATTCATATCTTTGGGAACATATAGGAATACATATTTGCTAAGGAAAATTATCCAAAACTTGAAAATAATGGGGGAAAGTGAATGGCACGTCCTTTCAATGTTCGAGTGGGGTGATGTTTAACAGGCCCACCCAAGGATTTATTCAGGAAAATGTACCTGCTTTGACCCATGCTTACTGCTGACTAAAAGTTCCAAACTTAGTGAAATGACATGTTAGCTTATAGATTGTTGTCCAGTAGAAATGCAAGCAATATCTGTTTTGCAGAAAAAAATAACCCCAAGGTCATAGTTTATTGCCCAATGAGACAAGAGTCACTGGAGAATCCAAGCTAGCAATCTTCTTTTAACTGCCTTTTCAACCAGTTTTCTTCTATTAATTGTGTTAAGCTTATTGACTATAAATTCCCACCCCCTCAAATGCTCTTTGTACTGACCTTAATATCTTACCGTTTTTCTCATTGATAAGTTGAAGAAAGTCTTTTTTTTTAATGTTTACTTATTTTCAAGAGAGATTGAGAGCATGAGCAGGGAAGCGCAGAGAGGGAGGGAGACAGAGGATCCGAAGCAGGCTCTGTGCTAACAGCACACAGCCCGATGTTGGGGTTCGAACTCACAAACCATGAGATCATGACCTGAGCCGAAGTTGGATGCTTAACCGACTGAGCCGTCCAGGCGTCCCAAGTTGAATAAAGTCTTTGATATGTGTGTCTATTTGTAAGAGTCACAGTTTTACTTTTTTTTTAATATATTTTATTTTTTATTTTGGGGGAGGGGCAGAGAAAGAAAGAGGGAGAGAGAATCTCAAGCAGGTTCCATGCTCAGAGCAGAGCCTGACGTTGGGCTCTATCCCATGACCCTGGGATCAAGACCTGAGCCCAAATCAAGAGTCAGATGTTCAGGGCGCCTGGGTGGCTCAGTCGGTTAAGCGTCTGACTTTGGCTCAGGTCATGATCTCGCGATTCATGAGTTCAACTAGCCAACAAAGTGTCCCAATTTTTTTTGAATTATGCTTTCATAGGCTATAAAGACCACAAGCCAAATTTATAATGGTTGTCTCTAGGGAGGGAGGGGCATGGGACTGGGGTAGAATACATGGGGATTTCAATGTCCTTTGATGTGTTATTTCTGAAATTTAAAAAAAAAAAAAAAAAGGGAAGGTGCCTGGGTGGCTTAGTCCATAAGCGTCTGACTTCAGCTCAGGTCATGATCTCATGGTTCATGAGTTCAAGCCCCACTTCGGGTGAGCATGAGCCCTCTTTCCTCTCTCTGTGTCTCCCTCTCTCTCTTTTTCTCCCTCTTTCTCTCTCTCTCTCTCTCTCTCTCTCTCTCTCCCTCTACCCGTTCTGGGATTCTCTCTCTCAATCTCTCTCTCTCTCTCTCTCTCTCTGCCCCTCGATTACTTGAGCCCTCTCTCTCAAAAAGCATACATAGGAAAAACATGTACATTTACTAAGTCAAAGTGGTGGACATATGGGTGTTTATTACACTGATCTCTGTTTCCAATTTGTTAAAAAAAAAAAAAATCCCAAAAAGTGAAGCAGTAAAGTACTGAAGTATAGTGTTGGGGAAAGATAGAAAGTTCTATGCACTCATTAATCCCAAATTATTGACCGGGCACAAATTAAGAGGACAAAGGTGTTGTGTTTTGTAGACTGGGACCCAGAAGACACCGGCTAAATTCTTGAGTCTAGAACTAATCAGCTGCATGACCCTGGGTTCCTTTCTTGGAATGTCATTTTTGTTTCCCTTAAGATAAATAAACACTGAAGGGGGGCCTGGCTGGCTCAATGCGTAGAGCGTGCAACTCTTGGTCTCTGGATTGTGAGTTCAAGCCCCATGCTGAGTGTAGACATCACTTAGAAATAAAATCTTAAAAAAAAAAAAAAGATAAACACTGAAAAATTGTGGGGTGTACCACTCCACATGTAAATTTTAAGGTGTAAATTCAGTATAAGGAATTGCAAGAAAATTTTGATTTTTCTGTGATGCTTCAATATCTTTGAAAATTATTATGAAGCAGTTCAAATAGATACAAAGAAAATAGTATGATAAATTAATGCTCATGTGCTGATGGCCCAGCTTCGACGATGATCAACCTACAGCCAATTCCTGCTTCATTTACCCCGAAAATGCTCCTCCCACCCAGACTTTTTTTTACCTTTTGTTTTTGACATGATTTCACATATTTTATGTTTATAATATATTTAATATGCTTCTAAAAGTTGCAAGAATAATACTGGAAGTCTATATATCCTTTACCCAGAGACGTCCCTTGTTCACATTTCTGTATATATATGTATATGTACACATAGAATATTCATATATATATGAAATTTTTTCCAAACCAATTATCCATAAACACTTCAGTGAGTACTTTCTAAGAATAAGTCGTTCTCAGGGTGTCTGGCTGGCTCAGTCGGGAGAGCATATAACTCTTAACCTTGGGGTCATGTGTTTGAGCCCCATGTTGGGTGTAGCGATTACTTAAAACCATAAAATAAATATAAATTAACTGATTAATTAAATAAAATCTAGGGTTCACCTGGGGGGCTCAGTACGTTGAGCATCAGACTCTTGATTTCGGCTCAGGTCACGATCTCATGGCCATGGGATCAAGCTCCAAGTTGGCTCCCTGTGCTGAGCGTGGAGCCGGCTTGGAATTCTTTCTATCCCCCTCTCTCTGCCCCTCCCCTGCTCACGCTCTCTCAGTATAAATAAATAAACATTAAAAAAATAAGTAAATAAGTAAAATCTTTAAAGAGAAAAAACTACGTCTTTCTCTCCCATCGTCAGTATGGTTATCGAAACTGGGACATTTTACAGTGATACGGTACGATTATCTAATACACAGTTCATATCAGATCTCACCAGTTGTCTCCAAAATGCCCTTATTTATATGTCCCCCCCCCCCCCCGTGCCCACCCAGGTTATGTTAAAGCAAATCCCAATTTCTTATCATTTCCCAGTGCTTTTTTTAAAATGTCCAAATGTGTCCTTTCTCTATTGTTGTGCTCTACTTTGCTGGTGCCCTGAGCACGCTCCCGGTCCTGACGCAGACCCTGCTGAGCCATCACACCTCAGCTGAGGGCCTCCGGGCTACATGCTCGGTAATTCCCTCCACCTAGAACAGTGGGGGATTCACACACCTGTAAGCACATCCCACCAGTAGCCTCAGCTGGGCCCAGCGGGAGGAAGTCTCTGGAGAGCCAGCCAGCTGACAGTGGGGAGGGAGGGAGCCGCCCCTCTCCACCCTCAAAGCCGTGGGGGTGGCAGGGCGGGGGCGGGAAGGGGAGGGAAGGAGGGACAAAGCGACAGCTGGGAGATGCTCACTGTGCTCTTGGTTCTTGGTTAACAATCCCCTGGGCTCCTCCTTATGCCCATCGGCATTTCCTATGCTGAGAAGTTAGCTTCCTTTCTGACAATAGAATTTTTTAAATCGCTCATATAAATAAATTACCTATTCTGTTAACAAGGCCCCCAGTGCCTCCGTAGATGATTCCCTGGCTGCCCAAACCAAGAGAGCATCGTAGACAGGGTCAAGCCTCAGACTTCCTGCCCTATATTTCCCCAACTCCCCTTCAGAACCCTGCTGCCGGGACACAGAAATAACAAGAAAAGGCACTTAGCCCCAGCCACAGACTCTATGGAGCTCAGTGCCACCAACTCATTTGACCAGGATTAGGGCCCAGCCAAGAAGAGCCTCTGGGTAAACTGGGTAAGCTGTCCCCCAGTGCTCTGCCCGCTCCCAAGGGGCAAGATGACTTTTTTTCATCCCGACTTCAGAATCCCGGGAGGAGGTAGGGAGTCTTTCTGCTGGTTAAGAATGAACCGTAAGTGCCAACTCCTCCAGGAGACCCTAGGCTCCCTCTGCCTCAAGACCGGAGCAAGTGACCACTGTCTCTAGGGGATCAGCTCTTCTTCCCCCAGGCCTGAACCTTGCAGGACCCCTGAAGAGGATATGGGGGTGGGTCTGTTTCCAGCACCTCCCCAGGGCTCTGAGCCTCAGCAGTCACCCGGGAGCAGGAGGGGTTGGATGCAGGAAACTGGTTTGTTAGGTTTATTAGGAACCAGTCCTAATAAACTGGGTGCCTCATCACCTGGTCTGGATGTGTGGCCGCCCCAGAAACAGCTCTAGGGAGGACAAGCTGAAAGACCCAGGCTGGAGCAAAAGTCAGTCCCACACCGTCCCCTCTGTGGCTGGGCTGAGACGATCTGGAGGTGTATCAGGTTGAGGAGCCTCGTCTGCTAAGGTTGGTATTTGTCTCTTAGAAACTCTACCTGGTTCCACCAGAGCTGATGCAGAAAGCTGAGGTTGCCTGTTAACTTCTCCTTGCTCTCCCTCCAAATCTGCACCCACCCCATCCCCACTCTGCCAGCCTCTGAGTATTCCTGAGATCCCGCTGCGCTCAGGGGCCCTAGCGATCTCTGCCAGCTCCCCATCCGTTGCGTGTTTATAACCTAACCTGCAGTGGAGCGGACCTTCATCTACACCAGGTGCCTGCCCTGTTGCCAGAAATGGGTCGAGTGGATCGGCTTACATGGTCTTCCCATCTCAGAAACGAAGGAAACCGAGCCTCAAAAAGGTTGAGTAACTCTACCAGGTTTCCTGACCCTGTCCAACGCATCTTTTGCCTGGTAAATATTTACCGATGAGTTTAATTCCCGCTTCCAGGCTCTTTTCTTGTGCTTCCCCGGCTCCTGCATGGAGCACCCCCTTCCTCACTCAAGGCCCAGCCCCGCACTCCTGTTTCTGAAGCCTTCCTGCACAACTCCAGTGGGTTTTACTGCAGAGCGGACACCACCCGACTTCACTCTTGTTTCATGGGAACGAGTTAGTCATTAGTCTCCCGCAGCAAGACTGTAGGATCGGCCATGGCCAAAGCCACGTCTGACACTATTTGAACGGGAGTTGTTCAAATGGCTTAATTGCGTAATTGCTTAAATCCGTTGGAACTGTAATTGTTCGAATACTTATGGATAACGGTGGTTGCTCAAATATTTGCTCTTCACCTGATAGAAAACTTAGAACAGCCTCTGCTTTCAGAAGTCATAATGTGATAGGAAAGCAAAACAGCCCAGAAGGAGGAAAGAAAGACAGCGACACTGATAAAGCCCTGTGAAATGATTCTAAATACATCTGTGTGCGTGAGAGCCGGCCGCCAATACCAACCGCACCCAACGAGAGAATTCAGTTGGGTAAGGGAAATCTGACAGGCAGGGCTGAGGGATGGCTTTGCAGGATTTACAGAGGACGCCTGGAGGTATGTTGCAAACTGGGAACCTCAGGGTACATCTGTGAGGCTGTTGGTGGAAGTCACCACAGTGGAGAATTGGCGGTGGGTGTGCCCCTGAAGGAATCGAATGGCCATCCAGAAGGCGGGATGGTGGGAAGGGAGGAGCAAAGGATTAGGGGGGAACGCAGCCTGGAGCAGGGGAATACTGTGGGAAGGGGGGACTTGGGGGAAAGGAGAGGAAAGCTTAATTACTGGAGAGCAGGATCCAGGAGCTCACCCTAAAAACAACACTGAGTGTCAGTGTGAGTGTGTGTGTGTGTGTGTGTGTGCGCGCGCATGCACGCACGGGCAGAGGATTGGCTGCCATCCTATCAGAGAACAATGAAAACATTAATATTCATGATAGATCAGAGACTTCCGGATATTTGGATTTGGACACAACTAAACCCCTAAGAAAGTGAGAAAAGGAGCATGAGACACACGGGGCACTCGGTGGAGAAAGTGGAGCACAGGGCAGGACGCTGACTCTGCCAGGTTAGACTCCAAGATGATAGGATTGTGCCCCACCCCTGGGACCCTGACTTCCAGGTGGCGTCTTCTCACCTTTATACTAAACAGGTTGGTCTCTAAAGGGCACAGAGTGTTCCAGTGAATTCTCCTACAGTCACATGATCACAAGACCAGCCCTGAGAGGAAGGAGAGGCGGCAGGGCAAGAGAGCAGCGTCCTGGAACTAACCAGTGTTTCTTTTTTTTTTTTTTTCTTTTTTTCCAATATTTATTTATTTTGGGGGGAGAGCACAAATGCGAGGGGGCAGACAGAGGGAGACAGAGGATCTGAAGCTGGCCCTGGGCTGACAGTCTGGCAGCAGTGAGCCCAATGTGGGGCTGGAACTCCCAAACCATGAGATCGTGACCTGAGCCAAAGCCGGTCACTCAACTGACTGAGCCACCCAGGCGGCCCTGGACCAGTGTTTCTAAGGGCACAGTCTTCAAACTAGGGTTGTGTACGCTTGAGGGTGAAGTAGAGACTATTCAGGGGGTTCGTGGGCAAAACAATTTTAATGGGAACTGATTTCCGGAACCTCAAGGTCCACATCTATTCTTTCATGAAATCAATGTCCTTGAAAATACATCTGCGAGGGAAGTGCTGTACTCCTCTCTGATCTCACCCTTCACAATTGCCCTTCTCTCATTTTTGAAAAGAAATGCGTGCTTCTAACTCATCCTGAATCTTAGTCTAAGGCACTCTGCCAGCATACAAAACCTCCAGGATCGCACACAAAGAGGTAATTTCATAAATAGGTGTTGAAAAATTAAATGACTTTAATGACTGCCTATAAAATCCTTTCTAAGTCAGATGGAAATCTTTCAACAAAATAGAGGGAGGATCTTTTCAAAATGACGGACAATGCAGCATGAAAAATAATTTTTGATGATACATCACTATGTGATTCTTGGCATTAACTAAGTTCAATGAATTGGATGGATTACCATAACAAAACTCATATTTTCCTACCTACTCATTTCTGTTGACAAAGTGTCTCATAACTTCCTACATCACGTACAAAATATTTGCCAGTGATTACCGCTGTGAGTGGCCAAGATATTCAAATAGATCCTCGTGACTTGGACAGACCCTCCCAGAATTGTCTGTTACAATCAGGTATAGAGTATCCTTTTTTTTCTGGAGAAATTCACATGGATTCTTTTAGTGTTGCCTGGGGCTACACTGGCATAAAGATCCACCCAGGCAGCAAGTTCAGGGAAGATGTGCTCTCTCACTGTCAGATTGTTGGGGCCAGGTGTGATCTTGACTCTGCCAACGAGGCATAGAGGTTCAGAGAGGAGAATTGCCCAAAGTAACAGAGCTGGAACTAGAAAGCGGGTCTCCTTCCCGTCAGCCCAGGGCTGTACTCTGTACCTGTTACAGCAGGTAAAAACAGAGGTGAGGCCGTTCCCTGTCTTCTTCAAGGAGACACCACGTTCCTTTCTTGTCGTGGGACCATTTGACATGAATGAAGGGGTTAGTGAGGTTTTCCTAGGACTAATTTTCAGAACGTATTCCAGATCCCCCAAAGAGGTGGTAGGCGAGGGGCGGAAAGAGAGGGAAGTATGGGGAAGAAGGAAAGGACTGTGAGCGTGTCCTGTTCTACGGATAAGCATCTTGAAGGACAGTCAAGCAAGCACTAAAAGACCATTTCCAAGCTGATGGTCTCCCAGGTGACGTTCAGTTCAATAGATTCTCAGAGGACACAGTGGTTACTACCCAGAGGGCATGCCCCGAAGGATGTTTCGATGCAAGACAGAATGAATACCCATACGTGCTACAACACGGATAAACCTTGAAAACATTCAGTGAAAGAAGCCAGACACGAAAGGCCACGTAGAGGAGGAATGCATTTATACGAAATGCCCAGAATAGGCAGATTTTTAGGGCCTGGGGGAAGGGTAGAACGGGGAGTGACTACTGGTGGCCATGGGGTTTTCTTTTTTGGGTGACGAAAGCGTTCTGCAATTAAATAGCGCGGATGGTTACGCAACCCTGTGCATATGCTCCTAACTGACCACTGATTTATACACTTTAAAATGGTGAGTTTTATAGTATGTAAATTTTATCTCGATTTTTTTAAACGCAAAATGAAACAGTTGTCAAATATAGCCATAAGCATATTTGTAGATACGGGCACTAGAAATTGCGGAAGAGGCCTCACAATTTATTGATCACCTCCTGTGTCCCAGACATTCAGATATTATACATTCATTTTTTCACTGAGGCCACAGGACAACCCTGAAAAGTACACATGTTTTCTTTGTTTCACAACGAGAAAACTAAAGCTCATCGATACAGCTTGTCCAAGGATACACAACTAGTTAGTGCCATCATCAGAATTAGGACTCGGGTCTGTCAGGCTTCACAGTACTTGTCCTTTCCACGAGGGCACGAGGCTTCCCATTAGTTTCTTGTGCAAGAAGCCTTACGCCTGCTCGGTGTTGTCCCTCATTGTCCTGTGCACAGTGGTGGACATGCTCAGGTGATACTGTTCGAGTGATTATCAACTGTCACCTCCACAGATGACACCTGGAGAACTAGCCCTTGCAAATGGCAACCGCACTCCAGTTACCGAGTTCATCTTGTTGGGATTCTCCAGTTATGCAGATCTCCAGGAGCTTCTGTTTGTAGCCTTCCTGCTCATTTATGCCATAACAGTGCTGGGCAACCTGGGAATGATGGCACTCATCTTCACAGACTCCCGTCTCCATAGCCCCATGTATTTCTTCCTCAGTGTCCTGTCGTTTCTAGATATTTGTTACTCATCTGTGGTCACACCCAAGCTCTTGGTCAACTTCCTGGCCTCCGATAAGACCATCTCTTTCGAGGGCTGTGTGGTCCAACTGACCTTCTTTGTGGTGCACGTGACAGCTGAGAGCTTCCTGCTGGCCTCCATGGCCTATGACCGCTTTGTGGCCATCTGCCAACCCCTCCATTATGGTTCTGTCATGACTAAGGAGACCTGCGTCCAGCTGGTAGCTGCTTCCTACGCATTTGGTGGTGCCAACTCTGCTATCCAGACTGGGAACGTCTTTGCTCTGCCTTTCTGTGGGCCCAACCAGGTAACACACTACTTCTGTGACATCCCACCCCTTCTCCGCCTGGCTTGTGGCAACACGGCCACAGCAGGGCTGGTCCTCTATATCTTCTCTGCTCTGGTTACCCTTCTGCCTGCTGCAGTCATCCTCACCTCCTACAGCTTGGTCCTGGTGGCCATTGGGAGGATGCGCTCAGCAGCTGGACGGGAGAAGGCCCTTTCCACCTGTGCCTCCCACTTCTTGGCCATTGCCATTTTCTATGGCACTGTGGTTTTCACCTACGTCCAGCCTCACGGATCCTCTAATGATACCAATGGCCAAATAGTGTCCGTGTTCTACACCATCATAATTCCGATGCTCAACCCCTTCATCTATAGCCTCCGCAACAAGGAGGTAAAGGACGCACTGGAGAGGAAACTCCAGGTCAGTATCTTTCCCTGCCGAGTCCTGCAAGGTTATTTGCCGGAATGAGGACGGAGCCAGATTCTCGCACAGAGAGTCGTGACACTGAGGCTTTTCTTTCCAGGAAACAACTTTATTTGTGCTCGCACAGGCTCAGAGGGTTTGTACCCAAAAAACTGAATGTCACGTGCTGTAGCCTTTGAAGCATTTTCTACTTCTTTGTCTCCCATATATGGGTAACGTATAGACATACAGTCTGATCAGGTAGTCTCATGTTACAGGGTCGTGAGAGGTGTCACGTGAGGACATACAGAGTTGGGAGGAAGGTCACATATGCACATCGCTAGGTTGCCTTATCTTGAGGTCCTTTCCTCCCCACATTCCTCAGGGAGGGAACTCTACCACAAGGAAGGTGGAGCATGTTCCGAATCACATTATGGATTGACCTAATGGAGAGCAGCCCTGGAAGAAGGAGGTGGAAGAAGGAGGGAAGAAATAGCAAATATCATTCTTTCTACAGAGAATCGCAGTTTTCGTTACTGTTTATTTATTTTTGACAGAAAGAGTGTGCATGAGCAGGGGAGGGTCAGAGAGAGAGACAGAGAAAATCCCAAGTAGGATCCATGCTGTCAGCACAGAGCCCAACGCAGGGCTTGAACTCACGAACCACAAGATCATGACCTGAGCCAAAACCAAGAGTCAGACACTTAACCGACTGAGCTACCCAGGCACCCCTCCAAAACGTTTTTAATGACCCTGTTTGCTTCTGATACTTTATGCTAAAAAAGAAATAATTAAATCCTTTCCGGGAAACTGAGTGTGAAAATCTCTCACTTCTGTCTTCTTTCATTAAGCCAATATTTACGAAATTCCTCCTATGCTCCACAGTCCATTAACATAACTAAGTTTTCAGTACATGCCTACAACAGAGGTCAGGGCTGGAACATCATGGCGAAGGGACCTGGTGAAAATGAGTCTAATTCATTCATCTGGAAAAATATTTATGAGGCAATTAGGTGTAACACACTGTGTAGGCCCGACCTGGATTAATAGAACAGTGAAAAATAAATCCCATCATGTCGGTGGGTTAATATCACAAAGGCTTTCCCCGGTGCTAAAGATGAGACAGATCAGGTGACTCTCCAGGGCCACTTTTATCCAGCCATCATATCTGAGCCCCTGTCATCTTACCACACTACCATCTCAACCTGTGCCCCCCAAGATCTTAACGGTAGAGGAAATAATCAAGAAAGTCTTGTGGAGTGTTTTTAATTACCTGGCCTGAAGCTGGCTCACGTCACTTCAGCCCACATGCCATTAGCCCGAAACCAGTCTTTGAGTTTAAAATAATTGCAAAGGAGACCAGGAAATGTAGTCTCTCTATTTACCCAGAGAGAGGAAAACTAAACGAGATTTAGTAAATACATAGTTTTGTCTCTGTCACTGGCCAATTGGGCAGTTGGGTAGAACCATCTTCTATAAGGGATTCTAAAGCATACTAGAATAAATCAGAAATAAGGTGCTGGTTAACTCATGTTTCTACGTAATTGAGGTGGACTGTTTCTTCGGATGAAAATTTTAGACTATCCCTTGCCTGATCTGAACTATCCCTGTTGAGTATTCTTTGAATCACACACCTGGGTTGCATGATGCTCCCACAAGCAGTAAAAGTGACTCTGAGATCAGCTAGTTGACCGTTGCCCGAAGCTGGAGGTCACAATTACCTTGACTTCTAAAACTAAATTATACAGAACATAGTGGTATTTCCTAAGAGTGATCTTATATAAGTTTAAAGGATGTAACGTATCACCCAAGAGTAGGTATGAAAGGGCGGGCCTACGCCAGCCGACTCCATCTTGTTCTGTGTCCTTCACCTTGACCACACCTCCTCCCCTTGAGTAACCCCCCCCTCACCTGCCTAACAGGACTCGACCCTTCCCCAGGACCCTTCCCCAGCCAATCGGCTGAGGCCATAGCCATTACCTCACCAACTGCCCCTAGGCCCCAATAAAACCTTTGTCCTTTTGAAACTCGCTCTCTCCCCCTGGTATCTCACTGCTGCGTCGGTGCAGGTAGGGGATTGAGCTCGAGCTAGCTCGAATAAAGGCTCTTTGCTTTTGCATCGGACTCGGCTCCCTAGTGGTCTTTGGGGATCACGAATTCTGGGCATAACAGGTACACGTATAAACATAAGAACTCCTGAAGAGAGAATAAGAAGCCAGAAAAAAGGAAAGCATTTTGAGACCATTAAAGTCAGGGACAGGGGCACCTGGGTGGCTCAGTCGGTTAGGCGTCCGACTTCGGCTCAGGTCACGATCTCTCGGTCCGTGAGTTCAAGCCCCGCATCAGGCTCTGGGCTGATGGCTCAGAGCCTGGAGCCTGCCTCCGATTCTGTGTCTCCCTCTTTCTCTGCCCCTGCCCCGTTCATGCTCTGTCTCTCTCTGTCTCAAAAATAAATAAACGTTAAAAAAGAAAATTAAAAAAAAAAAAAGTCAGGGACAAAATACAAAAGTTAAATGCGCCTGATGAGGGAGCCAAAGGTAAGTTGAAGGCAACAGGCCCCCAACCCCCAGGTGGGGTATGTGTGACATTCCTCAGGCACTGCTGGCTGCCCAAGAACAAAGGAAGGAGAAAAACAAAAGGTAACTGATAAAAATCACAGTCATGCAGGACAGGTCTCCATCAGTTTGTAACTTTTAATAATTTACAAGAAAAAAGGCAATCTCCAGAAACCTACAGACTCAGTTTCCTAGAGCCCTAACATCACCCTCCTCTCCATAATGATGTGGGGAACAGAGGCAAGAACGAAAGGTCAATAAAATTAATTTCTTTTATAACCTGCAGCCCATTGACCAATACTTGTGGCAAATACAGACTATAACATTCCTCCGGGAACTTCCTATTCATGTTAATGTTTTGCTAGAGGGAAAAACAACCTTAGCTTGACAATAGCTAAGCCTTCAGTGTCTTAAGAGTCCTCTTTAGCACATGAAAGTCCTCCTGAAGGCCTCCCTTTTGCCTTTACCTCCCCCAACTCCACAGTATATACCCAGTCACTCCTCCAAACCCCAGTGCAGCTCTTTCTGCCCAGGGCTCCTGTCCCCCATGCTTTAGTAAAATCACCTTTTTGCACCAAAGACGTCTCTAGAATTCCTTCTTGGCCATCAGCTCCGAACCCCCACTGCCACTCCAAAACCACATCACACCTCTGATATGGCTCTGCTGTACAATTTTTATTCACTATATAAACAAGTATAGAGAGGGGCGCCTGGGTGGCTCAGTTGGTTGAGCGACTGACTTCAGCTCAGGTCATGATCTCACGGTTTGTGAGTTTGAGCCCCGCGTCGGGCTCTGTGCTGACAGCTCAGAGCCTGGAGCCTGCTTCGGATTCTGTGTCTCCCTCTCTCTCTGCCCCTCCCCCACTAATGCCCTGTCTCTCTCTGTCTCAGAAATAAACATTAAAAAGATTTTTTTTAAATAAACAAGTATATAGACTTTAAACAAATATTTATAGACTTTCAATCTGAGAAGTGGCTAATTGTTTTCCTATTCCTCCCATTCACTGTTGTATCCTCAATGCCTGACACCTTGTAGGCACTCAATAGAGATCTGTTCAATAAATGAATGAATGGACATCTACAGGAAAGTTCTCCTTGGAGCAGTGGCACTGTCATCACCCGAGAGTTTTTGAGAAACGCAGAATCTGGCCCTGCCTCGGACCTACTGAGTCAGAATCTGCAGGTGCACAAGACCCCCACGTGCTTGGTGTGCACATTAAGGTTTGGGAAGCACTGATTCCCATACTTCGATCTAGCACTAAATTCTAAAGTGAACACAGTATGCAATTCTCCCAGAGCCCCACAGTTTAGTCTGGGAGAAGGTCCTTGGCAGAGGAAAGAGCGTGACAAAACCCAAAAAAGTGAGAAAACTACATCCCTGATCCTTTTTCAGCATTGTATGTGATCTACATTAAAATGAGCAGTAAGAAAAAAAATAATAAAATAAAATAAAATAAAATAAATAAAATAAAATAAGCAGTAAGAGGAGAATCAACATGAACAGGGGCATCATGTTGCCTGAGGGGGGTGGTACAATAAGAGGGCAACGCCACCTGAGTTTGTCTTAACGGTGTGGAGAGTTATTATGGGCTAACGCAGTATATGACTATGGCTTGCTTCCCTTCCATAATGCCTTGTTGAAGCTGGCAGGTGGCGACCCAACCCAGGATTACATTTCTGTGGACTCCTTGCATCTGGATGCAGTCCTGTGACTCGGTCGGTCTCACCAAAGAAATGTGATCAGAAGAGAGATTTCATTTCAAGGCATAGACTTTTAAGAAGTGGGTGGGTGTTAGGACCTCTTGGCTCTCTATTTTCTCTGCTGCCAACTGCAAGGGAGGGGGGCCGCATGACCCTAGGGAATAGTGGAGCCACAGGGAAGGAGCCTGGTCTCCTAAATTAGTGGAGAAAAGCTGCCCCCTAACTGGTTTAACACAGGAATAAGATATGTGCTCTATTTGGTTAAGCCACTGAAATTTACCTACAGCTATTGGAGTGACCTCCAACAGAACAATGAATGTTAGGTGTTTTTGTTTTGTTTCTTTTTTTAAACAAACTGATACAGCCCTCTCCTTGCCCCAGGCTGCTTCTCTGAACCCATCATCTCTGTATTGATTGCTGCATCTTTTGGAGATGCATCCCCCAGTGCCCTAGACCTAAAAGCAGTACTGGTCAAAATGCCATCTAAAAGGAAGCTAAGTAAATGCCATTTTACCATAGTAGGTCCTTCCCCCAAAGGGCAGCATCTTGGGTGGTGTATGTCATTCTCTTCTTTTTACTGCTGAAGAAAAGAAAAGAAGAAAAGCAACGCATCCAAGTTATCACAGCTAATAAGACATGCTGGATTTGGTTGGCCCATAAACATTTGAAAGCTTCACTGGCAATTAAGAAGATGAAAATTAAAATCCAAGATACACTTTTATAGCCTCCAAAACAGTAAAAATTAAAAATCAGACAATCTAAGTGTCAGTCATGGTTGTGTGTAAATTGTACCAACCACTTTGACAACAATTAGACATCAAATTTAAAAGTTGAACCCAGGGGCACCTGGGTGGCTCAGCCAGCCAAGCAAGCAACTTCAGCTCAGGTCATGATCTCATGGTATGTAAGTTCGAGCCCCACATGGGGGTCTCTGCTGTCAGCACAGAGCCCACTTCAAATCCTCTGAAATAAAATAAATAAAATTAATATAAAAAATAAATACACATTAAAAAAATATAACTAAATAAAAGTTGAACCCGTGGTTTTATGAGTAGGCATGTAATCTAGAGAAATACCTTCACTCTTGCATTATGAAATATGCTTATAGCAACATTGTTTGTCATACCAAAAAAGCAGAAGTAACACATATGTCTGTGACAGGAGAAAGGGCTGAATAAAATAGGGCACAATCGTTCGACAGAAATCAGTGAAGTACAGGTCCGTGCACCAACATGAATGTGTCTCTAAAACATAAGCTTGAGGGGAGCCTGGGTGGCTTAGTCGGTTGGGCGTCCGACTTCGGCTCAGGTCATGATCTCACGGTCTGTGAGTCCAAGCCCTGTGCTCAGACAGAGCGTCGGGCTCTGTGCTGACAGCTCAGAGCCTGGAGCCCCTCTCAGATTCTGTGTCTCCCTCTCTCTCTGCCCCTCCCCTGTTCATGCTCTGTCTCTCTCTGTCTCAAAAATAAATAAACGTCAAAAAAAAATTAAAAAAAAAAAAAACATAAGCTTGAGTGAAATCAAGACAGAAAGAAGTAACAGAAGGATGCACACAGTATTTTTCCATTTGTATAAAATTTTAAAACAGGCAAAACTAAACAATTATAATGTTTAGAAATGCATTCACAGATGGTAAAACTATTTAAAATAAAGCAAAGAGTGATTGACAGAAGATTTGAGACAGTGCTTCTCGTAGGGGGGTAAACAGGGGTGATATTAGGGAGAGACTCATGGGAGCCTTCCTGGATCACGCTACTCAGCGTGCGATCTGTGCACCCCCGATACCGGCCTTGTCTGGGAGCTGGTTACGAATGCAAACTCTCAGGCTCTTCCCCACATGTACAGAATCTGAATCTGCATTTCAACATGATCCCCAGATGATTCGTAAGCATCTTAAAGATACTTGTAACAGTCTATTTCTAAGGTAGATGGTACACACACGAGTGTTTATTTTAGCGATATTCTTCAAACGGTATAGGTTTTACAACACATTTGCATGCATGATGTATTTTACAATTTAGTAACATTTAAAAAATACACAGTTTGAATTCAATTTTAAATATTTTAAAATATATATAAGTACAAAGACGAATACATAAAATGACAAAGAGCTGAAACCAAAACCTGATATGTACACTCAAGATCCACCCCTATTTCCACTTTTCCATGCCTTTGGCTCAAGGTAGTAAATGAACTGACTCCAGTGAATTTTTCCATTTCTTTTTCTTTTTTTTTAATGTTTATTTATTTTTGAGAGAGACAGAGACAGAATGCGAGTGGGTTGGGACAGAGAGAGAGGGAGACACAGAATCCAAAGCAGGCTCCAGGCTCTGAGCTGTCAGCACAGAGCCCGACGCAGGGCTCGAACTCACAAGCTGTGAGATCATGACCTGAGCTGAAGTCGGACGCTCAACCGACTGAGCCACCCAGGCGCCCCAGCCATTTCTAATTCATATTGCAATTGGATGGGCCAAATCCACGATACAGATAGATAAACTATTGGAAGATTCATTCAGTCGCTTGACCTTTTTTTATTTAGATATGCTGGGTTGGGGAGTGAATAGGAAAGTTATTTCCCCATTCAGCCAATCTTTGCCTTTCCTGGAAAGGCTTTCCTGGAACGTGTTTTGGAAAGTGGAATGCCTGAAATTTGAACTTTATACTTAACATGTTTTATTTGTTTGGAAGGAAAGGAAGAGGGGAAGGGATACAACTCAGAGAGCAACAAAGAATTATAAAGTCTCAAGTATGATATAATTGCTTAATTTGATTTTATGTCTGAATGTTATGCACTGTATATATGAATATTTAAAGTATCGAAAATAGATTATATTTAAATGCTGACAATCAAATTCAATTTTCTGGTGTAACTCTGCAACTCAAAAGTCCTTGTTCAATCCAGTTGACCTAAAACGATATTCGGTAAGGAGAAAATTTAACTTTGATGTTGGATACAAAGATATGCTAGTAGTAATTATGCAAATGATAGAGCAGGACCTTGTGTAACTGTCGAATGTCTTTTCAATGCTCTTGAATAATTTGTAAAGAGAGGATTTAAACACTGCTGGTCTCCCCCTTGAAAAAGAAGCCTGTAACACACTAAATCGTTGCAAACAGCTGGCTGGGACTGTGAAGTTCCCTCTGTGAGGCTGGCTGGTGCCGATTCTCAGCCCGGTTATAATAGGTGCTTATGTAAGGCCCCGAACTCACCTGTACAAGAAGCGTGACTTTTTTATTTCCCCCCCCCCCCCCTTGGCAAGTTGTCTTTGGAGCTACTCATCTGCCCGATGGTGAACACATCCTGTCTGTCAAATCTGGGCAATGCTGATCAGTTTACGAGCACCCCTCTCCGCAACGTTCACCCATGTACACACTCCTTCCCTTTCTCAGGGGTTGGAGAGTGCCAGTGAGGACAGTTGGAATAGACTGGGATGTCTCCTGGTCCTCTGTCACGTCAGTCCGAGCTGGCATTTCCTAAGACATCCTATTCCCGTTTGGTGTCCAGCTGCCGGACCATGATGATCGTGGTCATGACTCCATGTCTGAAAAAGAAGGCCTCTCTGAACTCCGTTACTCCTTCCCTCTCAGGGGGCACCACCCACTCTGCCATGACTCTCTGCCTCTCAAGGAAAGTTGCCTCGGGCTCTCTCAGCCTGGTCCAGCCATAAGGCCGTTTCTTCTCAACGGCTCCTATACCTCGAAAGATACAGCTCTAGAGACTGGGCCACAGGATTCCTTCCTAGGCGCTCACCAGCTTGTAAACTCCCATCTGCTCTTTCTTCTCCTTACAAGCTCAGGGAACTTTTATCTACTCTTTGAGAAAAAGAAAAGCTCTGGAAAAACTGGCTCTGACTGATCATATATTCTTATATGCCTGTGGTTATGGCATCAGTTTATGCCCTGGGTTATTGATGGTTCTGGCTTTTGAAGTTCAAAAGCTTCTTATCACAAAAGTTTAATCTCTGCCTTGGGTTTCTAAAACATATTTTAAACCTCAAAGGCCAGGGATTGACTTCTTTTGGTATCTTCACTATGCTGTAACAACCCTTCCCTGAGGCATGGCTGCCAAGAAGTCTATTTGGAACAGGGGGAGGGACCACTGAGAAAAAAGAAAAAGTAAATTATCAGAAAAACAAAACAGTATATCAAAATAATATTCTAATATCTAATGAACATAATTGTAAAGGTCTCCACATTTTGCTGTTACCACTTCACCCTACCTGTTAGCCACGAACTTGGGCAATGGAGGTACAGCATTTTGTACACGTGTTTTAAATTGTGCTGTTTTCCTTAGTAAATTGAATACAGTTGACAGGCTTGCTTAAATTCAACAAGCGTCAAATTGACTGTTTTTGACCTACCAGATGGTATCTTCCTTTGTCTCAAATGCAAAATCACTAACATCAGCACTTGATTTTTCCATTTTCCATTCTCCTTTGATAAACAAGGGCAAATATGCAACGAGACGTTCAAGTGATTACACAAACATTGCCATATTTAGATGGCAACGCGGCTCAACTGAAACGGTTGGCTGGCAGACAGCAGTACCATGAGGTAACTTAAGGGTGGTTAGTTGCTGAAATAGACCAAGTAAAATTTGGTGGAGGAAGGGAGTCCAGGGGTGCGGGTCTATAATACATATGAAAGGGCCAGTTGGACACATTCATGATTGCCCTCCCTACTTTCATATCTCTAAGTAGGAGCAATTATAACAAGGTTATTTGTAACAGCTTTACTGAGATATAATTCACACACCCTGCAATTCACCGAAGTAGGAAAAAAAAACCAAAACCCACCACGCTTTCATTCCAGTGTGTTTCCCCTTCACCCTTACACCACTACCGAACTCACAATACTTCTGACACAAGATGTTTGGGGATCTTCCCACCAAGC
Source organism: Puma concolor (assembly GCF_028749965.1). Classification (NCBI taxonomy): domain Eukaryota; kingdom Metazoa; phylum Chordata; class Mammalia; order Carnivora; family Felidae; genus Puma; species Puma concolor. The sequence continues at coordinate 12,751,029 of NC_141676.1, forward strand.
AATTCTCAGTAACATCAGCTGGGGGTCCTACCATGGAGTTCATTTCTGACACTAACCAGGCCCCACAGGTAAAAACTCGGTCCCACAAGATTACCCCTGCCTCCCTTAAGCTTCAACAGGGGACTTTTTGCTGTTACTTTCTGCAGGGGACAAAAGATGCTACGCCTAGGAGAAACTTCCCTGAAGGTGCTGGTTTTACCTGACTTGGATTCTTCCTAGGCTTTGGACACAAGCCGCGTTTGCCCCTAGTTCAGGATTGCCTCACCTGCCAGGCCTCTGCTGCGTGCCGGGGTGGCCAGTAGGGCTCAGGAGAGGACAGGCGCCAGGGAGTCGCCAAAAAAGAAAAAAAGAGAGAATTTTACCGTGTATAGTTTTGTGTGTGGTTGGATACACCATAGGATGACGTGGGATATATTGTACAAATAGTCTACATACGTGTCTGAGATTATGCACGATTGGTGCTTTGGCTTTGTAAAGAATTTCCAGATCACCTGATAACAGTTGCAGGGGCAGGGGGATTGGTTCTCTCATCATTCCTGATGTTTGGGAATATTCTGTTTGCTTCTTAGATAGTTAAGAATGTATTCAGCTACCCTGTACTAACTTGAAACGTGTTTAAGGAAAACGATTTCGCCCTCTTGCCGTCCCCCCCACCCCAACTCAGTAATGTCAAGAAACTAAAATCCGATGCCACAGCTCCCGTAGGCTTTTTAGAGATCTTGGATTTTTATGTACAGTCTTAGTCATTTTTAATAAATGTGGTTCATTAAGGGAAAAAAAAAATTACCCCTGCCTCTAGTGTGAACAGGTGTATGGAGGAAGTAGTGAATAGGTTTGTTGATATAGAACAAGGTGTTCTCATATGAGCATTACAATGTCGAGATCACATATTAACCCGTGCCAGTGACGCCCTCAACACAGCTGGGTTTTCACCAGCAGTAAAAAAAAAAAAAAAAAAAAAAAAAAGAAGACTGCCTTCGCAGGTAGCAGCCTTACCTTTCAGCGATGCCTTGAGAGTTAAGGAAATGAAAAATCCTTTCTACCAAATTACAGGCTCGATGTCAAATTGAAGGCCTAGAAAATACTACATGTAGAATCCTGATATTGAGTCGGCCACAGGTACATACACCATGTCTTCACCGTCACCTGTTAGGTCAGTTACTCTTAATATAAAGTAGGTTGATATAAACACCAACACTGGGAAGGAGCCTTCCAGCACTGCGGAGCGGTAATCTTCCGGAGCGCCGTGCTGGCTTATGCTTTACTTAAAGCGGATGATGGCGAAACATTTAGCACTGACTACGCAGTAAGCTAAATGGCAAATACCAGGAAGGAAAACTGGAAAACTCTCCTCAGGATGCGCTGCAGCTCAGCTTTCAATGACACCTGGATCTGTACTTTGAGGAAATAACCGCAGCCAGTGGGCAGGCTGCCTTTCGGGAGTCCAGACTGGAATACCTTTGAAATGGATGAGGATACCAACTCCCGTCATTTGCAGAAGGGTCGCCAACAAGGAGACAAAGAATTGAAAACCTGTAGATCAGGGGCGCCTGGGTGGCGCAGTCGGTTAAGCGTCCGACTTCAGCCAGGTCACGATCTCGCGGTCCGTGAGTTCGAGCCCCGCATCAGGCTCTGGGCTGATGGCTCAGAGCCTGGAGCCTGTTTCCGATTCTGTGTCTCCCTCTCTCTCTGACCCTCCCCCGTTCATGCTCTGTCTCTCTCTGTCCCACAAATAAATAAAAACGTTGAAAAAATTTAAAAAAAAAAAAAAAAGAAAAAGAAAACCTGTAGATCAAAATCGAAAGCTTGCTCTGAAATTCACAGTCACCTCGTGCATGCCTAACTCCACGCTCGGTTTGCATCAGCCTTTTATCTGTGTGATACATTGAGATGGCAGCAGATATTCAAGAAGTGGGAGCTGGAATTCTTTATTGCTCTCAGTAACGTTTTGGAATACCAATAGTGGTTTTATTTGTTAAAACAAAGACAGGGTGGATGTACAGAATGAAATAAACATGCTGTCTATTCATAAAAAAAAAAAAAGAAAGAAAGAAAAGAAAGATTACCCCTGTCTCAGTTCAACATCAATCGCAAGTCGTAGGTCCCAGGTTACCCACAACCTCTGTTCTACTTGGCCACAAATGAGAGGTTCCCATGACCTGCCCACCCACTCTTGGATTCTATCATTTGCTAGAACAACCCATAGAACTCAGGGAAACACTTAAGTTTACCAGTTTATAATAAAATAAAGGATATGATGGGGTGCCTGGGTGGCTCTGTCGGTTAAGCGTCCAACTCTTGATATTGGCTCAGGTGGTAATCTTACGGTTGTGGGTTCGGAACATGCTTGGGATTCTCTCTCCCTCTCCCTCTGCCCCTACCACATTCACACACACACACGCACCCACACTCTCTCTCTCTCAAAATGAATAAATAAACTTTTAAAAAATGAAATAAAGGGGGCGCCTGGGTGGCGCAGTCGGTTAAGCGTCCGACTTCAGCCAGGTCACGATCTCGCGGTCCATGAGTTTGAGCCCCGCGTCGGGCTCTGGGCTGATGGCTCAGAGCCTGGAGCCTGTTTCCGATTCTGTGTCTCCCTCTCTCTGCCCCTCCCCCGTTCATGCTCTGTCTCTCTCTGTCCCAAAAATAAATAAACGTTGAAAAAAAAAATGAAATAAAGGATATGATAAAGGATACAGATGAACAGCCAAATTAAGAGCTATGTTGGGCGAGGTCCAGCAGTCCCCCAAGTTTGGGAGCTTCTGTCCCTGTAGAGTTGGGGTATGCCACCCTCCCCACATGTAGAGGCATGTACCAACCTAGAAGCTCTGGGAACTCCATACTATTAGGATATTTATGGACGCTTCATCATGATTTCATTTCTAGCCCTTCTTCCCATTCTGGAGAATGGGCAGTGGGGCTAAAAATTCCAAGCTTCTAATCATGGCTTGGTCTTTCAAGCCATGACCAGCCCCCCTGCCCCCCATCCAGGAACCCACCAAGTGTCACCTCATTAGAACAAAAGACATTGTTATCACCCAGGAAATTTTGTCAAGAATCAGGGTCAAAGAGAAAATCTTTTTTTTTTTTTTAATTAATTTATTTATTTGAGAGAGAGACAACATGAGTGGGGAAGGGACAGACAGACAGGGAGAATTCCAAGCAGGCTCCATACTGTCAACACAGAGCCCAACTCGGGGCTTGAACTCACACTGTGAGATCATGACCTGAGCCAAAAGCAAGAGCCAGACGCCCAACCGTCTGAGTCACCCAGGCATCCCTCAAAGACCAAATCTTGGAACAAAAGATGTTCCTAGTGCTCTGATAACTTAGAAAATTATAAGGGTATTAGGTTCCTGTGCCAGGGACCAGGGGCAGAGACTAATATACATATATAATTGTTTTTATTATTTCACATCACCGATTTAAAGCATACAGTTCAATGACTTTTAGTCTATTCATGGACTTGTGCAACCATCGCAATTAATTTGGGAACATCTTTATCACACCCAGAAGAAACCTTGGCCACCATCCTGCAATTCCTCTACTGTCTTTAGTCCTTGGAGATCACTAGTCTACTTTCTGTCTCAAGAGACTTGTCTGGACATTTCATGTAAATGGAATCCTAAAACTATGGTCTTATATGACTGGCTTCTTTCACTTAACATAATGTTTTCATGGTTCGTGAGTATTTCATTTTTTTTTATGGCTGAATAATATCCCATTGTATGGATACACCACATTTTATTTATCCATTTATTACTTGATAGATATTTGGATTGTTTCCACCTTTTAACTATTGTGAATAACGCTGCTAAGGACATGCATGAGAATGCAGCCATCTGCAGCCAGAAATAGACCCCTCACCAGAAACACGGACACTCTGATCTCAGACTTTCAGCCTCCAAAAGTGAGAAATTTCCATTGTTTAAACCACCCAGGCTATATTTTGTTATAGCAGCCTGAGCTAAGAAATTTATTTTTTCTTTTGTTGTTGATGCTTTTGGTGTCATATCTAAAACTCCATTTCCAAATCCAAGGTCATGAACATTTACCTCTATGTTTTCTTCAAAAGATTTTATGGTTTTATTTATTTATTTAATATTTATTTTTGAGAGAGAGATAGAGAACAGGATTCAGGGAGAGGCAGAGAGGGAGACACAGAATCTGAAGCAGGCTCAGGCTCTGAGCTGTCAGCACAGAGCCCGAAGCAGGGCTTGAACCGACAAACCGTAAGATCATGACCTGAGCCAAAGTCAGCCGCTTAACTGACTGCGCCATCCAGGCGCCCTAAGGATTTTATGGTTTTAGCTCTTATCCATTTTGAGTTCGTTCTTGTATATGGTGTGAGGAAAGTGTCCAACTTCATTCATTTGTGTGTGGATATCCAATTGTCTCAGCACCATTTGTTGTAGAAACTGTTTTCTATTAAATAATCTTAGCATCCTTGTCAAAAATCAATTGACCATAAACATATGGGTTTATTTTGAGACTCTCAGTTCTACTCCACTGATCTATATGCCTATTCTTATGCCGGTTCCCATGCTGTTTTGATTAGTGTAGCTTTGTAGGAAGTTTTGAAATTAAGAATCATGAGTCCTCTGGGGTGCCTGGGTGGCTTAGTTGATTGAGTGTCCAACTCTTAATTTTAGCTTGGGTCGTGATCTCAGTTTCTTGAGTTCAAGCCCCAAATGGGCTCTGCACGGACAGTGCAGAGCCTGCTTGAGATTCTCCCTCTTTCTCTACCTCTCTCTCTCTTACAAAATAAATAAATAAACTTAAAAAAAAAGAAAAGAATCATGAGTCCTCCAACTTTATTATTCTTTTTCAAGACTGTTTTAGCAATACTTTTTTTTTTTATTTTTTTTTTTAACGTTTATTTATTTTTGGGACAGAGAGAGACAGAGCATGAATGGGTGAGGAGCAGAGAGAGAGGGAGACACAGAATCGGAAACAGGCTCCAGGCTCTGAGCCATCAGCCCAGAGCCCGACGCGGGGCTCGAACTCACAGACCGTGAGATCGTGACCTGAGCTGAAGTCGGACGCTTAACCGACTGAGCCACCCAGGCGCCCCAGCAATACTTTTTTTAAGTTTATTCATTTATTTTGAGAGAGAGAGAGAGAGTGGGAGCATGAGAGGGGGAAGGGCAGAGAGAGAGGAAGGGAGAAAATCCCAAGCAGGCTCCAAGCTCCCTGTCACCATGAAGCCCAAGTCTTGGAGCTTGATCCCATGAACCCTGGGATCATGACCTGAACTGAAATCAAGAGTCAGACGCTTAACCAACTGAGCCACCCAGGCACCCCTGTTTTAGCTATTCTTGGTCGCTTAAATTTCCATATGAATATTAGGATCAGCTTCTCCACTTCCATCCAGAAGCTCGCTTGGACTTTGATAAAGACTGCATTGAATCTGTAGGTCAATTTGGAGAGTGTTATTAAAAAAAAAAAAAAAAAAGTTTTTTTAATGTTTATTTATTTTTGAGAGAAAAAGAGAGAGCATAAGTGGGGGAGGGGCAGAGAGAGAGGGAGGGAATCTCAAGCAGGTTATGCTCTGTCAGCACAAAGCCCAACATGGGGCTTGAACCCATAAACTATGAGGTTGTGACCTGAGCCAAAGTCAGATGCTCAACTGACTGAGCCAGCCAGGTGCCCACGTGTTGTCATTTTAAAAATATAAAGCTTCAGGAGCACCTGAGTGGCTCAGTTGGTTAGGGTCCAGCTTTGGCTCAGGTCATGATCTCACTGCTCGTGGGTTCGAGCCCGGCGTCAGGCTCTGTGCTGACAGCTCAGAGCCTGGAGCCTGCTTTGGATTCTGTGTCTCCCCCTCTCTTTTCCCCTCCCATGCTCGTGCTCTGTCTCTCTCTGTCTCTCAATAATGAATAAATGTTGAAAAAAAAATTTTTAATGTTTAAAAAAATATTAAACCTTCCTACTCATGAACATGGGATGTCTTCAGTTTATTTAGATCTTCTTTGATTTTTTCAATGATGTGTTATAGTTTTCCAATATTAATTTTGCACTCCTTTTGTTAAATCTATTCCTAAATACTTTGTTCTTTTTGATACTACCATGAATTGAAATGCTTTCTTAACTTAATTTTTGGAACGGTCATTGCAAGTGTATAGAAATACAAAAGATTTTTTAACAACTTTATTGAGACATAATTCACATACAATTCACTCATTTAAACTGTATAATAGTAGAAATACAATTGATTTCTGTATATTCTATATCTTGCAAACTTGCTGAACTCCTTTACTACATCTCACAGTTTTTAGTGGATTCATTAGGAATTCAGGGTCATATTGCCCTGAATAGAGAAGGGTTTACTTCCTTCTTTCCAATCTGGATTCCTTCCTTCCTGTCCCCTCCCCAGTTGCCCTGGATTGAAATTCCAGTAGAATAAAAGTTGTGAGAGTAGATATTCTTTTCTATTTTTCTTATTTTAGGACATTTAGTCTTTCACCATTGAAAGTATTATGCTAGCTGTGGGTTTTTCATAGCTCCTTTTATCAAGTTGAGGAAATTCCATTGTATTCCTATTTTGTTGAGTCTTTTTATCCTGAAAGGGTGTTGGATTTTCTCAAATGATTTTCTTCTGCATATATTTATGTCTATTAAATCAGTAACAATGTCTCCTCTCTCCTTTTTTTTTAATTTATTTATTTAGAGAGAAAGTATATATGCATGTGTGCAAGCGGAGGAAAGGCAGAGAGAGAGAGAGAATCCCAAGCAGGCTCCACTCTGTCAGTGCAGAGCCTGACGAAAGGCTTGATCTCACAAACCGGGAGATCATGACCTGAGCCAAATCAAGAGTCAGACGCTTAACCAACTCAACCACCCAGGTGGCCCTCCTCTCTCATTCTTGATTTTAGTAATTTGAAACATTTCTCTTTTTTTCTTGGACAGTCTAGCTAAAAAGTTTGGCAATTCTGTTGATCTTTTCAAGGAACCAACTTTTAGGTTATTGATTTTTCTCTATAGTTTTTCTATTTGCTGTTTCATTTCTACTCTAATCTTTATTATTTCATTTCTTTTGCTTGCTTTAGTTTTGGTGTGCTCCTCTTTTTTCTTCAATGTCTTAAGGTAGAAGTTTAAGTTATAATGATTTGAGAGCATTCTTCCTTTATAATATAGGTGTTTTAGCTATAAATTTCCCTCTCGGTACTGCTTTAACTGTATCCCATAAGTTTTATTATATTGTGTCTTCATTTTCATTCATCACAACATATTTTCCAGTTTCTCTCATTATTTCCTCTTTGGCCTGTTGGCTATTAAGGAATGTGTTGATTCCATATATGTGTGAACTTCCCAAATGTCTTTCAATTATTGATTTCTAATTTCATCTGACTGTAGTTGGAGATCGTTGAAATATTTTAGTCCTTTTAAATTTATTGAGGTTTGTTTTATGATCTAACACATTGCCTATCCTGGAGAACGCTCCATGTGCACTTGAGAAGAAGTTATATTCTGCTACTGTTGGGCAGGGTGTATCTATAGATATACATAGTTACTGTTAGATTAGTTGGTGCATAGAGTTCAAACCTTCTATTTCCTATTGATCTTCTACCTAGTCTAGCCACTATTGAAAGTGAAGTACTGAAGTCTGCAACAATAATTGTCAAGTTGTCTATCTCTCCCATTATTTATCAGTTTTGCTTTGTGTATTTCAGGGCTCTGTTGTTAGATAGATAGATAGATATAGATCTAGATATATAGATATAGATCTAGATATATAGATATAGATATAGATATAGATATAGATATAGATATAGATATAGATATAGATATAGATATAGATATAGATATAGATGTATGTATGTTTATTGCTATATCTTCCTGATAGGTTGGTCTTTTTATAATTACAAAATTTCCCTCTTTATCTCTAGTTACATTTTTTGTTTTAAAACCTATCTTGTCTCATATCATTATATTCACTCCAGACCTCTCTTAAGGCTCTGTTCATTTGTCTTCTCTTTTTCTTCTTTTCCTCTTCTTTGGATTTTATAACCTCTGTTGATCTGTCTTCAAGCTCACTAATTCTTTCTTCTACCGGTTCAAATCTACTGTCGAACGTCTCCAGTGGGTTTTTTTATTTCAGGTACTGTACTTTTTAACTCCAAAAATTCCATTAGATTCTTTTTATAATTACTATCTCTTTATTGATACTCTCTGCATAATAACAGATTGTAACCATCTCCTCTTATTTCTTTGAGCATGATTTCTTTTAGTTCTTTGAATATGGCTAATTTGAAATCTGTCAGTCAAGTGTGACATCTGTCCTCACAGGCAGTTTCCATTGCTTACTTTGTAGCCTATGTATGGGTCCCACTTTCCTGTTTCTCTGAATGTTACATAATTTTTGTTGAAATTAGATACTCCTGATAATATACTGTAGCAACCCTGGAGGCCAGCCCCTCCCTCTTCATCCAGAGTTTATTATTGTTTACCTGTTTGTTTATTTATGTGTTTACTTTTGAGCAGCAGGCCAAAGTTTATCAGAATATAAAATTAGGAAGGAAGAATAGTAGGAAAGCTCTCTTTACAGAGAGGCGACATTCGAAAGTGAATGCCCCTACCTGTTGGTTTATTGATGGGCTGAACGATTTTAGTGAAGTGTATTTCCTCCACAGTGTGAAGGCTCTGATGCTGCTCTTCAGAAGATGCTGTATTGGGCATGCACACAGTCACTGTACAATGACAGTGGGACTTAACAGGGCTCTCTTCCACTGTCTCTTTCCTTGTGGGCTCCACCATTGCCAATTTGTGCTATTGTTTGTGACAAATCCCTGGGACATAAATTGCTTCAGAGTCTAATCCAATTAAATTTGTACTCCCTTGCAGGGGAAGTTTTTGAGGTGAGTGTCTGAGGTTTGTTCTGTCCCCAGGGGGCTCTACCTAGATGTCCCTCTCCCTGGGTCTCTCTGGTAAACTAGCTGGTTCGTGCTTTCAGTTCTATCACTCATGAAGCTACCAGTCTTTCTTTTCTTTCTTTTTTTTTTTAATTTCTTTCTTTATTTAAGTAATCTCTACACCCAATGTGGGCTCGAACTCACAACCCTGAGGCCAAGGGTGACCAGCCAGGTATCCTGCTATCAGCCTTTTCTTAATTGCTGTCTCATAAAACCTCCATTGTTTTTTGAGAGCACCCTTAGACATGAACTTCTCCACATTCTGTTTCAAGCAGTCTGCCCTTAAAGGAGAACTTTAGAGTTCTCCATTTTACAGCCTGTCTCTTCCCCTGGGCAAAACCCCTGAGCTGTGTTTCTGAGCTTGGGGCAGGGATGATGATGTCTTTCTCCCTGAGCACACCCTTACCTTAAGAGGAAGGCACTAGGTGGGACAGTAGCCTCTAGTCTTCTCAGTTTTCCTCTCCCAGTATGTTATCTCTCTCCTCCAAACAATTTGGAATTGGCGCCCGTGTTCTTAGCACACAGTGTCTGAGCTACAGCCTCTATCTCAACCTCTCAGCTGCACTTGCCATAACTGAGCCTCTGCAAGAAACAGCTGGTGGTGAGAAATGCTGATGGTCTGGGTCTGCTCCTCTTGGAAATCTATCACTGTCCTGAACAGGGAGCTGGAGGAAGAGAGAGCACTCAGTTCTTTGCTGGAGTCCTGGGGCAGCATTTCCTTCAGGCTGAGCTGGGACAGGGAAGGGAAAGAGCAGGTCACGGTTCAAATGCCATAGACTTGCTGTTTTTGCCGAGTAGATTTTCTTAAATAATTGTTTCTTAATTTACCGTATGCCCTAAAAACCATCACAAGACCTTAAATGGCTTATGTTTTATGCTATTGACCAGTTATGCCTGTTTGCCTGGGAAGAAGATCCATGGAACTCCTGAGAAAAACTCTCTCCTTGACCAAATTTTAGACAGGCTCTTCTGAGCCCTCGCTTCAAAGGGGGCTTGTCCTTGGGCCCTGTCCTAGGCCTGCTGAATACAGCAAAGAATCCTTCTAATTCAATCCCCAGCCCTTGAGATCTGATCACTTTTTTTTTTTTTAATTTTTTTTTTCAACATTTATTTATTTTTTGGGACAGAGAGAGACAGAGCATGAACGGGTGAGGAGCAGAGAGAGAGGGAGACACAGAATCAGAAACAGGCTCCAGGCTCTGAGCCATCAGCCCAGAGCCCGACGCGGGGCTCGAACTCACGGACCGCGAGATCGTGACCTGGCTGAAGTCGGACACTTAACCGACTGCGCCACCCAGGCGCCCCAAGATCTGATCACTTTTGATATCTCATCAAAGTTCTTCATCTCCCATCTTGATACCTTCCCCTCGGCTTGTTAAGTATTTTCGTAAAGCCATTTACCAAGAACCCCCCAACTCCTGACTATTACCTAGGAATAGTCCATTGCTTGACCCTCTCACTCTGCTTCCTTGCTCTATAGCCCACTTTGTCCTTACTGTGTTTGGAATTAAACTCAGGCCCACACGGAAGTCTCTTTCCCCTATTGTAATAGTACTGGATAAAACTTCCCTTTACTGCTTTTAACTGACATCCATCCTTTTCTCTTTGACACTCCTCACACTGGCCTTCCACAAGTGAGTCCCCACATAACAGTTTTCTAACACACCGCGTCATATGTAGCATCTAAGTCCACAAGTCATGGAATAGAAAAGTTAAGCACTGTCAAAAGTGTTACTAAAGTATCACAGATATTACTAATATGTTACCTGAGTATCACATAAAGTATCACATTTAATTTCATTTCCTTCCAAATTCCATTCCTGATGCTCATCTCTCACAAAGGCCTGTGACTTTATTTTTGGCTTAGATCATTCCTTTTTTTTAAAGTTTTTGTTTTAATTCCAGTTAGTTAAGACACAGTTTTATATTAGTTCAGGTGTGCAATATAGTGATTTCACCCTTCCATACAACACCCGGTGCTCATCACAAATGTGCTTCTTAATCCTTATCACCTATTTCCCCCCTTCCCCTACCCAACTGCCCCCTCATGACCATTAGTTTGTTCTCTATAATTAAGAGTCTGTTTCTTGGTCTCTCTCTCTCTCTCTCTCTCTCTCTCTCTCTCTCCTATTTTCCTTTTGTTTGTTCATTTTGTTTCTTAAATTCCACCTATGAGTGAAATCAGATGGCATTTGTCTTCTTCTGACAGATTTATTTGGCTTAACATATTTTCTAGCTCCATCCATGTATTTGCAAAAGGCAAGACTTCATTCTTTTTTATGGCTGAATAATATTCTACTGTATATACCTGCTACATCTTCTTTATCCATTCATCAATCAATGGACACTTGGGCTACTTCCATATCTTGGCTATTGTAAATAATGTTGCTATAATCATAGGGTTGCCTGTGTCCCCTTGAATTAGTGTTCTTGTATTCTTTGGGTAAATACCCAGTAGTGCAATTGTTGGATCATCAAGTAGTTCTCTTTTTAACTTTCCAAGGAACCTCCATGTTGTTTTCCACAGTGGCTGCCCCAGTTTGATTCCCACCAACAGTGCACGAGTGTTTATTCTTTACATCCTCACCAACACTTATTCTTTCTTGTGTTGTTGATTTTAGCCATTCTGACAGGTGTAAGGTGATATCTCATTATAGTTTTGATTTTCATTTCCCTGATGATGAGTGATGATGAGCACTTTTCATGTGTCTGTTGGCCATCTGTATGTTTTCTTTGGAGAAATATCTGTTCATGTTTTTCACCCATTTTTGTTGGTTTGTTTGTTTATTTTGAGAGAGAAAGAGTGTGTGATCAGGGGAGAGGCAGAGAGAGAGGGAGAGAGAGGATCCCAAGAAGGCTCCATGCTGTCAGCACAGAGCCCGAAGTGGGGCTCGAACTCATGAACCATGAGGATCATGACTTGAGCCAAAATCAAAGAGTTGAACACTTAACTGACTTTACAAGTTCTTTATATATTCTGGATTCTAATCCTTTATCGGATATGTCATTTCCAAATATCCTTTCCCATTCCATAGGTTGTCTTTTAGTTTTGTTGATTGTTTCCTTCACTGTGCAGAAGCTTTTTATTTTGAAGTAGTGCCAGTAATCTATTTTTGCTTTTGTTTCCCTTGCCTCAGGACACCTATCTAGAAAAAGTGGCTACAGCTGATGTCAAAGAAGTTATTGCCTGTGTTCTCCTCTAGAATTCTTATGGTTTTAGTTCTCACATTTAGGTCTTTAATCCTTTCTGAATCTATTTTTGTGTCGAGTGTAAGAAAGTGGTCCAGTTTTCCCAGCATCATTTGTTGAAGAGACTTTTTCCCATTGGATAGTTTTTCCTGCTTTGTCAAAGATTAATCGATCATTTAATTGTGTGTTCCTTTATGAATTTTCTTTTCTGTTCTATTGATCTATGCATCCATTTGTGCTAGTTCCATACTATTTTGATTACTATAGCTTTGTAATATAACTTGAAGTCTGGAATTGTGATGCCTCCAGTTTTGCTTTTCCTTTTCAAGATTGCTTTGGCTATTCAGGGTCTTTTGTGGTTCCATACACATTTTAGGATTGTTTGTTCCAACTCTGTGAAAAATGCTGGTGGTATTTTGATAGGGATTGCATTAAACGTGTAGAGTGCTTTGGGTATCATAGACATTTTAACAATACTTCTTCCAATCCATGAGCATGGAATGTATTTCCATTTCTTGAATTTCTTTCATAAGTGTTTGCAGTTTTCAGAGTACAGGTTTTTCACCTCTTTGGTTAGGTGAATTCCTAGGTATCTTACTGTTTTGGGTGCAATTGTAAATAGGATTGTTTTCTTAATTTCTCTTTCTGCTGCTTTGTTATTGGTATGCAACAGATTTCTGTACATTGATTTTGTATACTGAGACTACAGAATTAATTTATCAGTTCTAGCAGTTTTTTGGTGGAGTCTTTAGAGTTTTCTTTTCTTTCTTTCTTTCTTTTTCTTTTCTTTTTTGTTTTTTAGTAGCACCCAAAAGTTTATTAGAGTATAAGATCAGAAAGGAAGAAGAGTAGGAAAGCTCTCTTTACAGAGAGGGAACATTCAAAAGGGAATGCTCTGACTATACACAAGGTCCTTGTTCTATAAAGTTCTCATTGCACCCTCCCCCCTTCCCCCTTGGTCCTTCTCAGGTTCTACCCTTATTGACCGGATACCTCTAGGTGCTGGGTTATCCATTACTGATTGACTTGTTTCCATTGTATAAGGGGTGGTCTATGGCCTAGGGTTTTCTATATATAGTATCATGTCATCTGCAAATAGTGAAAGTTTTATTTCTTGCTTACCAATTTGAATTCCTTTTATTTCTTTTTTTTTTAAGTTCATTTATTTTGAGAGAGAGAATGCACACATAATCAGGGGAGGGACAGAGAGAGAGGGAGAGAGAGAATCTCAAGCAAGCTCCATGCTGTCAGCACAGAGCTCGACATGGGGCTCGTTCCCACAAACCCCAAAATTATTACCTGAGCTGAAATCAAGAGTTGGACACTTAACTGAGCCATCCAGGAACCCCGCCCTTTTTATTTCTTTTTGTTGTCTGATTGCTGTGGCAAGGCCTGTGATTTTAAAGTTTACAAAATTTTGCATAACTATTGCTAGTATCTCTATAACTTCTGTACAGGTCTCTCACCACTGTTCTCAGCACATCATCAGCTACCAAAGGCATAGGCACACAGCTCAATTCATGTTAGTGGTTGGGTCAGTAGCACAGGAGTGTCAAGTGGATAAAAATATAGCAAGTGTCTGAGACTTACTAACACATGTGACAAATTCTACTTTAAGACCCCAGGCTATACATCCTATAGCTGATTCTAGTTCTGCATCTTCTGCTGCATGCTCATAATCCAAGGTAGTCAGAGGACACAAATGGAAGCATGACCCCATAGAACTCATCACGACTGCTTGCCATTCACAAGATGTAAGTAAGAAGCTTAAAAGAACAGCTGAGTGATATTCACTCTAAGAGGCTAAAGGAAATGGCCAAGTAGTAATACTTTCCTTTGCTCCCTAATTCATGAAAGGACTATTCCTTCTTCTCTGACTTTGGAATAGGACCAGGTTTGCCAGAATATGGTGGAATAAGGATGGAAGTTAAAGAGAAGAAGCCTAGTGCTGTTATTAGACTTTTTCTGGTAAGCATTGCAAATGCTTTGTATCACTGCCTTGGGAACCAAGAAGGATCAAAATCCAACATGATATGGAAGGGGATTTGCTTGATCAAACTATTCCAGTTTTGGAAATCTATACTACTGAGCTTCTTTCACATATATACGAAGACGGAGAAAATGATATTCAATGAAACACTATCTGAAAGAGCAAAAATTGGAAACAACCAAAATGTCCATCAATAGAAAAAAGAGTAAATAAGTTTAGTGGGGCCGTATGATAGACTGCTATGCATAAAGATTAATATGGGCAGATGTCCAAAGTATATTTTAAATTTTAGAATGGTACACACAGAACCATCACTATGGAAGGAAGGAAGGAAAGAAGGAAGGAAGGAAGGGACGAAAATGTCATTTTCATTTGCATTTGTTATCGGCAAGAGTCAAAGTTTTTGATATACTTATTAATCCTATAATCTTTTTGATTTACTCATTCAAGTCTTCTGACCATATATTGTATGAGTTTTTTATATGATAAACACATTACCCATGTGTCATATCTGCTGATTTTTGCCACTTGTCATGTCTCATATTATGCTAATTATCTGTGTACATAACTGTTAAATGTGCACTTTAACATATCTTTTCCCTTTTTATTAATCCTATCATTTAAAAGTTTGTAAGTTAAAAAAATTTAAGACAGGCCACAGATTGAAAAAAAAATATTTGTCAAACACTTAAGAAAGGATTGTTATCCAGAATATATGGACAACTCTTTTTTTTTAAGACCTTTTTTTTAAAAACATTTTTTTGCATTTTATTTTATTTTTTGAGAGACAGAGTGTGAGCAGGGGAGGGACAGAGGGAGACACAAAATCCGAAGCAGACACCAGGCTCTGAGCTGTCAGCACAGAGCCCAACGCAGGGCTCAAACCTATGAACCGTGAGATCATAACCTGAGCCAAAGTCACACGCTCAACCAACTGAGCCACCCAGGCGCCCCTTTAAGGTCTTATCTTTAAGTAATCTCTACACCCAACATGGGGTTTAAACTCATCACCCTGAGATCAAGAGTGCATGCTCTACCAACTGAGCCAGATAGACACCCCCAAAATATGTGGAGAACTCTTAAGACTCAATGATAAGAAAACAAATAACCCAATTTAAAAGTGGGCAAAAAATGTGAAAGACACCCCACTGAAGACAATACAGGTAGCAAATAAGCACAAGAAAAGATGCTCGGCATCATACATCATTAAGGAATTGCAACTTAAAAAAAAAAAAAAATCCCACTACACAGCTATTAGAACGACTCAAATCCAAAACACTAATGACACTGAACGCTGGTGAGGGTGTGCAGTAACAGGAACTCTCACACTTTGCTGATGGGAATGCAAAACGGTAGAGTCACTTTGGAAGGCAGTTTGGCCATTTTTTTACAAAACTAAACATACTCTCACCACATGATCCAATAAACACACCCCTTAGAATTTACCCAAAGGACTTGGAAGCTTCTGTCCACACAAAACATGCATGAATGTTTATAGCAGCTTTATCCAGAAGTGCTAAACCTTGGAAGCAACAAAGATGTCCTTCAGTAGGTGAATGGATAACCAAACTGTGGCATAGCCATACAACGAAGTATTATTTGGTAATAATTCAAACAAAAGAGCTATCAAGCCATGAAAAGCCATGAAGGAAACTTAAATGCATATTGACAAGTGAAAAATGTCGATTTCAAAAGGCTACCTCATGTATGATTCCCATTACATGACATTCTGGAAAAGGCAAAACTATGAAAACGGTAAAAAGGATCAGCTGTTGCCAGGGGTTTGGGAGAAGGAAAGGATAACTGGGAGAGCATAGGGAATTTTTAGAGGAAAGAAACCATTTTGTAGAACACCGTAGCTGTAGATACATATCATTTTTTAAAAATTTTTTTAACATTTATTTATTTTTGAGAGACAGAGAGACAGACCATAAGCACGGGAGGGGCAGAGAGAAGGAGACACAGAATCCGAAGCAGGCTCCAGGCTCTGAGCTGTCAGCACAGAGCCCAACGCAGGCCTGAACTCAGGTACTGTGAGATCATGACCTGAGCCGAAGTCAGACGCTTAACCAACCGAGCCACCCAGGTGCCTCAGTAGATACATATCATCATTACACATTAGTCAAAACACACAGAAAGAGGGGCACCTGGGTGACTCAGTCGGTTAAGCACCGACTCTGGCACAGGTCACGATCTCATGGTTCATGGGTTTGAGCCCCACATCAGGCTTGTGCTCTGTGTCTCTCTCTCTCTCTGAAAAACAGATAAAAACATTAAAAATAGATTTAAATAATTTTTTTTAAAAAGAGAAAGAAACTCACACAGAGAGTGATCCCTAAGGTAAACTACTGACTTCAGTTAAAAATAATGTATACATCAATACTGCCTCACTAACACAAAATGTTAATAATAGGGGAAACTGGGGCAGGGGTGGAGAGGGGATGACGTGAGGAGATAGAGGGGAACGCTCTATACTTTCCACACAATTTTTCTGTAACTGCTTCAGAAAATAAAGTCTTTTTTTTTTTTTTCAAAAAGTTTGCAAGCTCTTCCCCTTAAAAATTAATATTTATTTTTTCCTCCCTTTTTAAAAATATATGTTTTTAAATCTAAGTTAATGTAGAACGTGGTACAGGGGGAAAAAATCTAAAAAGATTTTTTTTTCTCCTAACTGTTAACTCCATCATCCCCACATCATCTTCTGACTTTTCTTCCCTCCCACATCATCTTCTGACTTTTCTTCCCTCATTGATTTGTGATGCTTTATCAAACTCTTAGGTACAATAGGACCTATTTCTGTGTTGATCCAGTTAACGTTTTGAACTACAATTGATCTACTCATCACCCAAGAAGTTCATCTTTATTCTTAGCCTTCTATGTCCCTGGCTTGTAAAGTGAGCCTTAAAAACAACTCTATTCCCTTTCAGATCGTACTGAATACTGAATACTTCAATTCCCAAATGACTCATCACATTATTGATGAGGAAATCGGGGCACACAGAGTACACAGACTAAATTGTGGTTATGCAACTGGTGAAAGGAAGAAATGGGACTAGTACCCAAGCGTTTTTCACCTATATCAGGACATAATCTAAATTCGATCTACCAAATTTCCAAACAGTTGGAGCTTAGGAAATTTTCGAGAGGTGTTCATTTATTAATTGGGGTGCCATGGGCAAAAAAGAGGACCTAATGTGCAAATGCCCCTCCGTCGTTCTAGGATAAGATAGGATTCTGGAGTTTTATTTGCATGAGACTCTTCCCAGCTCATTCTCTGGGGAACGCAGTGCAAGTTCCTGAATGGAAGGAACTGTAAGACACTGATAGGGTAAAGCCCGTTGGTCCAGACATGGATCCACAAGGACTTCTCCAACTTCAAGACAGGAACCTCAGGGCAACAAGACAGCAGTAGTCTTAGGAGAGGAGCCGGAGGGGAAGTAACAGCAGCCATAGCAGAAAGAACTAGAACAGAGGCAGGTCTCTGGAGAGTGGAGGAATACTAATGGGAAGCTAGGTTGGGGGTCATAGTCTGTCATGATGTTTACTCAAGCCTGAAGTCTGAGAGGAAGTTGTACAGGATTGAAAAGTTATGCTTCTAGTATTAACGAAGTAGACCCCTCTTCCTCGGGGGACAACGGGGTTGTTTCCAACTCTCTTGGCCTCTGAGCCCTACCTACCCACCCCGCAATGTAATATCTTGCTTGTGTGGAAGCCCTTGGAAGTATTTTTTGTTATGTAGTCCAACTTCCAAGTGTGGTAAGCCACTCCCATTGAGCTAACCGGTCTGGAAAATAGCTCGAAACAGTATACCCAGAGCCCTAAAAATGTTCTTGCCTTTTAACTCAGAAATTCCTCTTCGAAGGAAATAATCCAGATGACGACGGTTTAAGCGCAAAGGTATTTATTATGGCATATTTATAATATGACACATAAGTATTATACCTAAATATCCAACAACTGAGCAAAAGTTAAATAATGATATATCCATTTGATTAAATATCATGCAGCCATGAAAAAATATTATGGTCTTGAAGAATTAACTAGGAAATGTTACAGGACAACGTTAGACCAGAGAAGCAGCTGTTTATTTTTTTTAACGTTCATTTATTTTTGAGAGAGAGAGAGGGAGAGAGACAGAGTGTGAGCAGAGGAGGGGCAAAAAGAGAGGGAGACACAGAATCTGAAGCAGGCTCCAAGCTCTGAGCTGTTAGCACAGAGCTGGATGCAGGGCCCGAACCCATAAACCACGAGATCATGACCTGAGCCAAAGTCAGACGCTCAACTGACTGAGCCTCCCAGGCACCCCAATCTATTAAGTTTTGTGTTTTTTTTTTTAACAGAAAAACACTTGATGGGAGGGTGCCAAAATGTTAATAGTGCTTGCCTCGGGACAGCAGGGTTTAGGATTACAATGGACTTACCTTCTGCCTTTTTAAAAAAAATTTTCTGTACTTTCTGTTTTCAATCATTAAATTTTAAATTTCTTTTTACAGCCAGTAAAAGGAATCAGTTAAAAGGAAGTTACTCAGTGACTTGCCCTACACTTGTCATCAGTTTCGAACTGGTAGGATATACCTGGGCCAGTCAACACTAAGCTCACCTGTTTCCTGTACTCCACTCCCCAGGCCCTCTCACTCTGAACCACTGGCTATCCACGGGGATTATACGCCCCACATGTGGCAAACACGCAAAAGCACAGAACACCTTGCTTTGGGTGGGAATCTGCATCTCCAGAACAGGAAGCTTGCATTCTGGATTGGGAAAGACCAGTACAGAAAGAATTGATGAAAGATGGATAAAAGGAAATAGGGAAATGTGGCTCTCTAGGACACGATACCGTCTCTCTAAATTCAAAGCTATGCCTGAAAACGAAAGAGATCCAGTCCCAGTGTCAGATTCTAGAGCTTCTCCAAGAAGGGGCTTCATTCACTATGGCCTTGGAGAAAAAGTACAGTTGACCTTTGAACAACATGGGTTTGAACTATGCGGATCCACTTAGCTGAGAATTTTTTCAATAAATACAGTAGAGTACTATAAATGTATTTTCTCTTCCTTATGATTTTCTCAAGAACATTTTATTTTCTCCAGCTTACTTTATTGTAAGAATACAGGACATAATACGTAACGTACAAAATATGTGTTAATTGACTGTTTATGTTAGCAATATGGTTTTGAGTCCACAGTAGGCTATTAGCAGTTGAGTTTTGGGGAGTCAAAAGCTACATGTGGATTTTTGACTGCCCCAGGGTGGGGGAGGGGGATCGGCGCCCTTAACCCCAGCGCTGTTCAAGGGTCAAGTGCAGTTGTTTTCTTTGGATGAGGACCCAGACTGCAGAATTTGAATCCCTGTAGCCACAGTTCAGTGGTTGAGCAGAGAAGATGAAATAGACATTTCTCAATTTTAGCATACTTGGGGCGCCTGAGTGGCTCAGTCAGTTAAGCGTCCCACTTCGGCTCAGGTCATGATCTGACGGTTCGTAGGTTTGAGCCCTGCGTCGGGCTCTGTGCTGACAGCTCAGAGCCTGGATCCTGCTTCTGGTTCGGCGTCTCCCTCTATCTCTCTGCCCTTCCCCTCCTCATGCTCTCTCTCTCTCTCTCTCTCTCTGAAAAATAAATATTAAAAAATTTTAAAAAGAATTTTTAGCATACTTAAGAATCACTAGGGATATTGTTTGAATTGCTGGTTCCTAGGCTCTACCTCTGGAAATTCAGATTTAATATGTCTGGACTGGATCCAAGAACACTGTGTGTTTATCAAGCAGTCCTCACCACCACCACCAAAAGCTTCCGGTTGCACTGAGCACAGTTTTAAAAATCTAGAGACTCTGAAATTGTAGGCAAAATGCTGTGTGTACACACTCTTTTAGAAGAGATCCCTAACTATCATCAGATTCTCAAGGAGTTCCATAATCCAAGAAGGGTAAGAACCATCTTGATAAGCACAAAAACAAGTAAGGAGGCCTCATTCAAGCATCAAGTCAGAGGGGCAAAGACAAAGTTTAAAAACAAAAAACAGGGGTGCCTGGGTGGCTCAGTCAGTTTTCAGCTCAGGTCATGATTTCATGGTTTGTGTGTTCAAGCCCCACGTCTGGCTCTACGCTGGCAGTGCAGAGCCTGCCTGAAGTCTTCTGTCTGCTTCTCTACCCAACTCACGCTCTCTCTCTCTAAATAAACCGTAAAGAAAACACAAAAAACGAAAACAGCCCACAAAGCCAAACCCTCAGAAACCAGGCATAATTAGGATGGACTGGGGTGAAAGCCGAAGGCTGGAGAACGTTGAGGGATGTACCTAAGCCATGTTCACCTATAAGTCTGGAACATTAATAGCCTATTAGCCACCGGCAACTCAGCGCATGGGTGTGTAACTTAAAGGCACAGAGATCAGGGAGACATTAGCTCCAGAGGAGAATAATTAGCGGGAAATTTAGTGGATTTTCCTAGGAAGGCAGGCCCCAAGGTTGTGGAGATAAGGGAAGAAAAGTGAGTGCGTTGTTGGGTCTTCCAGTCTGGAGTTAAAACGGCGATACGAAGTTAGAGTAGTGGTCAAGCAGATGTGGTGGGGACACAGCTGAAGCAGTTGTAGTTGAGACAAAGGCCTCGATGACAGAAGTGGTCACCATGAGCCCAAACAGGTGGTGTCATTCCCTACCTGCCCACACTATCAGTCATGGCGTACAGGAGGACCAGGCCAGAACCTCTGAGAACAGGGTAGCACAGCGAGCTGGGTCCAGTAGGCGCTCAGAGAGACTTTGCTGTCAGAAGAGTCAGCGTATTTCCTGACTCTCTTTGTTGTCCTTCTGATGACTACAAAATACTCTCACAGAATGTTTTCACCTCCTGGACCAAATCTTCATTAGCTAAATTCCTCTCGAAACAAATTTCTCATTCACTTGTGATATCACAATAGTCCCGTAGCTAATTTCCCCACCTCTGATCTTCTGCACTACAGCTCAAGCAATAACCTTTCAAATATCCAATCGTTCCCCCAATGGTTAGAGAAAAAATTTAAAGCCTCAGAATCTTGTTTTTAAATGTTACCCAGAAGCCCAATTTTAACAAAGCAGCTAGAAGCAAAGCTGTTAAAATGTGTAGGTGAACTGGCGTATCTTCTGTTCAGCCCCACTCTCCCCATCCCTGTGGCTGCTCAGGAGGTACCGCCACAGAACCCTAGGTCCCCACGGTGGTTTCAAATCCATTTGCCTGCTTGTGACAGGAAAAGAACTTCATAACCCAACCACCACTGCGGCCATCACCACCCCCTTCCTAGTCCCATTACTTGCTCCTGTCTATGTGTCCCTGGGCCTAGGCTGCTCCGAACAATTAGCTCCCAAATTGGTTATCACCATTAAAAACAAAACAAAACAAAAAAACAGAAAACCAAAAAACTTTTTTATTATGGGGAGTTACAAATAAACATAAAAGTCAAATATTATAATAAGCCTCCATATGCCCATAACCCAGCTTCAGTGGCTATCAGCTCACAGCCCGTCTTATTTCATTTATACTTCCCCCTTCACGCTTGTCCCATACTACTTGTAACAAACTCCTCATAAGATTTCATCCACTAAAATTTCATCATATTGCTCAAATTGACAAGAAATTGACAATACCACTGTCACATCTGAAAAACAATAATCTTGGGGCACCTGGGTGGCTCAGTTGGCTAAGCATCCGACTTGGGCTTAGGTCATGATCTCACAGCTGGTGAGTTCAAGCCCCACATCAGGCTCTGTGCTGACAGCTCAGAGCCTGGAGCCTGCTTCAGATTCTGTGTCTCCCTTTCTTCTCTGCCCCTCCCCAGCTTGCATGCTCTCTCTCTCTCTCTCTCTCAGATATAAACATTAAAAATTTTTCTTAAATAAAATAAAATAAAAATAATTCCTTAGTAATATCAAGTATCCTGTGTTCAGATTTCTAAGTATCTCATAAAATATCATGTTTATATCAGGATCCAAATAAGATTTGTGTATTGAGATTAACTAATGCGTTTCTTTTCATCTGTAATATCCTTTCATCCTTTTTCTTCTTTATTAAAGAAACTGGGTCACCTACATTTCCTGCAATCCCCCCATTTTGCTAATTGCATCCCCATGGTATATTTTAACATTTCCTCCATCTTCTGTATTTCTTATAAAATAATAATTGGATCTAGAGATTTGATCACATTCAGTACTTTTTTGAGGGGGACAGAGAGAGAGAGAGAATGGGAGCAGGGAAGAGGGGCAAAAGGAGAAGAAGAGAAAATCTTAAGCAGGCTTCATGCCCAGCACGGAGCCCGATGCAGTGAGAACCCAGCATGGCTCTCACTACTGCGAGATCATGACCTGAGCTGGAATCAAGAGTGGGACACTTAACCAGCTGAGCCACCCAGGCACCCCAGGATTTTTTTTTTCCAAAACCACTTTGTAGATGGTGTCTGATTGGCTCTTTTCTTGATATTACCAGCTGTTGATGCCTAAGATCTAGTTATCAACGACTGCAAAGCGATGATATTTTACTTTGATCACTCTCATTTTTATTTTTTTTTTAATTTTTTTAACGTTTATTTATTTTTGAGACAGAGAGAGACAGAGCATGAATGGGGGAGGAGCAGAGAGAGAAGGAAACACAGAATCAGAAGCAGGCTCCAGGCTCTGGGCCATCAGCCCAGAGCCCGACGCGGGGCTCGAACCCACGGACCGTGAGATCGTGACCTGAGCTGAAGTCGGACACTCAACCGACTGAGCCACCCAGGCGCCCCGATCACTCTCATTTTTAAATGAAATGTTTCTATAAAGAGAAATTTCCCCTCACCTACTAGATACCCAGTGAACCATATTACTTTTATACCTCTGTACTTCTGCACATTATTCCATCTGACCTGCATGATTTTGCATCAATTGGTAGAATCCTAGTTATCCTTTGAAAACAACCTAAATTATCACCTCAGTGAAGCCTTGCCCACCCTCCCAGCAGTTTACCCCTCTTACAATGCTAGAAAGTCATCATTATAGTAATGCTTATCTCATTAATTCAAATTTAATGCCTCCATCCCTGGGACCAAAACTCTTCAAAGACAGAAATGGCCTTTGGTTATAAAGTGGTTATTGAACAAATATTTGCAGGATGAATGAAATAGGAATGGAGTCAAGATTTCAGTTTAGAAAAGTATTATTTAGGGGTGCCTGGGTGGCTCAGTCAGTTGAGCGTCTGACTTCGGCTCAGGTGATGATCTCACCGTCCGTGAGCTCGAGCCCCGCATCAGGCTCTGTGCTGACAGCTTGGAGCCTGGAGCCTCCTTCAGATTCTGTGTCTCCCTCTCTCTCTGCCCCTCCCCTGCTCATGCTCTGTCTCTCTCTGTCTCAAAAGTGAATAAAAACATTAAAAATTTTTTAAAAAGAAAAGTATTATTTAAGTGACATTATACAGAACTGCAAGTTGCAAAGCAACTAACTGGCAATGAGGTAACCATCACTGGAATGAGAGTTACCAGAATTTAAGACACTCTACAAGAAGATGAAGTCAGAGCTGAGTTACCAAATGTTCACAGTCAGACATTAACCAGACCAAGAGAGGAGAGCTTGAAGCCTGTCCTCCCAAAAGTACAGCGAAGACATACTAAGAATCAAGTTGGACCAAGGTCCTAGGAATTCTATCAGTAGCAAGTCAGAAGCAGGTTGCAGCCTTCAAGTGGCTGGCCAGGACTCAAAGTCAGCTGCATCCCACTTGTTTTTGCACTCAAATCATGCCTGGAGATGGCAGGCACAGCAACTCCTATTTTCAAATGAAACCTAAGTAAAAAAGCCACCCCTCCCTCCTGCCCCAGCTCCTTGTGTTCTGAGGGATGGAGAGGGTGTGATGCTTAGCATCTGTGCCCGGAGGCACAGAGCAGCAGGAAGCTTATTTCCAAATCCTCTGGGGAAGTGGGGTGAGGAGGTTGATAGGTTTAACCATCAACCATCTGTCAGAGAGAGGGATGACAGAAGGGAGGTCTGCTCAACCCAACCATAGGATCATGGGCACCTAGTCTCCTAAGGAATTGGGCTGTTGGGTTCCATGTTAGCACAGAAGCTGGAGTGTGCCAGGGTCTAAATAACAGAATGTCAGACTTACAGTAGTAAACTAGCCAATCATGAGGAAAACAAGAAGGACCTAGATGTAGTATAAAGATGTCCATGGCATATTTTTAGAGGAAAACACAAATTGCAGAGCAATATGTATAGCCTGCATAGAGTAATTCCATTAATCCCGGGAGTATATGTTGTATGAGTACACATAGAAAGACATTTGGAAGAATATGCAACAAAATGTCAGTAGTTATCCCTGCAGAGTGACAGAAAAGGGAGTGAAGAGTTTTAGTTAAACAACCTGCTGTTAGATTTTGAAAAAAAAAAAAAAAAAAAAAGCAATAAGCTTTTATCATTGAAACCAAGATTTTAAAAAAAATCAATGTATGTGGCAGGATGGGGTTAAGGTATATGCTGCTGAATGCACACACCCTTTTGCAGAGGGGGAGGTGCCTGGTGGTGATGGACTGTGCCAGCAGAGGGCACCCATTCATCATCTCTTCTATCACAGGTGGGTACTCACGTATTTGGCAACTATTTTTATGCTCTGTGCTTGGTGTTTTACTTGTGCTATCTCACAGGTGGAGAACTGCCCTAAAAGGACAAGTCTCCAGCCTGCACTGTTCCCACTTGACCCTTGAAAGTATGGGGTGATGTGGCAGGAAGTCTGTTGGAATCACAGTGAGTCACAGGTAAGGGAAAGAATAAAGGAGAGGCTTTGTGTTCCCAGGTCAGTCCTGCCAGTCCTCCAGGATCCCTATCCCAAGTGAGCTGGGTATCTCTGCTCTGCAGGGAAGATTTGCTACAAAGGCAACCTCCCTTGAAGTGGCTTCCTTCTAGGAGTCACAGGATGGAAGCCATCTTCCCTCTCTTCTCTACTGGCTATGCTCACTGCTCTTAAAGGGACAAAATTCTGAGGAGCAAGACATGGAAGCAGAGATTTGTGATTCTTGATAGGCTACCACAGGTAGTACAGGTCTTGAGTAGCAGCAACTAGACATGTAGTGGGAGAGAGATGAAGAGGAAAGCAAAGAAAGAGAGGGATCAAAGAGCAAGCAAGAGAGGAGCAGGGAGATGAGACACGATGGTCAGGCAAGGGTGAGAGTGGGAAGAATCTGAGTTATTGCCCATTTTCTCCAATCGATAAAGTGGTTCTTCAGGATACAGAACCTTAGTTTTACACCAGAGGGAAGAGTTAAAAGATTGAACCCATGGTTCTAAGACCCTAGACCTCAAACCTTCGACCAAGAGCTAAACAAACACTAGAGGAAGATCAGAAGAAAAGCAAACATATCATCCGAAGATGAAACAGATCAAAGCAAACCCAACTGTTTGCTACTAATTACTTCTCTTCACAATGGGGAGCCATGCAGGCTTCTTTTAAAAGAGAAAAGTGTTTCTAAGCCAAGCAGTTCTCTAGTTTCAAGACCCTAGTGATATCAAACATTCTAGGAAAGACTCTCCAGTCCTTCTTTTAGTGTTTTTCAGGATCTCCCTTCCCTTCTTAAACGTCATTGTGCCACTGGAGTTGGAATCTAAACCCTCTGCTCTTCTCACGTTAACGCTCCTTGGCCCATAGCTTAAATGCTCCCACAGCTTGAAATATGACCTACAGGTTAACCTATACGCTAATAGTTAATAATTTTGTATTGCATAGTTGAAAGTTGCTAAGAAGATAGATCTTAAAAGTCCTCATTACAAGGGTTAAAAATTGTTACCTATGCATGGTGATGGATATTAACTAGACTTATTGTGATGATCATTTCACAGTGTATACAAATATTGAATCATTATGTTGTACACCTGAAACTAATGTTATATGTCAACAATACCTCAATTTAAAAAAAATAGCCTGGAGCACCTGGGTGGTTCAGTTGGTTGAACGTCCAGTTTCAGCTCAGTTCATGATCTCGCAGTTCCTGACGCCCAGCCCCACATCGGGCTCTGTGCTGACAGCCCGGAGCCTGGAGCCTGCCGTCAGGTCAGACCCCACTTTGGATCCTCTGTCCCCTCTCTCTGCCCCTCCCTCACTCACGCTTTCCCTCTTAAAAATAAAAAAAACATTAAAAAATTTTTAAATAGACCAACAAACAAACAAACAAAAACCATGGGATTTAGATTCCAACAAATCTGGTCAAAGTCTGACTTATGCCACTGAGTGTAACTAAAGGCAATTACCTAACTGCTCTAAGATTTTATTCCTTCCTCTGTAAGCTGGGACAAACAAGAGCTGTAAGTATTAAACAAGAATAATGCATGTGGGGGCGCCTGGGTGACTCAGTTGGTTAAGTGTCTGACTCTTGATTTTGGCTCAGGTCATGATCTCGATGGTCATGAGATCAAGCTCCATGCCAGACATAGAGCCTCCTTAGGATTCTCTCTCTCTCTCTCTCTCTCTGTCCCTGTGTCCAGCTTGCTCTAAAATAAATTTAGAAATTAAAAAAAGAATAATGCGGGGTGCCTGGGTGGCTCGGTCAGTTAAGCGTCCAACTTCAGCTCAGGTCATGATCTCATGGTCTGTGAGTTTGAGCCCTGCCTCAGGCCCTGAGCTGTCAGCACACTGGAGCCTGCTTCGGATTCTGTGTCTCCCTCACTCTCTGCCCCTCCCCTGCTTGCACTCTGACTCTCAAAAATAAACATTAAAAAAAAAAAAAAGAATGCATAATAATATGATTATGTCATATTATATGAGTCACATATATTATGTCACTCTGCAGGGATAATAATATGATTAAAAAAAACCTTTCTTAGAACAAAGGTTGGTCCCCAAATATTTGCTATTACTATATATGCTCATGTCATTCCCCTCTGTATAGGGTTGATATGAAGATTACATGCCAATGTATTCAAAGTGCTTCATGTCCCAGAAACAGTAAGCACTAAACATTAACTATTATTACCATCATTACTCAACATACATGAAATTGATAAAATTTTGTCTCTGCACTATGGTCTAGTCTAAGCCTACCATCTCTTGCCTAGAATCTTGCAGCTCCTTCTAACAGGTCATCTGGTCTCTTCCCCTCCATTCTATCTCTACACCTAGTGACCTGGTCACTTCACTGCTTAAAACTCTTTGCCCTCAGGGTAGTTTACAAGTGCCTTGAGGACAAGGGTGTGTGGTCACTGCCACATCTCCATCAACGACCTAGGACCTAGTATACAGCAAATACATGTAGATTTTTTTTAAGTCTTTTATTCATTTTAATTTCATAAAATCTTTGCCTTGAAAAGTTAACAGTAAAAATATATCAAGACACCTAGATATAAGAGCACTCATTTCCATCTCGCTACTGCATTCATTCTTTTCTGCTGAATTCCTACACTGCTTGAATTTTAAGTTCTTATTTTAATTCCAGTTAGTTACCATAGTGTTATATTAGTTTCAGTTGTACAATATAGCGATTCAACACTTCCATATACATTCACCCTCTGCTCATCGCTGACAAGTGCCCTTCTTAATCCCTGTCACTTGTGTAAGCCATCATCCCATATGTGTAGCTTTTTTCTCATTCTTTCCACTGAATCCCTTCAAATATCTCACAGGTTCTGCATGAAGAGTATGTCTTTGATCTCTCAAGGCTACAGACATACAGAAAAACTGTGGTATCTCTGGTTCAGAGAAGTCTATGCGTCACAAGCACTACCAGCCTTAAGGGACACGTCCACCTGGGCCTGTGACGAAGTAGTATCTAAGCACTTAATGTTAATTCTGCAAGGCTCATTCCTAAAGGTCCTCACATCTAGAATGGGGCCTGGACCGAAGAGGCATGAGTACCCACCGAGTGACCATTCCTAGCTTTTCCTAAACCAGAGGCTGAACATGTGCACCGATTGCTTGTTATTTTGGATTTTGCCCTTGAAATCATCCCCGAAGTAGTTGGGTACA
The DNA here is from genome assembly GCF_028749965.1 of Puma concolor. Taxonomy (NCBI): domain Eukaryota; kingdom Metazoa; phylum Chordata; class Mammalia; order Carnivora; family Felidae; genus Puma; species Puma concolor. Next base: position 12,779,055 of record NC_141676.1, read on the forward strand.
ATAACTGAGCAGAGTACTCATATAACTGAACATAGATTATATATACACATATGTAAACGAGAGGTGCCTGGTGATTGATACAATAATACAGTAATATTCTATGTGCCCACACTGTTCTAAGTGCAATTACATTGTCTCATTTAACCTGCCTAATGACCCTACTGGTAGGTATTATTACTCCCATGTTACAGATGATGAAAGCCACCAAAAAGCTTAAGGAATTTGCCCAAGGTTGGGGCGCCTGGGTGGCTCAGTCGGTTGAGCGTCCGACTTTGGCTCAGGTCATGATCTCACAGTTCGTGGGTTCGAGCCCCACAACAGGCTGTGCTGACCGCTTGCTCAGAGCCTGGAGCCTGCTTCAGATTCTGTGTCTCCTTCTCTCTTGGCCCCTCCCCCGCTCATGCTTTGTCTCACTCTGTTTCTCAAAAATAAATAAATGTAAAAAAAAAAACCTTTTTTTTTTTTTTTTTTTTAAAGACATTTGCCCAAGGTCTCACAGCTAAGTAGCAGAATAAGGACTTGAACTCAGGCGGTCTGCTTCCAGAGCCCCAGTTTAGTGCTAAGTTCTTTTATGTGTATTATCATTCTGAATCATCTCAAAAACCTATGAGCTAGGTTTCAGAGGCATTAACACCAACAAAGAGAAAATAAATAACGGATTAAAGAAAGAGGCACTTGAGTAAGACATTAGCACATCTTGGTCTCATATAAAATCGATGCAACCCATTGCAGATGCACATGCTTTAAGTGGCTCGTAAAAGAGAAAGAAATGTATATTACAGGGCGCCTGGGTGGCTCAGTCAGTTAAGCACCTGACAGGCTCAGATCACCATCTCACAGTTCACAAGTTTGAGCCCCGCATTGAGTCCCTCTGCTGTCGGCATGGAGCCTGCTTTGGATCCTCTGTACCCTTCTATCTCTGCCCCTCCCCTGCTTGTGCTATTTCTCAAAAATAAAATGAACATTAAAAAAAAATGTATATTACAAATGTGTGTCACAGAGATGTATCAAAGATGTATCAACAATCAAAAATTTGAACCAACATCCCTGAGCCCTCAGCCCCTCTTAGAACCCAGGAAAGGACTGGAGACCCATAGATGAGCTGGAAGTGCCCAGTGCTCCCCCTTGATCTCTTCTATGCTACAATCAGTAGTGCTCCGCAAAAGGAACATCTCCCTCATGTCAAAGAGACAGCTCAGCCCCACTCTGAGTCAAGCCCTATTAGGATATGGTGAGGATTCAGGCAAATAAGACTTTGAACACAGGGGATCAGCGACTAAGTCAACAAAATATGAAAATAGTGTCTTGACCTTCTAAGTCAGCCCAACTCACGTACCAGCCAGCAATTTTCATTTAAATTTAACTTCCCTTTAATGGAAATTGGTTGAATCTGTTCTTTTCCCCTTCTTACATTTCACTCACTGCTCTTTCCCTGCACACATCTACTTTGTTGGCCACATAGTATGCCCCAGTGCTGTGAAATACAGGTAAGCTCTTCACCTCCTAGAAACGGTTTGGAACTTATAGGCGCTGTCTATTCTTTAGTTATTTAGCTAATATGCATAGCTTCACACAAGTCTTAAGTTAGTATCTTTCCTCTTGAATGTAAGAACATGAAACTAATGCTGTAATCACCCCCAACTGATGTGCTATTGTCATCTAGTATTTTGATTTGTCCATATCTTCCTCTCAGAAATTACATACTGCTCTAAGTTAATGTTTTCTTACTTTTACCAATATGTACAGATCTTTGTTCAGTGTTCTTTCTTGAATCTGACTTGCCATTTGAGATCATTTTCCTTCTGCCTCAAGAACATCCTGTAGATTTTTACCTCTCCTGAGTGGTAATCCCGGCCTTTGTCCAAAAACGGTCTTAGTTAGTCCTAATAAGGTGCACTAGAGGTGCCTGGGTGGCTCAGTTGGTTAAGCAGCTGACTTCAGCTCCGGTAATGATCTCATGGCTCATGGGCTGGAGCCCTGCATTGGGCTCCATGTTAACAGTGTGGATCCGGCTTGGGATTCTCTATCTCCTCTCTCAAAATTAATAAACTTAAAAAATTTTTAATGTGCACTAAGTGCCAATTTCCATATAACAGTTCTTTTCTTTTCACCAGGATGAATGGTAAGATTCCAGTGTTCTGGCTTTCACTGCTGATGCTGTGAAGTTAGCCATCCAGCTGTTTTGTGCATGTAGTTTGGGTTTTCTATCTAACTGTTCAAGATTTTCAGTTTCCTGCATTTCACTTTGTCTCTAGAAATGAGTTCCTTTTCAACTTGCTTGGAACTCATTGGGATTCCTAAATCCAAGGTCTGGTGACTTTCACCAAATCTGAAAATTTATCAGCCATCCTCTCTTTGGATAGTGTCTCTTGCTTCGTATTATTTCCTCCTGGAGCTTCAGATAACGTGCATCAAATCTCCTCTTGTCCGAATCTCACCATCTTCGCTATTTTCCATTCTTCCTTCTTCTCTTCTGTGGAATTCATTCTGAATAATTTGTTGAGAACTATATTCCATTTCAGTAGTACCCTTCAACTTTTCCAACCTATTTAATCTGACTTTTTATTGCAAATTTGTATTTTTCCTAATTGAAAATGTTTTTTTTCAAATCTGGATGTTTTATTGTCAAACTTATTTTAATGATCAAAACGTTATTTCATTACAATCTGTGGGCCAATGCCAACACCTTTAGTATTTAAGGATCCGCTTCCGTGTCTTTTTTGTCCCCCTCTTCACTCATGGTGCCTTATTTGTGTATCGTACTTTTTGAGCAGGACTGCTCATTTGCCTGAGGAGTTTCTCAATGGGGACTGAAGCATTTCAGGGACTTCATTTGCTTCTGGAAATCATCTGGAGGCATGAGCAACTAGATACCACTTTAATGGTACAATTTTGGGGGACCACACAGGTAGTGCAAAAATTTGGACTAAAAACCCACAGAGGGCCATCTTGTGGTTACAACTCCTCAGAGAAGATACTGGACTTATTTTTCCTTCCATCGAGCACCATGATGGGGACAAAGAAGCTCCTTGCTGCCCCTTCTATACAGTTTCTTGTTCACCTTGACACTGGGGGTACTCCAGCTTTACCTGGAGTCACCTGCAAAATTCCTTATTTCCTGTTTCCCATACCCTGTATAGTCACTAAAATAGATGCTTCAAGTCTGCTGAGTTTGGTAAAAACTCTGGGTAAAAGCTAGCTTTAGCATTTGCTTACTTCTTAGGATTCCAGTTTTCACTTCATTTTGAAGATCTGTAGATTCCTTACTTTTATGCTTGTTCATCAATGTGTTCATAAGTATTATTTATAAATACATTTACCCAGCATCTTATTTCTGCTGAAATGACATTTCAGATTATCTAATCCACCAGAATGCCAACAATAGAAGCCTTAACTAGTCCCAACTATACACACTATACTCCGCCCACTCTTGATTCTGACAAGAGCAGGTTGTAAAAAGACTCAGAGCCCAAAGTTTGCAAAAGACCAGTGCTAACCTTGCCTTAAACGCAGAGGAAAAAAGGCCTGAAGTGAAGACAAGAGCAGAGTAAGTGCCTAGCACAACTTCACCACATAACCCACATTTTCTTTTCCTCAGGCACAATCACCTTAGGCCATTCAGACTGTGCCCCCATTAGCACTAGAGATATCTGAGGAAACACAGCAAGATAGTATTCCCTTCTGCACCTACACTGGAAGTGGGAGAACCTGTCCTTTTCAACAATAGAAATGTATATGGAGAGAAATGTAGCACTTTTTCCTCAGCTAAAAATAAAACACCTTGCTTACAATAATGCTTATGGCTCTTACAATTATACAAACAAGCATAAGTCTCTTGATTCAATCCACTTGTGAAAGCTGGTCCTGGTTATTTCGTACCACCATAAAGAGGAGAAAAACAGTCAGGTTATGATAATGCAGACAGACCAAAATGATGATTTTCATGCTTTCCCTACCTCACTTCCTCCAGCTTTCTCTGCATCCATGTTTGCCCCTAAATTCTGGATCAGCTGAAGAAGTAATGCTTTAAGGGACACTGTCAGACAACCTGAAAGTCAGGAGGTCACAGGGTATGAGAAAAAGAAACTCCCTCCTACAATATCTTAACTTTTTTTGTGTTTTCTTGAGGTAGGCTGTCTCTCAGGAGTAATTTAAGCTTCTAAACACACCCACCTGGCTTTGGTCAATGGGGTCACTATCTCCCCAGTCAAGGTACCTTTGTAGCCAGAAGTGACACATTAAAGTCAGCAACTCCAGAAATTCTCTCTGCGTTACAGGGCCCCGTATCAAGGACTAGCTTCAGCCCTCAGCAGCCTGGACCTTACCTACAGGACTTGATTTGAAGAGAAGTTTCTTGGGTGCCTGGTTGGCTCAGTCTAAGTGTCCAACCTTGGCCTCAGGTCATGATCTCACGGTTTGTGAGTTCAAGACCTGCATCGGGCTCTGTGCTGACAGCTCAGAGCCTGAAGCCTGCTTCAGATTCTGTGTCTCCGTCTCTCTCTCTCAAAAATATTTAAAAAAAAATTTTTTTTTAAGTTTCTTCTGTCTATACACTGGCCTATCACTATTCTCTCAAATTCAACAGTAAGCAATTCATTCCTTCCTCTATGAATTCTCCCTTACTGTGATTATCATTACACCCACCACAAAACTAGTAATAGTGCCAATGGAGTTGAAGCCAGTCATCCGAGATTCAAGTTTGAGGCCAAAACCTTAAGCAAGTCACTAGATCACGGTCTCAAGTTACAATTAACTGACCAAAGGCATCAAAATATAACCTAGGTGACTTATCAAGATTTCAGATTCCTGAGTCACTTCTATCGAATCAGTTTTTGGAAATGGAACATAGGGATCTGCATTTTTAACAAGCTTCTCAGGTAATTCTGGTGCACTTTTTCAAGTCTATAAGGCCAGGTCTAGTTGGTCTATTAAGTCTATCCATGAAAATACCAGGATGAACCTTTATTATCCTATACTTCAGATAGAAACAGACAAAATTGAAACACTAGGATCTAGAAAGGCCAGTCGGTCCTCAGTTCTTCCTGGGGGAGAGGCTTCCAGTTTGTAACAAAGCACATTAGTTCAGCAAGGAAGAACAAGTGGCCAAGTGAAGTCATAGCTTTGAGCTGTCAGAAAGTATACTCCTTATGGCCATTTCACAAACACGTTCACAAAAACAGCCTCGCTAAGACAGAAGAGTGGGGGAGCATCCACTATTAGCACTTCCAGAAAACAACTCAGGCTCTAAAGGATCGAGGAGGACATGGGCAAATCTTGGCAAAATCCACAGGCTTCCTAAATTTGGTGTCAGAGACACCAAGAGGTTTCAAAAGCATTGCTTCATCAGTGCAGGGTGCTTAAGATACAGGGGCTTTACAGATCATTTTGTTGAACACCTTACTTTAGGTAGGGGCACAGGGGAGAAATGTTTTTAAAAGACCACAGATGAGGGCACCTAGCTGGCTCAGTTGGTAAGGCATGTGACTCTTGATCTCAGGGTCATGAGTTCAAGCCCCACAATTGGGGGTAGAGCTTACTCTAAAAAAACAAAACAAAACGACAGATCTTAGGACTCTCAAGGATTGTAAAGAGAAAGCGTCCATCTGTTTCATCCTTTAAACCTAACATCCACAACACCTAGCACATAGAAGATGTTCAGTAAATATTTACTTTATGAGACAAAACAAATGAACCAAGCCAGGGAGGGAAGTGTAAGATTTGTTTCTAGCTCAATGTCAGTGGATAATAAAGAATGTAATGGAAATAAAGGCTATTCACCAGTAGCCAGGTTTTTCTATAGAGACAGAAAAGCATCTCAAGTGAAACTACCAAACCACTTTGGAAAGCAAACTTAGATAGCTTTTTGGCTCCGTGATTCATCCTGCTGGTCTAAAACTACAACTGTCAGACACAAACTAAGCTTTAAAAGGGATCAGCTACAATGCTTAGATTTCCTGGTCTCACTGGCCCAACAAAGTTTTCATACCCAAGACCTAGTTCAACAAAATTGAGACATGACCATCATCAGAAGCTATAGATTTTTAATCTAAAGATTGGGCATACAGCAAAGCATTTTACATAAATTCTCACTTTTTTTTTTTTTTAAATTATGTAACAGGAAATAGGGGCCCCAGAAAAATAAGTCTCTTTCCATAGGTCTTAATCCTTGGCCTCTGCAGTAAAGACAATCCCTGTCAACCCAGCAAGTGTTTGTGATTCACCCACATATTACTTGGTAGGACACAAAAGCAGCTATAGGTCTGTCCCTTGTCTTCTTACTAAAGGATTACCGATAGCCTGAAAAGCAACATTCTGGCCCAGTATTCAGTACTTATACACATGAGCCTTTTAATTCTACATTTTCATATTTATGAAATGAGGGAATATTGGAGGAAGGCAATTGGAGTTGTTAGCTTCTAATCTTCTACCCATAAAGTTAAATGTTCAAGAGGGCCACGTATCGCAATGGGCTTTTGTTCAATGTTAGTTTTGCCAAATGTTGCAAAACAAATCCAGTGACTAAGAAAGTCATTAATTCCTATACTTCAGTTTCCTATCTCTAAGTTAGCAATAAGCTTCCCGCGCCCCACATTTAATTTTTAAGAATCTTGAGGGGAAAAATGTTTCATATGTAATTACCAACAATGTTGCTTGGTAAGACTTAGGACTGAGCTCAAAGTAATCCGCTCCTGGTAAAGCCCCTTCTGGCTGCTCTGGAGAGAAGAAGGACACTGATACACATAAGGAAATAACCGAGATGAAAAGGAAGGAAGAGATACAGCTTAAAGTGAAGAAATGACACAGACCCCCCACATACACACTTTAAAAACTTTATTTATATAAAAAACTCATTTGTTTTTAAAAGCATTAACAAGAGAGAAAGGAAAACAGAAAAGGTATGGAGCAGAAGACACGCCCCTTAGTACTGTTCGGTGGGGAGGTGGGATTTTTGGTTCTCTGGAATTGAATGTTTAGTGTTTTTATAAACAAAAAAGAAAAAAAATAGTTAAAGGTCCCCAAAAGCCCATGGCTGTTCTATTACCCACACCCCACCGAGAAAAAGAGCACCAGGAAAAGAGCAGAAGAGGACAAGAGAAACCAAGAGTGGGGCCAGGTCCAGATGGGGGCAATTTCCCCTGTGCAGTATGTTCTTAGGGTCACAGAGAGGAAAAGGCTCCTTTTTGCCAGAAAAGGAGTGGGAAGAAATGGGGGGGGGGGGGGGCGGTAAATAAGGGATTTTAATGCATAGGGGAAAGGAAAGGGGGGTGGTGGGTTGTGCACTTGTCTCCTACCCCATAGCCTCAATATATAAGGGAAGGGGGAGAGAGAAGGATAAAGATTTCCAGTTGCATTGAACAGAGCTTTTAGATTAAGGGGAGGAGTAAAAGGCAAATAAGGAAAAGGGTTAAAAAAAAAATCAACCAGCATAGCAGCTGATTCCTCTAGCCCAACCCACTAATAAACACTAAACAGAAAGGAGGAGATGCTGGGGGTGGGGTGGGGCAGGGAGGGCACAGATGCGACTTCCCTCAGGCCCCTTGGGAGATGACGATAAATTCTGGGCAACTAAGGAGTAAGAGTCGCACCACTCACTCCTCCCACATTTTGAGATTCATCAGAACAGGATGTTTGCAAAACCCCAACCATATACTATTGAGCAAAGCTGAATGGCTGAAATCAGAGGTTCTACCAATTCCCAATGGAGAATCTGAGGTTCTCTAGGTCATCCCTCCTTTCTGCTAGTTAGGGCCAATAGTGGGTAAGAAAGCAACAAAATATAATTTGCAAAATCATGAAAATGAGACTGCAGAGGCAAAGAAAGGCACATGGAAGGGAAGGAGGAGATGCACCCCAGGCCAAAGGCACAAAGAAGAGGCAAATCCAGGGGCGATCCCCCACCTTTTAAGGGTAAAGGGGGCAGGAGTATGTACATCAAGTCCTTTTGTCAGCCAACCAATCCAGGGAAAAGGCAGGGGAGGACAGAGCTAGAAGGGTAAGAAAAGGAGAAAGAAGGGCAGGGGGGAAGCCAGCTTCAAAGCTTCCTGCCAGTTTCAGACTAACTGATTCATGTACATTCCTACTAGCTCCTGCTAGAGGTTCTTCTCCTCCCCAGAAGACATCTTTTTGATCCTTCTCACCCAAAAAGTCTTCCTTGACACATTCTCCTCTTTCTACAGCCTCTTGCAAATGGCCAGGCCAAGTCAGCAGACATTTCACAGGATGGGAGAGGAAGATTAAGGACAGCCTTAGTAAAGGGCAGTGGCAGCAGCTGAGGGTTGGCATGAGGCTTGGAGAAGAGATGGAGTCTGTAGGTCCACAGTGGTCCCTGGCCTGGAGATGAGACCAAGGTTTCTTAATCTCAGTTCTAGGAGACCTTCACTTACTCAAGGGCCCTTGCCAGGTGGAATGTGCCAATGTTGCCAGCCTTCTTTGATTCAAAAATAGTCATCAGGAATACGGGAAGAGCTCACACTTCCGATTCTCCAAAAAAATAAAAGTCCCTTCCCCACCAAGAAAAAAAAAATCTTGATTAAGAATCATCAGTTTATCAGAGTGCTGGACACTGCATAGACAGCATGTAACTTCCAATTCTTCCCACGGCTTCCAGTGAGGATTCCCACTCTCTCCCTCCCTCCACACAAGGCCAAGAGTTCCAGGGAGAACTGGCAAAAAGAGCTAATTTGCAGCAGTTTCTCAAGATACGCATATAACTGAGTCAGGCTTCTTGGGAGCAACTGGAGGGGATCTGGAGGGGGGAGGAGGGACAATTAACCTTCACTGGAAGAAGGTAGGAGTTGGTAGAAAGAAGGTGGCCACTTAGGGCTATAAGGGCAGGAGGCAGCCTGGCAGTTGGCACAACAGTCCAGCGAAGAAAGGGAAAAATCGTCAGTCCATTTCACCACCAAAAAATAAAAGTACATATATTATAAGCCCAGATGTAGCGCAGACAGTGGTGCTAAATCTTCTGCTGTAGGGAAAAAAGAGAAAGAAACGTTAATAGGGTTGGGAATGAGGAGAACCAAAAGACAGTTGAGCAAATCCAGAGGGAGGAAAGCAGCACGGAATGGAGAATCAGATCACCGGAGGCACGTCCCAGCCTCTTAAGAGGCAATAATCACAGAAGCAGCACCCCCAAGCGCCAAGCGGCTGAGACTAGGGTCTCTGGCCCGATTGGATCAGCTTGATTGGCAAACTGCTGGCACATAGGGACCTCCTTCCTCAAGGACGATCTTGGGGGTGGCTGGAGGACATACCATGGAGGGGTTAGACACTTGGTCCCCCTCATCATCCAACTCTTCCTCCAGAGATTCCTGCCCCTCGTCCTGCTGTGAACACATGCAATTTGTTAGTATGAGAGTAAGGAAATAGAAACCTCGTGAGTATGTGCCAAACCTAAGGAAAATCCCGAAACTGGTCAACTCAAACAAAACAAGATAATAGTAAGAAAAGGGCAAGATATTCAAGAAAAGGCAGGGACAGGAAGAGAGTAATGTATGAGAATCTATTGGCATTAGTCACATCAGCAATACATTTATGGTCTTCCTTCTCCTAACCTGACCGTTGCAGAATTATGACCCAAGAAATCTCAACAGGAGTCAAAACTCCTACTTTTCCTGAAAATCCCTATCAGAAAAGGATACTGTCTTTCACTAGGTACTTTCTTCCTATTTCACAAAACATGAAGGTTTCAAAACAGAACTAGCCTTAGAAGGACAAGAGTATATAAAAGAGAATTTACCATCAGGGGTGTTCCCTTCAATGGCTCCATTTCACCTAGATCCCCGGATCGATCCAGTGTTCTGTTGTGGTCCCCTCTCTCATTCAGTGTGGAATAGTTGTTATCTAATGAAAAAAGTACAAGAAATATGATATTCCCTCTCGTGTACCATACATATTAAACAGATAAGTGTGAATTAGGCACCCCTGTTGGGAAGTAAACTTTGTCAAATGCTCCAGAAAGTCATTAAGTTCTAGTCCTTGACTTAAGGTCCCTGACTTAAAAATAATTTGAATCTAGTTGGGAAGACAATTAAATGAAACACACAGAGTATGACACATGATAATAAAGCAAAACAGAAGAGATCTGTCTATAAATGGTATTGGAATTAAGAAGAGAGCGTAGGGGTGCTGCAACAGTCAGGAAGCACCTAACAAAGGAGACAGGACTTGGTTAAGCCTCTGGGGATAAAGAAAATTTAGCAAAGCAAAGGGGAAGAAGGGCATTCCAGCAGGAAGTATGCTCTGAGAAAAATTTAAAAAGTAGAGTAAAGAGACAAAATAGCAAATTAGACCAGGTGGGCTGAAACAGAGTACATGGAAAGAAGATGGAAAGGGAGCCTGGGGTCAGCCTGTGAAATTCGGTAACAGTTTAAGGACCCAAACATAATTCTGTAGTACGTGGGGGTGGGCACAAGGGTGAATTAAGATTTGGGGGTTTTTTTTTTGAACCTTTGAATATGTGGGAATGTGGAAGAAAGTAGATATATCAAGTTTCACTAAATCTCCTCACATCCTTCCAAATAGAAATGTCCAGCCAATGAATGCTCTCCCAGGATGATGAAGGTGCTAGAAAAGAAACTGCAGAGCCAGACAGTTCTCATCCCAATGAAATATAACTCCGTGTCCTTAGGCAGGAATTAATCACCTACCTAATGATTTTGTGTTTGATCCCATACTGCTCATCTGAATTTCTTCCCGATCAGGTTTCTTATCTATACGGAGTCAGAAAGTTATCCAGGTCAAAAACCAACTCTTCAAAATCTATACTCATCATAAAAATTGCTCTCTGGTTGGTCCTCCCTCCCTCCCATCAAATTTTTACTGAGCACCCACTATGTGCCAGGCACTAGACAAAGCCCTCAGGGGACTTAAGAGATCCCTTTCCAATGGAACCCTAACGTTCACTCTTAACAACCATTCACTCTTAACAAGTACTTGTTAAATTATTTGGTCTCCAGACCCCTTTACACAGTCTTAAAAATTATGAAGATCCAAAAAGTATTCACTGGTGTCAGTTATATATATATTACTATTTTCCTGTATTGAGAAATTTTAAGTATTTCACTTTTAAAAGAAAAAATAGGGTGGCATCTGGGTGGCTCAGGTGGTTCAGCACCTGACTCTTGATTTCAGCTCAGGTCATGATCTCACTGTTCGAGCCCCATGTTGGGTTCTGCACTGACAGTGTAGAGCCTGCTTGGGGTTTTCTCTCTCCCTCTCTCTCTGACCCTACCCCACTTGGACTCAGTCTGCCTCTCTCAAAAATAAATAAATAAATAATTAAATAAATATATTTTTAAAAATTTTTTTTCAACGTTTATTTATTTTTGGGACAGAGAGAGACAGAGCATGAACAGGGGAGGGGCAGAGAGAGAGGGAGACACAGAATCGGAAACAGGCTCCAGGCTCTGAGCCATCAGCCCAGAGCCTGACACGGGGCTCAAACTCACGGACCGCGAAATCGTGACCTGGCTGAAGTCGGACGCTTAACCGACTGCACCACCCAGGCGCCCCAATAAATATTTTTTTAACAGTAAAAATAGGGGTGCCTGGGTGGCTCAGTCGGTTAACCTTCTAAGTCCTGATTTCAGCCCAGGTCATGATTCATGAGATCAAGCCCCACCTCAGGCTCTATGCTGAGAGTGCGGAGCCTGCTTGGGATTCTCCCTCTCCCTCTGCCCCTCCCCCGTGCTCTCTCTCTCTCAAAATAAACATTTAAGTTAAAAAAACTTATTCCATGTTAACATTTTAATGTTTTTTAAAAGCAGGTTTGTGGGTTTTTGTTTTTGGTTTTTTTTTTTTTCTACATTTTTGCATATGTCTTTAAAGTTTGGCTTAATAGAAGACAGCTGGATTTTCCTATCTACTTCTGTGTTCAATCTGTCATGATGTTATTTTAGTTGAAGTATATGAAGAAAATCCAGCCTCCCACAGACAAAAAGTTGGAAAAAGAATTTTCAACAATTTTTCAGATAATTATGTATATTCTTTGATAGTACACTAATACACAACAAGTAGAATTTCTCTAAAGAGCAAGTTGAGTTTCTCTAAAGTTAGCAGTAATGTAGAATCTGAATCCAAATGAATGACCTCTTCTTCACACTTTGTTAAATTAAAATGCATTGGTCTGTCTTGCACTTTGAATGGGTCAGTTACCCATTCATGATTCTGAAACACCACACACTAGTCATTTGGAAAATACTGGTTCATAGAGTAATGCAGATCTTCTACATGTTAACACATTTCATTATACAACATCAAAAAAAAAAAATCACATTCATTACTATCACCACTGGTTTGATTAAAATGTCTTTTGGGGTGCCCGTGTGACTCAGTTGATTAAGCATCCGACTCTTGATTTTTGCTCAGGTCATGATCTCAGTTTCATGAGTTCAAGCCCCATGTCGGGCTCTGTGTTGGCAGTGTAGAGCCTGATTGGGATTCTCTCTCTCCCTCTCTCTCTGCGTGTCCCCACCCCATAAATAAAATAAACCATAGATAGATAGATAGATAGATAGATAGATAGATAGATAGATAGATAGATAGTCTTTTAAGTATGGGTGTGTTATCAGGCTCATAATGGCAGGTACAAGTTTTTCACTTGAAAATTCAGGCAACAAGTACTGTTAGTACTATTTTTCCTGAAAGTGACAAGCTCATTGCATTCATTTTTAAGAAAATGTCTAGCAAATACTCAAGTCTAAAACCATAGCTTGCCATTTTTTCCCAAGTAAAAATGGCATTCCGTAAAAAGAGTGGCTGGTCCACTCAGAAACTCCAACTAGAGCACCTGTGCTTTCCCCCAGGTCCACTACCACACTCTGGATGCAGCACAGGGCTCGCCAAGTACTTCCTATTTCATCAGCAAGGGAGATTTCAAAAAGACATGTGCTCAAGGTCACAAACTATAAAATTAGTAATTCTTACAGCTCCATCAAGTACATTAACAAGTGAAACTGGCTCTTTTACATTGTGAGCGCATGGCCACGAAGCCTAGGACGGCTAGTGGTGTGGGGTTGGTGCCATAGCTGCTGCTGCAAACACTCCCACTGCTTCTGCATAGTCAGCACAGATGTCAACAGACATGGGGATCCTCACACCACATCTCAAGAACCCTGATGTTGGAACACCTGGGTGGCTCAGTCGGTTAAGCGTCCGACTTTGGCTCAGGTCATGATCTCAGAGTTTGTGAGTTCGAGCCCCGTGTCGGGCTCTGTGCTGACAGCTCAGAGCCTGGAGCCTGCTTCAGATTCTGTCTCCCTCTCTCTCTGCCCCTCTCCTGCTCACACTCTGTCTCTCTCAATCTCTCTCTCTCTCAAAATAAAAACCTTAAAAAAAGAGAGAGAGAGAGAGAGAACCCTAATGGAGGCAAAAGCCAAGTGTCAGCAAGATAATAAGGGTTACAGCACACTTTCATGAAAAAGAAAATGTTTCATAAAATACGCTAATTCATCTTTGGGGCGCAAAATTTATTTGCTCACACGGCAAAAGTGTTTAAAAGATAAAACCACAAATAGCAGCAGTGATCTCTGGGTAACAGAAAGAAGTGATTTTTGTTGTTATTTTTCTGGTTACCTGAATTTTCTAATTTTTCAACAGTCCACATATTACATGGTATTATGTGGAAATTTAAAAACCAAAAAATAATCATTATGCGATATATACATACATCAAAGCACTATGTTGTACACCTTAAATTTACACAATGATATATGTCAATTATCTCTCAAACAGAGAAAACAGTTGTAAGTCCGCAAGCAAAGACAGGATCGCTTCCAGGCTACTGCCTGTTTTCTCTTCTAATGCTCAGGCCTACCAGCCTCTTGGTACAACCCTGAGGTCAAGTATTATTACCGTCTACCAAAAGACTAGCTCATGCAGTAACAAATACGTATTCTATTCCACGGGAAGTAAGCCCACTGAAGAATAGCCGTGGTGGAGTAAAAGCAGAGGGGTACGCCCCCCAGACACTGTACCTGATTTTGGGTTCCGGTCAATGAGAGGGAGAGTGCTGTCATCATATGAATGACTGCTCTGGCTTCGAGAAGCATTGTTTAGATTTACCTGGAAGCAAACATAAAATGCAACAATGTCACAAAATACTGAACTCACCCATATTTTATTTCCCAACGGGCACAGATCTTTAAGTTCCTATTCCCAAATATAGCTCTTCCCAAAAGGTACCTCATATGGGTTAAATATCTACATAGTGAAACAAATGAGGGTTTTGTGGCTTCTATTTATGTTCCTGAACAGGAGATTACAGAGGTACCAAACACTCGCACTATCAGAAGGTGACCTAGTTTCCAGTAAATTCCTTCAAGGGGCTATGGCACATCTGGGGAAAAGTCAAACAGGCCATCTTCCCTCGTCCCCACCAATGTGGACAGCATGCTGTGGCACCGAGGAGAATCACAGCTATTCTGGCACCAAATGAAGCACAGCATCGTTCTTTTCCAGGAAGGAGTAAACTGAATGATCTCCTTACTCAGAAAGACTTGGGATAAAGCAGGACTTAAGGCAATAGTGAGGAGGAAGGAACCAAAGACAAAAGTGTTACATGAAACCAAGGGAAAAAAGGGTCAAGTCTCAGGCCCAAGAGTTACTCTACCTGAAAGTCTGATTTCTTCCATCCTTCTTTTTCCAGTGGCTTCCGCAGCTCCTTATATCCCCAGATTGTCTGTAATACAAGTGCTGCTGCTCGGACTTCTTTTTCTGAACGGTTCCTTTTGAGGAAAGTAATACGATATGGAATTTGGGTGTTAAGACCAAGGAGGAAGCTGAGAGCCTGTACTCTCCAATATAATGTAACATAAGAAGAAATGTCGAAATGGCCAAGATCAAGTATTCACCAAGTTCTGTACTGTGTCCCAAACAGTGACACAAAAAAATGTTTGATGCAACAGGTCTGTTGTCAATTTATAGCTCAACATTAAGACAAAACATTAAGACAGCATTATCTCTTCACACTTTATATGTAAATAAGAAAGCAAACATGGAACGCTCCTTCCTAGTAACTCCCCTCTCACACACAAACTCTTCCAGTTGTCATTTTCAGTGTTAAACTCACCCTGATTTGTTGATCAACACCAGCTTCTCAATACCCTGTGTCTCTCGAAGCTTTTTGGCAGCCTCCAAGTTCTCAGCAATAACCTCATTGATGGTGTTCAAAAGAGAGACCACAGTGTCCTCAGAGAAATTCTGGGAAGAGCTCTGCTGCCCTCCTGGCAGGTTCTTTACCAAGTTCGGAATAGCATGTTTACCTACAGCGTTAAGACAGAAGGACTGTGTGCAGGGAGAACAAAGCAAGTCCAGTATATGGAGCCTAACACTGTACTTACTTGCATCAATCATATTAAGTGCAATTCACTATCCACATGAATCAACTTCATTTTGCTATGGGGTTATCGTATCAGAAGAGCCATGAACATATGGTCCTTCTTACTCCTGTATTTATTCTCCCCGTTAGTCACATTGAAACTATGTGAATACTTTAGGGGCGCCTGGGTGGCGCAGTCGGTTAAGCGTCCGACTTCAGCCAGGTCACGATCTCGCGGTCCGTGAGTTCGAGCCCCGCGTCCGGCTCTGGGCTGATGGCTCAGAGCCTGGAGCCTGTTTCCGATTCTGTGTCTCCCTCTCTCTCTGCCCCTCCCCCATTCATGCTATGTCTCTCTCTGTCCCAAAAATAAATAAACATTGGAAAAAAAAAAAAAAAAAAACTATGTGAATACTTTATATCAAATATGTTACAACGCCCACTAACAAAGCAAGTGCTTAATGAAGAATAGCTGTTTTTATTCTAGTTTTGAAGAGTTACCAGTTCTTGTCTTTCTAGGAACCATTAAACTAGAACCCTCAGAACCACAAACTATGGAGGACTAGCCAGGATCCCTCCTCTCAGTCACTGCAATAATAACTCTTTAGCATCTGCCAGACTAAAGGCTTGGTACTGATACTGAGATTAACGGTGTGCATCCAACTCCTTACCAATCAGTTCTTTGTTGCGAGCATCTACCGCCAGATTTCTCAGTGCTCCGGACGCAGCTTTCACTACACGCTCGTGTTCACTGGTCAGGAGGTCAGCAATGGCAGAAAGAGCCTTCTCTTGACGCAGAGCAGAGCGGATGTATCGACCATACTGGAAGTAACACACAAGAAGAGGTGGAACAGATTACACACAGTGGCAAACTAGTTAGATAAGTTCTCCCATCTCTAAGTCTATTTTCTGAAAGGTACTCACCGTCCAGCGCCCAGCACACAAGTTCTGGATAGCTCCAGCTGAGGCTTCTAGGATGGCAGGAGTCTTGCTCTCCTTGAGGAGTGAGATGTATATCCGAACCACCTCTGGCTGAAATAAAAGCTCATAGCCTGCACAAGAAAGGGCAGGAAAGCAGGGGATGCTAGTCATTACCTAAACACCAGGCTCTGGCTGGTTGAAGTTCAGCCTCAGTACTCTGGATCGATGGATTTATGCTCCTATACCATTAGACCCCCTATACTCTCCCACTCACCCAAGAGCAAACTCAGAGGCTTGATTCCATGCCTTCTTAAGAATAATTCATCCATGGGAAGAGCAGAACCGACCTCAACTCATATGCAACTCCTTTCTCTGTTTTCTCTTTGTCTCCTCTCTTCCACAGTCTACTTTGGCCTTGGCACTCAGGGCATTCAGGTGCCCACTGACACCGCTCAGGGTTAAAGATTCCTCATCTCAAGTGAATTATTTCTAACTTAACTGAATCATTCTGTCTACCTTTACTATGACTAAGTACAAAGCCTATCCTAGATTTAACAACATCTAAAATTTTTACATCCATGAAGAACTGTGAATTTTAAACTCACTGTACTGGTAAACATAAACACCCAAACTGTGAGAAAGAGGCTTCTTAAAACAATTACAGTCCTAAGGACAGTAGTGGTTACTTAGAGCACCTCCGTTTCTGGCCTAGATGGGTTCAGGACCCTACCCATCCTCCAATAATCTGAAAAGTTGCCACAACAAGCCATCTTTCCTAAGTTACTGCTACAATACCAGTTTCCCAGTGCTCCACCATCATTCCATGCCCAGAGTAGTAGGAGGACAGAGAACAGTGATCATACTGCAGAGTCTACTGTTAGGCTACCAAACGCTTGTCTGTGAACTATATATATATATGAGACCGAGATCCCTGGAGACTAAAAAGAAAAAGATAACTTACCCCGGGCAGGACTAGTTCTTTTAGGGAAATCCACTGTATCGTTCGCTGGATCCTCTGTGGGTTTTTTCCCTTTGGAAATTAAAAAAAGGAGGGGAGGGGAAAAAGTTTAAGAAAGGAAAGAGTCCACATAGTGTACTTTTTATTCTTCAGTCAAAATCTTTGGATCAGAGATACATCAAGAGGGGGGAAAAAAACAAAAAACAAGGTCCCCCCCCACAAGCTGTCCCAGCAGGGGGCTGTGCAGAAACAAGGACAGAAAACAGGCAGCAGACAGGTAAGGTAAGGATAAGCACCGTTGTTGCTGTTGTCCTGAGTTCTGATACCTGGGTCTGCTATCCAGAAATAGCATGCCATGAGCCATTAGCTCCAAAGAGCTGAACTTGTTTCAATGGTCCTCCTCAACTGAATTTTCCTACATGCATCCACAGGGAAGGGTTAGGAAATACTAGGGAAGCTAAAACCAAAGCATGCAAATTAGAAGTCCATAAGCGCCTTAAAAGATTCCACTCACCTCTGGAGAACCACTCATCTTCCAGTGCGTCACCCAAGGTGGAAAGCAGAGAGAAATGAAGGAAGAAAAATGCAGGAGAGAGATGTCAACAGGATCGTGGGCAAATAAGCAGGGAAGCAAGGAGGAAAAGAAAAAACAGGAAACACAAAGGAGGAATGGGGGAGAAGGCCCCAGATTAGTTGAGTTCTCGTCCTTCACTGCCCCCAAACTGATACCAATGACCACCACCACCACCATGATCACCGCCATGAATGGAGAACACGACACTGGGGAAGCGGCTGCAGAGCGAGGAGATATCCTTGACTAGGCAGACTCGTGTACCGCTCAGCAAGTATTTTGTGCCTAAAGCTAAAAGAGTTCCTTCCCTTTCCCATTCTACATTAAAGAGCAAGGAACAAAGAACCAAAACTCACCTTTGCCCTTCTTGGCCCCAAAGCAACTGGCAGCATGTGGCCCAGTATTATTGGCAACGTTGGGAGGTGCCTCTTGGTAACGCTCTGCCTGTGGGATCTCCCGGTGAACTTGGTATGACAAATTCCGAAGAAGGCAAACGCAGTTCTCCACAAGCTTGGGGACACAAGATAAAGGGCTCGGTGAGCGAGGAGAATGCCTATAGTGATTTCCCAGCAAGTACAGGTTTCCATGATCCAAGTATTAAAATACTGATCCCCAAAAGCATAGCCCAATCCATCATCTCTCACAAAGCCTCTTAAGAGCACCAAGCCTCTCAAAATCCTTGCAGCCTCAGGCTACTGGAAGGTTTCTGCCACCATTTGGTGTGTGACACAAAACCGAGGGTCACCCTTTTTCCTACTTAGGAAAATATAGAACCTTGGAAATATAGCTAAACAGCTTTAAAACAGATTATACAGGTGAAGGAATTTCTAAAGAAAACCATGGTGAACATCTGCTTTAGGGAACAGGAGCTGGTACAGATACCTCAGGTCATCTGAAAGCCTGAGATGGTAGGTCTGCACTACTGGTGCCTCATGGTTGCTGTGAATGGAATTCACTCAGCTGTCAACTTACCTTGCTATCTGAATCCTTCTGCCCAATCTCAGCCTGCACAATGAAAATGAGGGCATCCACTAAACCATCACATTCCCGAAGTTTCCGGCGAGCCTCACTCCTCTCTGAGCTGACATTCCTGAGGGGAAAGGGAGAGGCTTCAAGATGACTCAAATCTAGAAATCCTCCCTTGATATCTTCAACATTTACAAGCCTCCTCTGTATCTTTTCTTTTCACTATAACGAATAGTGAGTACTTGTTATAAGCAAGGCACTGCGGTTAGAGAAAGTTAAGACAATCCCTACTTTCAGGACATTTATACTGTTAACAGTGCTTTAAGATAGAATAGATACTTCTTTCATGGAAGGACGAATAAAGAATGGGGCAGAGAACACAGGGGTATACTCCAAAGAGAGAAAGAAGATATCAAGAAAATTTTCATGAAATAAAGGCATTTCTGAGTTTAGCCTCAAAAGATAAATAAGGAGGGGCGCCTGGCTGGCTCAGCCGGTAGAGCGTGCGACTCTTGATCCTGGGGTTTTAAGTTCAAGCCCCACGACGGGTGTGGAGATTACTTAAAAAAAAAAAAAAAAAAAAAAAAATCTGTAGGAAAAAAAAGATAAAAGAGACAGGGGTGATGTGGACTGAAGGAAGAACAGTTCCTCCCCCTACCCTTCTCGTACATTTTGTACTCCTTTTGTTCACTCATTGCAGCCTTACTTGAAATACATATCATTGAGGACAGGGACACAGACACACACAAAAGCTCCAAGCTCAGGACTTGACAACTGCTTTACATGTGGTAGATATTGAACAAGCATTTACAAATTAAATGAACAAAGTCAAAGAGGCACAGAAGTGAGGATGTGCAGGGAACAACAAGTAAACCAGCGTAGCGAACGTATGTGGCATACAAAGGAGTAGTGACAAAGGTAGAAGACAGGCTGGAGTCAGAGTCACTCCTCCAGTCACAGGAATGGAGGCTGAGTGACAGGCTGAAGAATTTAAAAAGAAAAAAAAAAAAAATGTTAGTCCTCAAAACTTCAATCTTCATACTCTTGAAGCCCTTACGTTACCTAAGACAGCCAGCTGTGTTGGTAAGCACCGACTCCCACTCGATATGGCGCGGTTTGCAATCTTCATTTGGTTCCCGCTCCCAACCAGAGTGTGGGATGATCACCTCATCTGTCAAGGCATGCAGTGCATGGTCCACAATCTCCATTTTGATTGAGTCATGGGATGAGAGATTCCACAGGGTTCCTGGCAGAGACAACTCATCAGATAACCTCTCCAACACCCAACACAGGATGTTTGAAGAAAGCCAAAGAGAATCCCCTACTCCATCATTTCTCAGTCTTCCCCAATACTTTATAATCTGGTATAACTAGATACATTATACTGATATTTAAGCTTTTGTTTGTGACTCACGGTAAGAAATATACATTATGGCTCAACATACACATACATACATACATGTCATGAAATAAAATTTCATAAAGTAATACTTATAAGCAATGCTCTCTGGGCTATCTCTACCAGAGTTTCTCAACTTCAGCACCACTGACCTTTTAGGCCAGATAATTCTTTGTTGTGGGAAGCTGACCTGTCCACTGTTAGATGTTTAGCATCTCTGGCTTTTACTCATTAGATGCCAGTAGCACTCCCCACAAGCCAAGTTGTCTGTCTCCAGACACTGCAAATATCCCCTGATGGGCAAGATCAGTCCTGAGAACTAATAATCTACCCTATTTTTTGTTCTTTCTTTCTCTTGAAATACTGATTGGGATTCACAAAACTGTATTTAATATGCACTAATGGATCACGACCCACAACATGAAAAACAACTCTTCTAAAACAAGGGCCACAAGCTCGATTGTCCACACACGCCAGGCAGGTATGTCAGAAGCAGATACTTAAAAGAAATTACAAGAGAGTAGAAAAACGGCAGACACCCAGCTTCAGTGTTTGGGAGACAACTTCCTACGTGGCAGTAGTTGGCTAAAGGCAATAGAATACGTTCAGGATTATTGCAAACCGGAGCGCACACGTACCAATCAGCTCAGACCAACTGTCAGGGAGCAAAATAAACCTACTGTTACCAATCCATGCACGTTTTTACCAGAAGCCAAGAATCTGGAATTTTAAGTGAAATCTTCTGAATTTTAAACATCAGCAACCAATTCTTTAAACTTTTGAAAACCTTGTGTGATCCAAACAAATCTGTGAGATGGATTTGACCCAAAGACCACAAGTTCACGACCTTGACTCAAAAATAAAAGGACTGGAAATCCTTCTAGCTCTCAACATCTCCAGGGGTAAGAGTAACCCCAACCGAGCAGTCCTCTTGTGCCTGTAACTCACCAGTAATGACTTCAGTGAGGTCCATATCACGAGCCTTTCGGAGCAATCGCACAAGGGCAGGAACACCATCACAGTTTTTTATGGCGATCTTGTTATCCTGGTCACGCCCAAAAGAGATATTCTTGAGAGCTCCACAGGCTCCAAGATGCACTTCCTTTTTGGGGTGGTCTAACAGCCCCACCAGTACTGGGATTCCCTTGAGCTTCCGAACGTCAGTCTTCACCTTGTCATTGCGATAGCACAAGTGTTGCAGGTACGCAGCTGCATTAGACTTGACAGCATCCAGGCGGAACCCTAACATGGCTATCACCTCTGGCAGCTCTGGCTGTCTCCAGTTGGGAGGTGGTGGCCCTCCCTTGCGCAGGCTATCCAAGCTTGCTAAACTTCCCCGTTCATGCTGGGCCAGAGGAGCCCAATAGTACTGGTCCGATGGCACCTCCTCACCAATCATGTCTTCATAGCTCCTGCAGTGTTGGAAAAACCAAGAGGAAAGACGAATACATCAAGTTGTTGAGTCTGGTTTCCCGGTGAGCTCCCATTACCCCTCACCTCCAAGGCAAGAGTAACTTCAGCTCCAGTACGCTAGATCTTACCTCTCCTTTGCATACATGATGCGTTGATCAATTTTTCTTAAGGAGAGAAGGTAACAATTTTAAAGGCATCTGCATTTAGATTAAAACTACCTTTTTTTCCTATCAAGTTTACTAGCTTGGAAGAGAGTAACAAATATTCAGAGACGTTAATCACAAAAAAAGAACCAAATCCTGACTGCTTAGCACTTAAATGATACCTGACAGCTAACCTCTCTGGATAGAGACTGAAATAAACCCTCAGATGACAGGGTTAAACCAAAGAAGTCAGCAAACAATGTCTGAGAACAGTTCTTACAAGCCTTTAGCTAAACAGGAAATGAGGCATTTACACACAGGAAACAGCTGCTGGGATTAGACCCTTAAACACACTTCTTATTTAAGCCTCTCCTTATCTTATTTTGAAAATTATAAGAGAGGAGGTGATAAGAGTAAAAACAGTACATGCCTTCTTGGTACATCACATGAGGACTTCGCTTTGGTATGAGCCTGAACATTAATTTTCACAGTCCACCCCAACGTCATCTCTGCTATTCAACAAATATGTTTGAGATAGGATTTCTAGCCTCTAATTTCTAAATACCTCAGATTCTGTTAAAACAGAGGCTACAGAACACCACAGCATTTGGGATACCCAGTCACCAAGAAAAGTACAAAAACAAAGCAACTGAAGGTTTAGAGAAGTCTAACCAGAATTCTTCCTATTTCAGTACTACCAGCAACCACTAGAGGGTGAATCTGTCACACTATTATTTATTCATAACCACCAGGAAGGAAGAGACCCATTATCTGTGAGCTCATCTCACTCTTTGGCTCCCATAGGAAAGAGGAGAATCTATTGTGTGGAACTCTCCAAATGAGTCTGTTGTTTGTTCCACAAAACCCCTCCCACTGTCAGCCCAACCCTCAAGGTTAGCCAGGAGCCAAGGGCCTGCCTCAAAGCTGTCAACATCAACCACTCAACAGCAACTCAGATGGACGAAGCATTTAGTAAAAATCACTATTTTTTAATATCATTGAAACAAAATGAACAGGTTATAGAGCTGAGTTTTAAAAATAAGCTACTGAACAGTATTTTAAGTAAGATTCCAGTTTAGCCAAGAAAAAGAAAGTCAGGGTATGTTTACCTGCATAGGAAAAAAGAACTCGCACCAAAGGAAAGGAAACACCAAATGTTAACCATAGGTCTTTATCAATGGATGGTGTGCCTTTCTGGGTTTTCTAGTTTTTAGTGAGCATATTTTACTTTGATTATTATTTTAATATAACCAATCACAAAAACAATTGCTATAACCAAGATGTTGGTCACTCAGTTGTATTTCCTTCTTTTACAAGCAGTGGATCATGACATTCTTTCCCTTGTTTTACAAATAACAAAGCTGTACCCAGAAAGATTAAATGACTTGCTTGAGGCTATGTAGCTAGTGGCAAAGGCACAACTAGAAGTCTTCTGGTTCAGTGCTTTTTCCACTAATCATTCTGCCTTACTGTTTCCGTTTGACCTTGTATTACTCTCCTAGGCCTAGAGCAGGAAGCAGCAAATGTTCTTGCTAGTCAAGCAGGTTTCCAAGTCCAGTGCCACCCTGGAAGAGACCCAAGAACCAGGCCCCAGACGCTCTCTATGTCAATTGCCACAGCAAGGGACAGCAGAGAATGAGCTGGCCACCCACACCTGCCTAGGTCCAATCACTCTACTAATGAGGAAGTCAGAAAGGCAGATTTGTTAACAAGCAGAAGGGCCAACACCCTGGGCAGACTCTTTGGTGATAGCTGTTATCTACCAGTGCTCCAAGTTGCACCAGCTGAGGTCTGATGCCCACCCCACTGCCCCCTCCCCCCAATGAAAGGTGAGTCACATGGGAGTTGGACTAGCTGTCCATATGATACAATACCTAAAAGGTGAGTGACTCAGGCTTAGATAATGGGGCCTCTACCCCTGGGCCCAGCCCAGTTCATTATTAACCAAAGCTACCTAATATGAGGAAAATGAGCACAAAGGCATTTGCTTTAGAAGGTTATGATCCCATAGAGAAATTCAGCAACAGCTGCTAGGATAGCCTTACCATCAAGACATCTATACATCTTCCCCTTTACTTCTTATTTTTCCTTGCCTAGTAAACACTATGTCTCTGATTTAATCTAAAGCAGAGTTGGCAGCCTATGGGCCAAACTTGTTTTTGCACAGCCCGAGCTAAAAATGGGCTTCTATATTTTTAAAAGTTTGTAAAAAGAACTACAACACACAACAAAAATTATACATGGCCCGCAAAGCCTAAAATGGTTCTATCTAGTCCTTCACAGAAAAGGTTTGCCAAACCCCATTCCAAAGCATTCTCTCAAGGCAAACCATCTACCAGCCCAAACATCAATCATGCCCTTTTTCAGATCACCAAAGAATCCTCCGGGATGAGTAGTAAAGTCAGAAGAGGCAGCTGCTTAGTGACCTTTCAGAATGTCACTAATGTACCACCCTCAAAGGATGCCACCCCCATTTCATTTTATAATCAAATGTAAGAACCAAAACACAGTGTCAATTTGGGCTTTTGTGAGATCAAGGTTTGTTTTTAACTTGAGATTAAAATCACCATGGGGAGGGTTCTCCCTTCACTGTCTATTCTGGCCTAGAAAGCCTAAAACCCTCAACTCTGAATACCAAATCAGATGCTGAAGAAATTCACAAGAGCAAGGGAGTGTCCCACAGCCCCAGGCACCAAGCTCCTTTGTGATGCTGCCTATCTCTAACTGGGGGTTAGGCAGAAACAGCAGAAACTCTTGGCATAGAAGCAAAGGCCATTCTTCAGGATATAGACCAATAACCATCACAAGTCATTTTCTATAATTAGATATATGACTTCTATAATGAAAAAGAGACAAAAAAGCAAGTCAATATTTAGTAAAATCACAGAAGGGAAGACACAAGTGTCTCTTATTGAAAAACACTTGGGAGAAAGAAGAGGGGAGCCTGGGTGGCTCATCCATCTGACTCTTGATTTCAGTTCAGGTCATGAACCCAGGATCGTGGGATCAAGTCTGGCGATGGACTCTGCTGAGCGTGGAGCCTGCTTGAGATTCTCTCTCTCCCACTACCCCCTCCCCCACTTGCTCTCTAAAACAAATAAAATGAACAAAATACATTTAAAAAAAAAAAAAAAAGAGCTGTCCCTTTTCACTATTTTGAAAAGACCCTTACCTTCCCCTTTTCTTCCCTACCTGAGTCGTCGGCGAGGGTCAGAGGGCGTCCCCGTCCGACGGGCAGTGCCATAATCAGACATCATGCCATAATCCAGGTCATCATAGCCCATGCTACGTTGGTCGTCCTCTAGCCCATAAGGCTCTGGATGAAAACGATGCAGATCCACACTGCTCCCACCTACCCGAACCTGGGGCTGGGGCCCATAGACATCCTGTCTACTAGGTGCCCGATAACCTTCCATGCTGGGCCGATACCGCTCCTCAATGCGGGTCACCCGTGACAGACTGCCATAGTTGTCACTGCTACTTGGATAACCATCTTCATAGTGGCGGCTATATCCATCAGGAGGGTAGTGGAAGTTCCTGGGAAGAGTAGCAGTGCCTGCTTGCCCCACGTAGGGACCAGGTCCCCCATTGCCATTCTTGCGGAAGTCACGACCCAGAGTCTGGATATAGTTGTTAGAAACTGACGAGGCATCCACAGGCAGCCCATCTGGTCCCATAGGGACTGGCTGTACTGTCCGTGTTGTCACAGTCTTCACCACTTTCTTAACCTTCAAGTAAGGAAAGAGAAAAGAGTGAACAATAGAAGCTTAAATTCTAGACTGCTCTAAGAAATGAAATAAACCCCTACTGCCAGATCACTTTATCTAGAAATGCCTTACGCTTTACCATCTACCCTCCTCTCCATCTTAGAGGAAGTCCCCAGGCAGGACAGCTGCACTGACAGTAACTGTGCCTATAAAGGAAGCTACTATAGACCTTATAAGGTCTTTCTTTCTTCCCCATTCCATTAGATTTTCCCAGATCTCTTCTATATTCCCTGTCTGGCCAGAGACCACTTTCTTTATGCCTCCACTACATACATTCAACACCTTTCATCCACCTTAATTAAGTTTTTTTTTTTAATTTTTAAATTGTTAAATTTTTTTATATGTTTATTTTTTTTTTTAGAGAGAAAGAGAGCACAAGGAGGGGAGGTTCAGAGATAGAGGGAGACAGAATCGAAAGCAGGCTCCAGGCTCCGAGCTGTCAGCACAGAGCCCGACATCGGGCTTGAACTCATGAACTGTGAGATCATGACCTGAGCTAAAGTCAGGTGCCTAACTAACTGAGCCACCCCAGTGCCCCCACCCTAATTAAGTTCTTAATCCCTCCCAGTAAAGCCCACAAGAAGACCTCCTCCATCATCCCCGACCTCGTATAAGTCTTAGCTTACTGTGGTCTCTGTGCGCCGAGTAGTTCCATCATCAGAGGTCTCCACGGAGACAACAGACATGGCTCCCTCCGGGTCCTCCTCCGTGTAGGTCTCCACAATCTGCCCTGGCTCCTGCATCCTGGGAATGGTACTATACACAAGGTGACTGTGATCCTGTATGGAAAAGAGGAAAAGCAAGAAACAGCCATAAAGATCAACAGTCCAACCCAATGACAAGCAGTCTCCCTAGAGACAAAGACTTCTCATGCATCTTCCATGGGCCCCAGGATTTTCAGAGGGGTAGCCTTCCCCACGTTTTGAACTTCTACAAAAGAGCAGAAGCTATAATTTCCCAGTTCTAGTCATCTAACAAATATGAACTGAGGGGTATCTGGGTGGCTCAGTCGGTTGAGTGTCCGACTTTGGCTCAGGTCATGATCCTGTGGCTTGTGGTTCAAGCCCCGTGTCAGGCTCTGTGCTGACAGCTCAGGGTCTGGAGTCTGCTTCAGATTCTATGTCTCCCTCTCTCTCTGCCCCTCCCCTGCTGATGCTGTCTCTCCTCTCAAAAATAAACATTCAAATATTACACACACACACACACACACACACACACACACACATATATATATATATATATATAAACTGAGTTAACTATAGCCACATCAACACCCAAGTGACAGAGACAGCAGACAGCAGATTTAACTTCCCAGTTCTGGTTGTCAAAGTGAATATGATCTGTGTTGACCGCGGCTACATCTACATATGAGGGATCCTTCAAAAAAGAAGTTCAACCAATAAAGAACTTTTAAGATGAACCAGAAAAATCCCCAAAAGAGCCATCTTCTGACTGGCTCTGTACCCTTCAGAAACTGCCTAAGGCTCAAGACCAACCAGATTTCAGGTAGAAATAGAAGCACGCCCATTCCAGAAAAGGGATGCAGTAATTGAGGGATCAAATACCGGATCAACAGCCATTAAGATTCATTCCAAAATACAATCATCTATACATTGAAGCTCCACTGTTTTATTTTCTTAATTAATGGGGGGGGGGGGGTACTTACAATGTACTTTACAAGACACCCATAAGCTTTTATAGGCTGGGGAAGGAAGAAGATACAAATGAAACAGCTGAGACTGTGAACCAAAGAAGTTACCTGGGGTCCGTTGAGTTTCAGATCTGAAAATTTCTGTCGCTCAAGGTCAGCATCGCCCACAAACCGGCCGTTCTGAAACACAGCCCACAAGGAGATAATTCATTTTGTGGCCTTCCTTTGCTCTATCAAATACAAATTATTTTTTCCAAACAGGAAAAGGGCTTTCAAAATGATATTTGTGGCCTGGAGTCCTTCTGTCAAGTACTTATAAAAGAACAACATCACCCCTTAGTTTTAGCACTTTCCTCAAAACTGGAATTGGGCCTGGTACTAGCAGACTGGGTCTTTGGAGGATAAGAAGGTAAGCTCTATGAGGGCAGATGTTTGTTGTATTTTTATTTTTCATTTTTTGGTCAGTTTTGTTCAGTGATGTATTTCCAGTGCCCTGACCAATGCTTGGCACATAACAGGCACTCAAAAACTATTGGCTGAGTAAATAGCAGAGACTCAGGTAAGTCCTTAAAAATATAAGGCTAGGTTGGGGAGTTTCCAAAGGCCTTCTTTTTTTTAATTTTTTTTTTTTTAACGTTTATTTATTTTTGAGACAGAGCATGAATGGGGGAGAGTCAGAGAGAGAGGGAGACACAGAATCCGAAACAGGCTCCAGGCTCTGAGGGGTCAGCACAGAGCCCGACGCGGGGCTTGAACCCACGGACCGCGAGATCATGACCTGAGCTGAAGTCGGACGCTCAACCAACTGAGCCACCCAGGCGCCCCTCCAAAGGCCTTCTTTATTGCTCCGTCCATATTCATGCTCTACTACCACTGGAAACTTCCAGATCAGAGAGACGCAAGAGATAGGAGTCTCTCTTTCCAATAGGAAGAAAATGAGTACCCCAATTCCCCTCAAGCAGACAGTTGTCTCAACATCATCTTCACCAATGTTTAGAGCCACACAACACAAGTTGCTCTGTCTTAAGCAGCAGGAAATAATCTGACAACGTTATACTATGTAAAAATACATTTGACTGCTCCTCTTCCAATAGAAAACTGTGAGATCCAGCCACCTTGGGAGACTTCCCCCACCCTTCTCCCATTACCTAGGGAGTGTAATGCTGCAGGGAGAGGAAGTTAAACATTATTTTCAGGAAGAAGGAAGGGTGTGGCTTCACTGCTGAACAGAAGTTAAAAATAAAAAAGAGAAAGAGAAATCTTGTACTAAATCCTGGAATTCCCCACCACCTCCAAGCCTGAGCAGTCCTGCTCTCCCCATTCCATATATACCTCTCATTCCTGACCCTCAATTCTGGTTCCTATAAAAATCCTAGGAATCGGGGCGCCTGGGTGGCGCAGTCGGTTAAGCGTCCGACTTCAGCCAGGTCACGATCTCGCGGTCCGTGAGTTCGAGCCCCGCGTCAGGCTCTGGGCTGATGGCTCAGAGCCTGGAGCCTGTTTCCGATTCTGTGTCTCCCTCTCTCTCTGCCCCTCCCCCTCATGCTCTGTCTCTCTCTATCCCAAAAATAAATAAACGTTGAAAAAAAAAATTTAATAAAAATCCTAGGAATCTTGCAAACACACTGCCTCCAAGTTCCTGATCATCCCCTAAATGGACTTCTGTCCTCTCACTCAATATGCTCCTCAGCACGAGGGACCTTCTCTGTCTTAAAAAATAAATAATCAATGAAAAAGGCAACTGGAGCATAAGCTGGAGCATAAGCACTGTTGTTAGTTCCCACAGGAGATCTCTTAAGATGGAGTCTACTGGGCAATGCCTACTCTACACACACACACACACACACACACACACACACACACACACACGAACGCACGCATAACCTCAGACAGATTATATCACAGCAAAGTCAGACCAGAGAAACCATAGGAAACACAAGATACTTCTCATTTCTAACACCAACTCCCCCAAGTCACATCACAAAGTCAGCCAACCCAGAGACCACTGGCTCCTGTGGTTATCTGGGTTAAATAGCAGCACGATGCTCCTTCTCCAGCTCTAACCAACGATCCCTTCCCTCCAAGACATGATTTGCAAAGCCAACAAAACAAGCACGCAAGGACAATATGGAGCGGGAATACACAATTTATGGACACTGCCACACCTTCTGAGCAGACTGTTCCCTGAGGGAGACTGAACTGGAGCCGAGAATACAAGATGCCCAACTGCACCAACCACTAAGCAGACATTTACTTTCTTGAATTTTTGATACCAAGTTGGGGAAAAAAAATCAGAGAAAACAGAAGTAACTTGATTACAGCTCAAAACTATATGATCTAGAATCCCAACCCAGAAACCCCACTCCAGCAAAACAGAAGTCAGACGGATGCTTCTCGAGATAAGTCCACTCAACTCAGCAGAACAGCAATATCCCCTGTGTCTTATATCAGTATTTAACACCCCTGGATAGGTTCACCATGAAGCATGGGCACTGGACAGCCCAGCACCATGAGGAAAAGTAGTTTCCCAGGTAGGATCATAGCCTCTCTATGACCATGCCAAAGTCCTACCTGCAGGTCTGATGGAGAGTCCTACCTGCAGGTCTGATGGGTTACCTGATGCCGGCGGGTGAGGGTGCCGTTGGCCATGAGTGGGTTGGCATCTTGTGGTGAGACCCGGACGCGTTCCAGTTGCGCCGAGACGTGGCGCCGCTCCTCCTCCAGCGCCCGGGTCAGCTTCTCAAACTGGGCCTCTTGCTCCTTCACAGAGGCCAAGATGCTGGCGGTCGACTCCACCTCTGAGTCGTCCATGAAGGTAAAGGGCGGAGCCGCCGCAGAACAGGGTAAAAAGGAAGGTGTGGATCACAGAGGGAGGAGCAAGGAGGGAGAAGGCCCCCCTCACTTCACACTACCGGGAGAAGGTAAGAGAGAGGAGAGAAAAGGTCACAGGTCAGAGAAGACAGATGAATCATTAATCCCAGAGCCAAAGATGCCCTCTTGTGGTTTTACTGCGATGCAGAAAGCCAGCCACCATCAAGCCTGGGAGCCCATCACCAGTGTCCGCTCAAGCAGGATCCTTTGCCCGTTACCCTTTGGTAAACACCTCACCAGAAATAATTACTGAATGGAAAGGTGCAACTAGATCCAAGTCTATACTGTTGGTACAAGAGGGAGAATACGGCTAAGGGCTGCAGTCATGACAGGAGATTAAAACTAGATTATTTTTCCCTGGGAAAATTTGCTGGCATCAACTCAATGAAAATTGTAACTCCACATTACAGACCAGCACTCGCTGTCCTGCAAGAGCAAGCCACTGTTAGAGGTAAGGGAGCAGTACAGGTCCACAGATCTTCCTCAACCTCCCCAAATCTGAACACTGAAATTGCTGCAGTGGTGGCAAAATACACTAAATGACGATGCTAAATTAGAAGGCCAATTAAAAATGGAAATATTAGGGGCGCCTGGGTGGCGCAGTCGGTTAAGCGTCCGACTTCAGCCAGGTCACGATCTCGCGGTCCGTGAGTTCGAGCCCCGCGTCGGGCTCTGGGCTGATGGCTCAGAGCCTGGAGCCTGTTTCCGATTCTGTGTCTCCCTCTCTCTCTGCCCCTCCCCCGTTCATGCTCTGTCTCTCTCTGTCCCAAAAATAAATAAACGTTGAAAAAAAAATTAAAAAAAAATAAATAAATAATAAAAAAAAATAAAAATGGAAATATTAAAAACTTGCTATCAAATGCAGGAAACAAAATGAAGGCCCCCATATTTAATACATTCATGAAGGGGCCTTTCTATGTTTCAAAACTGTACTACGATACTGGAAGGCAAACCGTGTGCCTTGGCTAAAGGAGACAAGGGAGCAAAAAAACCCACAAAAATTCCATATGTAAAAATGCACCCGTGCAGCGACACTTGCCTCCCTTGGGGAGTTGGAAAATGAGCATGAGGCTCAAACTCTGAAACTGTCCCTTGAAGTAGTTCATATTCTAATTTCCAGACAGTCAATTGCTGGAACTTCCTACATCCCTGTTATTCTACAGAAAGCTCTAATAAACCAACTATATTTTTCATCTTTACTTACTCCAACTCAGGGTAACATCCAAGTATCTAGAGGGCTGGTGTGCTAGTTATACAATAAATGATAGTTATACAAAATGAAGAGTTCCCCCTATCCTGTTACATTAACTGCAAGTTGGCCAGTAAATGGAGGGGCACTGTAGTCATACTGTTGGACTGAACAAGGTTTCTCACTTACAAATTGGCTATAGATTTTATGGCCAGCTCACAATATATCATGTCAAGAGGCAGGTTTTAAAATAAACTCTCTTCCCCTCCTTCACCACCCTCTCATCAACCCCCTAAAGAAAAAAGACACTTAAAAATTTTATTCTTAAGAAACATAATTTCATACACACCTGTTAAGAGAAGGTCGTAACTGATTGGCTTAATACAGAGAACAGCCCAGTCTAGATTCAAAAAATCATGGGAGAAGCATCCCAGCCACCACAGCAAGGAGGAAGCAGGAAGGAGACAGCTGCAGAAATATTTGAAGGAAAAATGGGAATGAGAGGAAAATAATATATACACAAAATATTAAAAAATAAGAGGAACAGGGGCAGGTATTGGGAGAAGGACAATCTGGGAATAGAAGGGAGTGAGTGATGTATAAAATACGACTTGGAATTGCTTAATGTGACAAATGCCCTTTGGACTTTGCTCTGTCTTCAGGTATTTGGACGTTGGATGTAGTTTTCACTAAAACCTGGATTCTACTGTCATAGACTACTTCTGTACAAAACCAGGGGTAGATTATAATATGGATAAAGATTCATTTACCCCCTATTCCCAGCAACCAAATTGGGGGGAGGGGGGAATGTCATTGGAATGCCCTTCCCCTTCCTTCCCACCTCTAAGGCAGAAACCTCAAAGCCCAGTCCCAGCATGCCCACAAAGACATTGAGAAACCAATGCAACAGTCGTAGTGGGGAAGACATGTGGGGACTAGCCTAGGCTGAGCCTTTTGCTTCAGTTCTCTTTCCCACGCTCCCCAGAGCCCCACCAAACACAAATGCTTGGGCCCTTGGGCCCGTGTGCTTTAAAGTATACGCAGCATTCTGTAAGCAAGAGCACCCAGAGGAGTAGATAGACAGGTGCCCAATAAACTCCCTAATTAGTCCGCCACCACTAAGCTCCTTCCAGCAGATCCAGTACCTAAATCCAAGAATGTGGCAACCCTGTCTAAATTCCTTCTACCCTGGCTCTGTGCTCCCACAGTCACACTTATCAACTCCTGTTCTTCCTTCCGGTCCACTGCCAAGTTCTTCTATTCCCACCCTATATCCCAACAGGCCACTCAAGGGTCTTTAATGAAAAGTAACCTCATTTAAAAAAAAAAAAAAAAAAAAAAAGCTGCTCCCTTTTCCTCTCTATTGCTTCATTTTAACCATTGCCCTTATCCATCATGTACGATGACCTATGAACCTTCCATACCCAGAGGACTCTAAGTCCAAGAGAGATTCTTCCAGTTCTAGGCTTCAACAGGGCTCAGACTGCAGTTACCACTCTGGCAGCCTCTGCCCTGTAATCTCCTTTACTAATAAAAGCCCAAACCACCACTATTATGGGGCATACAGTGAAAACACTCCCTGCTGCAGAGAAACTGTTTGTCACCCACTTTTTTTTTTTTTAATTTAATTAATTTTTTTTTTTAATTTTTTTCCAACGTTTTTATTTATTTTTGGGACAGAGAGAGACAGAGCATGAACGGGCGAGGGGCAGAGAGAGAGGGAGATACAGAATCGGAAACAGGCTCCAGGCTCTGAGCCATCAGCCCAGAGCCCGACGCGGGGCTCGAACTCACCGACCGCGAGATCGTGACCTGGCTGAAGTCGGACGCTTAACCGACTGCGCCACCCAGGCGCCCCTGTCACCCACTTTTATGTCACCCATAAACGGCCACTTTTTACCCCTACAGCTTTAGTTTAAAAGATGGGGTTAAGGAAGGTTGTAGGAAAACTACCCAGGGCTCTAGGCCAGGAAGCACGATCCTTCCCCACGTTCATGGCTTTAAAGGCCAACCACCTGGCTCTAATTTGGAGAAGAGGACAGCACAGTTAAGCAGAAAGACAGGGTCAGATTCCTGGGCCTAATAGCATGGGGAGATTTTCTGCCTGAAAGAGAGCAGAAGCAGAGGCTGTGTGGGATAGGACTCAGAAGACTGGTCCCAGTCCTGGCTCTGCCACTAGCCAACAATGGCAGAAAGTCACTGCCGTGTTCTCATCTGTAAGATGCCAACATCACCAGCCCAGTTTAACTGAGGGTTGCTAAGAGAAACAGATGAGATAATGTACATCATACAAATGTGAGGTATTAAGTTGTTTCAGGAGTTAGTTTCTATCTCCCAATTATATTACTTAATGGTAATGCCTCAGCCCAAAACTATTCTGTGAACTAGTAGATGAGACTCACTGGATCAAGAGCATAACTGGGTTCTAAGGAGTGGATGAGCTGGTTCCCCTGCTCCAACTCTATTTACTAGGGAGGTCCCACCTAGACCAGTGTTTCTGGGACATAGGGCATAGAGTATTACAGATCTGCTATAATAAGTTCTTGACCCCTTATTTGACGCCTTGGTAGTTTATTACCAAGGAGAAAGGGAAGGTGAAAAGAACTAACAATTACTGAATGTTTTACATTTATTATCTTGGCAATACTTATAACCCTAAGGAAGTAAGTTCTACTGCAAATGAGAAAACAGGCTCTAGGTGAAGAAATTACCCAAGGTCTAGGTTATAGCAAGTTCCGAATATCAACTCAGATCTATTCCATTCTAAAGCCTGTGTTCTCTTTCTACTACATGCTGTCAAGCCCAAAAAATACAAGCCCAGTAGAAGATGGACAGTCCAGTCCTTCTTCCCCACAGTCCTTGAGCTTTCTGCCCAAACATCACAGGAAAAGGGGGAAGGGGAAGCTTCCATTTTTCCTTAAAGGCTATTTATATGTCTGCATATAAGATATAAGTGGAAGAACAGAACCAAATGGGAGGAAAAAGCAAGCAGAAGTAGGGGGAGAGAATGAAGCTGCTGGCAAGCTATAGAACACTGCTTCACAACTCAGACTTAAGCAAAGTCTTCTCCATGCCATACACACACAAAAATTATGGTTTAGACCAGAATCTGCAAACCATTAACCGACTTTGGCAATTAGAGTCAAGAAAGTCACGGGAGTCCAGGCCAACACCTTTCTTAATATTTTCAAGTGAGTTAACACTGGATCTCACTACAAAAAGAATCAAGGAATTCTCAAAGTGAGAAGGAGCAGGAGAAGGCCACACATAAAGTGAGCCCTGCTATTTCCTTAAGACTGTACTTTCCCTTAAGACTACAATTGGGGTTTTTTTGTTTGTTTGTTTTTTAATTTTTTTAACGTTTTATTTATTTTTGAGACAGAGAGAGACAGAGCATGAACGGGGGAGGGGCAGAGAGAGAGGGAGTCATAGCATCCGAAGCAGGCTCCAGGCTCCGAGACATCAGCCCAGAGCCTGACGCGGGGCTCGAACCCACGGACCGCGAGATTATGACCTGAGCTGAAATCAGATGCCCAACCGACTGAGCCACCCAGGCGCCCCATGACTACAATTGGTTTTACTTCTAACAAGCCACAGGTCCTACAGACTTGTGAGTCTACAGCAAAGCCTCAACAATGGTACAAATTCAGTCTCTTCTGTAAGAACCCAAAACCAGAAGTTAAATTGGATCAAATACCCAGCAGGACCAAACAGACAAGGCCAACCAGGTAGCTGGGCAAAAAATATCAGCAATAGCATGTTCCCCTGAAATGATCCATTCTACTGTAACCCAGCCAAAGAAATGTAATTTGGAATTATGATTTTTAGAAGTTAAAAATACAGACTTTAGAATCAGACTAGGTTCAAATCCCAACTCCACTGTTTCTTAGCTATAGGACTTTGGGCAAAGTACCACTTAATCTCTAACCCTCAGGTTCCTTTTCTGTAAAATGGGGAAATAAAATACACGTAAGGGTAGTTGTAAGAAGTACATAAGACAATCCACATAAAATGCTTAGAAAAATGACTTGACACACAGAAACCTATTAATATGGTTACTAATACAAACACTGCTACAAATAGCTACCACAAAGGACTAGAGTTTGGTGGTGTTAATAGGTCTTTTGAATAAACCACACGTTTCCACATGCTCCCCTCTCTGCTTTACAGCAGACCAGTAAACTAGAGGAACTCTTCACACTCTCAAAGGGAAAAACAAAATAAAACTCCAGATTAGGGTCAAAAGACCTGGGGTTCAAGTCCTATGTCTGCCAAAAACTAGCTGTGAGAACTAGCTCACAGGGGAAGTTATAACCCAAGCAATCTGCATTTTTATTACTTGTCAAGGCTTAACTTTAATGGGCTCATATATGTAAACCTATAGGCTGGGTGACTCTGACATCCATGCTATCCTGATAAACATATCCAATAAAGATATGACTAGAATTAGGCAAGCTAGCCCTTATGGAAAGAGGAAAAAGTATTTGTCCTAAGCCCCACAAAATAGTCTTTGGGGTTCTTAGGAAAGAAATTTTCTGTAGCCAATCCCAAAGCCAGTTCTCCTCCTTCCTTCCTTTTTATTCATCATGAAATTAAAACCAATGTCACAAAGTTATGCCTTCCTTCCAAAAGCAAGAATAAGCAAAACTCCTCTTCTAGGTCATCCTAGGAATTTCAAATGGCGGTTCTAAAAAGCACACTGAGGGGCGCCTGGGTGGCTCAGACGGTTGAATGTCTGACTTCAGCTGGGGTCATGATCTCATGGTTCATGGGTTCAAGCCCCATGTAGGGCTATGTGCTGACAGCTCAGAGCCTGAAGCCTGCTTTGGATTCTGTGTCTCCCTCTATCTCTGCCCCTCCCCCACTCATGCTCTATCTTTCTCTCTCTCACAAATAAATAAAAACATTAAAAAAAAATTTTTTTTAAGCACACTGAGCCTCATACTGAAGAATACCAATCAACAGAACATAGCACCTGTAACGCCACAGAGCTGTACTACATAACACTCAAGCCAACAAAAGTAGGTCTTCTAGACCCCTAAAAGGCATTTGTTTGCCTTAAATAGCACTTGCTCCAAAATTCAAAGCAATTACTCCTGTTCAAACATACACACAGAAGGTTGCCATTTTATTTTTAAAGTAAAGGAATATATTTTGTCGGTAGTTTTTCTCTGGCTTCTTCTCACAAAGAGCGCTTGTACCAGAGTCCAAGATCTAAGTAC
This sequence comes from Puma concolor, assembly GCF_028749965.1. Taxonomy (NCBI): domain Eukaryota; kingdom Metazoa; phylum Chordata; class Mammalia; order Carnivora; family Felidae; genus Puma; species Puma concolor. Next base: position 12,815,442 of record NC_141676.1, read on the forward strand.
CCCACCCACCACCTGATGTTCCACCATCCCAAACTCAGTGAGAACAATTCCAGTATACCTCCTTTTGTTGGGAAGACTCACTCTCACCCTAAGCCAAGTCCCTGGACATGATTTGCATTAAGACTTAAAGAAGACCCCGCTCACTTCACGATCTCAACTGACCACTTCTCAGAGTTACAAATCCAATATTCTGGAAATGGCCTTGTCTCAGGTGTTAGCGGTTTCTGAGCCTCCCCGTGGATCTGCCTGATGTGGGGCCCAGCTTCTCCACTTAAGAGCACCCAAAAGGCAGACTGGGGACTTTCACTTTCCCAGGGAAAGCCTGGGTCTCACTGTGTCCACCATGAATCTCTCTGATATAAGGGAGTCTCTGACAAATCACTGTCCTCTTAGAAACGAGTGATACTTCTGATTGGAGTTCAGAAAAGAAGGAAAATAAATACACAATAATTCGAAGTTGTTTTTTCTTTAAATACTCTTTGTTAAAAGGAGGTTGAGCTGGCAATCTCTACAGGTCAACAGGACACGTTAAACTCACTTCAGTCTTATAATCCTGACCCAAAGTTACTCATCAGGTTTTAGCTTTTACTGTGACTTTAAAAGAAAAAAAAAAAAAAAATCACCTCCATCATCTTGACCCTCAATTCGGAAACCAGATGGAATATTCTCCTTGTTCTTTTCCCCTACCAAGTATTCTGGGAACCCCCCAAACCATAACATACTAAATGGATGAATGCTAGACTGGCTTTGAAAAAAAGGAAGGGTGTGGCTCTCAGTTAGTGAGGGGCCCAGGACTGAAAGGCTATGGAAAGAGACAAAACCTGCTTCTCTCTGGGGCACGTATGACACACACACAGGACTGGTCTAACAAGTCCTTCTGATCTCTCAGGCCAGGCCGCCTCCTTCTCCTCCCCCATTACCCACGTGCCTCTCCAAGGCCCTCCACTGGGCCAGCCAACGCTGAATTTTCTCTCAATCCTGAAGGTCTGAGACACGGGAGTTACTTACCTGGATCCCTGATGCAACCCTGCCAAAGGAGCCTCACCTAGCCTTATAAGGAGAAAGCAGAGCTTTAGGGAGAGGCCGATAAGGAAACAAAGATAAGAGGGAGGGGCAAAAAACCAGAAGGAGGTGTCAGACTGAAGGGGAGAGGCCAAATGCCTTTCTCCTTCCTACAGGAGAAGGGAGAAAAAAAGAGGGAGGTCAAGTACACACAATGGGAAACGAGAAAAAGTCTAATCAAAATGGAAAGGTATTGTGTAACTCCTGTGTCATAAAACAGAAATCCTAAAATTAACAAGGACACCTTATACCCTTCCCTAGCCTAGGCTAGGGGAGGAAAAAAAAAAAAAAAAAAAACATGGGGAAAAAGCTTAACCTTAGGGTTTTCTAGAGGTCACCCAACTGTCTGAGCTCACATTCCTTTTTTAAGGAGGCACCTTCTCACCAAACCCCCTCACTTTCTATCTATGGTATTCTCAGCATTTCTTTGCCTGTCCTCTGATGGGGCTTGGACAAGCTGAAAGCATGCAATTGAGTCACGTTTGCAGTCCCGCTTCCTCAAAGCACTGAAAAGAACTAAGACACCCCTTCCCCCAGGTTTAGAATATATCTCCCTTTTGAGACAAGCAACAGAGTCTATGAGGAAATGAGAGGAAGTGTGAAGGTCCTGTTTCATCTATAGGACAGACAGCTGAAGGAAAGGTTTTTCCCTACTTTAAAGAAAAAAATCTGACCTTACAGGGGAAGAAAAGTTATGAATTAATTACTGATGTCCCCCATAAGTTATCACAATAATCTTCTCAATGACCTCTGGGGTGACACTGGACCCTTTTTATAAATGAGTAAACTCTACATCAGAAGAACTCAGTATCTTGCCCAAGGTCATAGAGCCAGTGAGTGGTGGAAACTCATCTGTTCTGCTCCAAGTTCGTGTTCCTTCTTCCCAATGGAGTAAAAGAAGTCTGAACTTCCAATGGGTCTTGCGGTTAAAAGTCATTCTAATTCCAACAGAGAAGCTGACCAAAAGTAATGGCATGGGGAGGATGGCATGGAAGCAGATAGACTTTTGGGTCTTACTTTCACTTTAATGAGTAAGACTTACTTGATTCTGAGGAAGAATAGCTTACAGTCTACTTCAGATTTATATCCCATTTTATAAAGGAACGAGAACTCAGAAGGGAAAATGCTAGGGGCAAAAAGAAATACAACTTTTTACATAATCACCTACTTTTCCTCTGCAGAGCCTGCTCCAGAAATCTGGCTACATGCCACATTCTCAAATCATCCAGATCTCAAGAAAGAAAACCTAATCACAAATATCCCTACTCTCATTTTTAATGTGGCATCTCACGAAACCAAAAGCAGAGAACAGAGTGGGGTGGGAAACAGAAGGAACCAGAATCGGGGAAGATTGTGCTGGCCAGCATCAGAACAGAGGGGAAGGATTGTTCTAGCGGTATGTTAGCAATCTGCCTCTGGGGCAGCTGTCCTCCTGAGCAATCAAAGGCCGATTTGTATGTGTGCTCAGGGACTAGCCAGCTTGGCAAGAAGTTGAGGACTCAGCCACCCAATCCACAAAGTGAGAAGAGATGCCTGTTTCACAGCTGGAATGGAGGGCAGGGAAAACACAAAACAAGGGGGAAAGGAGGGAGGAGGAGAACAGAGAGTGCTACAGGTGCTATTTCAGTCTAGACAGAGGGGGGAACATATCCTAGGAAACTACCAACCATTCCTTAGTTATGTGCCAACAGTGAATTGCCAGTACCTCTCAATAGTGAAATCAAAGAATGGGTGGGTTTCTCTGGCTCTGTATGTAGTAGGGTGCCAACTGGAGAGATGAAACCTAAAGTGTTGGGCCCCAGCAACACCCACTTCTCTCTGTCCCTTTCAGACCAAAGTACCTGCAACATACAGAGTGAATAAACATCATATAAACAAACATCTCTTTCTAGAATTCCTTTCTTAATTAAATCCTAGAAATCTATAAATAACAGTAACACACATAAAACTCAGTGAGATTCCCCAATGCTAGGACGTGGAGGCCTTTTACAGAATTCGAGTGCTGAGAAGGCCACGGTCCGAATTCACACTCCCTCATCCCTCAGAGTAGCTTAGATGCCCTGAGACCCATTAGACACACAAAGGCTGCTCTCTTCTCAGTAGAGCCCTGGAGCAGAGCTGCTCTCCAGGGACAAAGAGATTTCACAGGAGAACCACAAAGGCATCGCCCCTCTCCGCTCCCCACTCCCAGCTTTCTCACTTCCTGTCACAGTAGCACCAGACCACAGTCTCCCAGAAACAAACAAATACAAAGTGCTGGATTCTGGGCTGCAGGCCAACCGCATTCCAGGGCATCCTGTCTACCAATCACCAGTCAGAGCTCCCACTTTGCCCTGCTCAGTTCCTTATCATGTTCGGGAAAACAACCCTCCTCCCTGCCTCAAGCCAACACTACATAGGACAAAGCTCAGGCCTTTGAGAATCCGCAGAAAGATACTGTGCATGGATCTAAGGGTTTGGAAGGGGTGAGGGGATTCTTAAGATTCCTACTTGGCAAGGCTTCTTCACTTTGGAGGCACTGCATTGGGGATGTTAGAGCTACTGCTGCTGTTATATTCAGTTCAGCTACATGTGATACATCCCAAAGAGAACTTCACTATGGCAATCGGATTGCTGCTCTGGATTCAGTCAATAGAACATTCCCACCTGGAGAACTACATTAAAACACATCTTCTGTCACCTTCTCTATCACCCATTTCCAGTTTTCAAAGTCTTTCGAGCCCTTTTCCCCACAAGCATAAAGTTGATTCCTAGAGGCCCCAAAGAGAACAAACAAAGGCAGCAGACTCCACCCTACAAAGGGGCAGGATAAGCACCAGCAGGTGCTGGGAGCAAAGTTCTCCACTTCCCCAGGGAATGAGATGTAGCCAAGTATTGCACAGTAGTTCTAGTGGCAAAGCGGTCAAGACTGCAACCTTTTCCTGTTCACTGCTCCCCCGGAGTGGGTCAGGGCCTGTAGATTTGGAACCTCTTCAGAAAAAGAAAAAAAAAAAAGCCTCCCTTTCTAATAAGGGTCCTCAGCTAATTCCAAGAATGGGATAAATGATACATTCTTCTATTATCTTGTACAAACCCCATGGAGGTTAGCCCAAAACCCCAGAAGCAAAGATGCAGATAGAAGTCAAGCTAATCTATTAGCCAGAGAGTCTTGAAATCCAAAGAAGTAACACCCTTTGCCCACAGGGCTCAATTCCCTTTGAATAAAGCAAAGCACAGGCTCAGCCCAGAGTCCTTCAACCAGGTGACATTCCAGTCAATGAACTAGTAATATGTTATCATTTCTCAGCTTTTCTCCTCCTTTGCTTTCTCCTACAAACTCCTTTATCCTTCTTCTTGGATCTGCTAGAAGTACTCTGGGCTGAACCCTGATTTCGATTAGTATATGATACAAAAGGAGCCTAAGTCTGAAACAACACAACTTAGAAGGAATTAGCCAATATCTGAATCTGACATAACCAGGTGGGGAGGAACATACACAAGAGTCAGCCATTCTAGAGCTGGGTAGCAAAGTGGGCACTTAACACTGTGTTTTACAACATTTATTTATTTTTGGGACAGAGAGAGACAGCATGAACAGGGGAGGGGCAGAGAGAGAGGGAGACACAGAATCGGAAACAGGCTCCAGGCTCTGAGCCATCAGCCCAGAGCCCGACGCGGGGCTCGAACTCACGGACCTCGAGATCGTGACCTGGCTGAAGTTGGACGCTTAACCGGCTGCGCCACCCAGGCGCCCCTTAACACTGTGTTTTAGAACAGAACTTCAACAGTAGAGCCTAGCCACTGCAAACTCTATTCTATCACTGAAGCATACACAAAAAAAGTTTAAGATCTCTCACCTAGCACTGAATCAGACGAACTCCCTTTTTCTCTCAAGAATAACTGAAAAAGTAGTAACAACTGTTAATGTATTCTTGTCCCATTCTCCCTCATCACAGCCCAGGCCAAATACATCACTCAGTTAAGCAATATCGTGTGAGGTAGCTATACAAAAAAAGAGATAAAAAATAATCTAGTGGGGGAGTTTTCTGGGATACCTATAAAAAAAACAAAAAAACAAAAAAAAAAAACAGAGTTGTCAAAGACTCATCCCAGACAGAGAACTGGATACACCCATTATCAGTACTCCTGCTAATGCTCCAAAAGGATGCTTGGCAGGTTGTCTGCCTCAAATTGAGCAGGTGAGACAGAAAAGCCGTGCTGACTCAGAAATACAGTCACCCCAGGGTGTGAGGGAGGGAAGGAGACCAATATAGCCAACCGATTACAATTCATCATGACTTCACCAAAGGTCCTGGTTCTAATTGTATCTCTGGCTGTTTGCAGACATATTTCAAAAACCCAACCAAAGGAATAATGAATGGGTAAGAAGAAAGTCAATGGAGGGGCCCAAGACTTAGCTGAATACTCAATGGTTGGAAAAGCATGAATCTGTTTTGCTATCTAACTTCCCACATACCCCTTTCCAAATCAGGCCCAAAGCTGAAAGAATTAGAGGGAGGGGAGGCAGAGAAAAGAATGTGACTGAGAAAGGTTTAGTTACATTCCAACTAGCCAACATCCCACATGGTATTAAGAGTGCCTGACAATCCAATCCCACTACATGGGAGTTGCTGGGGCTCTGCTAACATACATCCAATTCCTCCACCCCTCCCACCCCCAAACACTCTGAAAAGAAGCGTAATTGAGATAGCTTGATGAAGGCACCAGCTGTTTCCACCACTCTCCCTCCCCCCAACCCCAGAGACCACAGTTCAAACTCACATCAAACACTTAATACAATTGACTAGCCAGTAGGAAGGAGAAGCCTGGACTAAAATAGCAGGAAGAGTGCCAACTGGCCCCACTTAGAAGGAATGTTTTCTTGGCTCAATTTAAAAATAAGAAACCTTTGTCACCCACTCCCTTCTGCCCAATTATGTTCTCCTTTCTGCAACCTACTCCTCAGTGTCAAATGGATTTCAGTTTCTTCCCTACAACTCCTTGATCTATTTTCAAATGTCAGGGAATACAGGGGAGGTAGAAGGTTGAATACAAAGTAATGCCTGGGAGATTGGGAGGCTTCCTGGACTGCAACAGCCAAACCCAGCCCAGGGCTCTCACACAAGGGCAAGGAGACAAGAGCCCACACTGCACCCGTCTCCACATTTCAAATTCGGAAAGAAGGGAAGGAACATTAGGTTTCCACAGCTGAACAATGATTTCCCGAGGCATGGGTAGCTGGTCACGACTATTAACGTGATCAGCCCCTCCCCCACCCATATTTGAAGTTGGCCTGAGTTAGCCAAGGAGGAAGGGAAGGAAGCCAGCACTTCCTTTTCAGACAGGAAGTAACAATGGCCCTTCCTGTGGAGATTTAAACAAATTGTCCAGCTGAGTTTCAACGAGAACATCCTCTCCTGAATTTGTTCCACAATTTCAAAATGGAGAGGGGAAAATGGAGATATGGCCTAAAAGTTTCCCTTCCCTCACAACAGGCAAGTCCTCCATACCATGCTGAGTGCTGGCATAACCCCCAAATCAGGCGGTGACATCTGTAATTACAAAACAATACAGGATAGATACAGAGGTAGAAAACTTCAAATTAGCCACCTTCTCACCAAGTCCACTACCACAAACTATTCTTCTCTACTTCTCATTCTAATTAAATAACCACCCATCTGAGAAATCACATAGATATGTAGCTTAACTCAAAACGTTCAGGTTTTATGGTCCTCAAACCTGAGTGATCAGAATCACCTGGGAAGTTTTTTTAAAAAAAATACAATCTCGGCCGGGGGGGGGGGGGGGGGGGGGCGGTTGCTGGAGGTTAGTACCTGTGTGGCTTGGTCAGTTAAGTGTTGGGACTTCAGCTCAGGTCTCACAGTTCATGAGTTCAGGCCCCACGTAGGGCTCCCTGCTGTCAGCACGGAGCACACTTTGAATCCTCTGTTCCCCTCTCTCTGCCCCTCCCCTGCTCATACTATCTCTCTCGAAAAGAAATAAACATTTAAAAAAGTTATTTTAAATATAATTTCTGGGGCACGTAGCTGGCTCAGTGAGAGAAGCGTGCGACTTGAACTCAGGGTTAGGAGTTCGAGCCCCATGTTGGGTGTAGAGATTACTTAAATGAATAAACTTAAAAAAAAATTGGAGTGCTTGGGTGACTTAGTCGGTTAAGGGTCTGACTTCGATGCATCGGGCTCTGTGCTGACAGCTGGGAGCCTGTAGCTGCTTTGGATTCTGTGTCTCCCTCTCTGTCCCTCCCCTGCTCGTGCTCTGTCTCTCTCTCTCTCTCTCTAAAATAAACATTTTTAAAAATTAAAAGTTTTTAAATTCAAAATACAAAAAAAAAAATATTATCGCCCAAATCTATCTCCTCATCCCTTATACTTCAATTTCTAGAGAGAATGCCTAGGAATTTATGCTTTTAAAAAGCTCTCAAAGTGATTGATAGCTGCTGGGACCACTGTACTAGCCTATCACTGACAACCCTCTGGCCACCACACTTCTCCAGCAGAAAGGGCACTGGTTATTAAATATAGGATTTGGGCCTGCTCTGCTGTTCACCAGACAGCTCAGATCATTATTCCAAGCCACATTAGTGACTCTTTGAAAGCCTGGCTTTAAATATAAGAATGACTAGAATGACACCGTCCTAAATCCTATATTCTAGACTCAGAACCTAGAAAGAATTATCTCATTTTTTAGAATCCTGAGCTCCTACATTGGAGGATATCCCTGTTTACATTGCAGACTGGACAACCCTGATTATTTTTTTTTTTAATTTTTTTTTTTTCCAAACGTTTTTTATTTATTTTGGGGACAGAGAGAGACAGAGCATGAAGGGGGGAGGGGCAGAGAGAGAGGGAGACACAGAATCGGAAACAGGCTCCAGGCTCTGAGCCATCAGCCCAGAGCCCGACGCGGGGCTCGAACTCACGGACCGCGAGATCGTGACCTGGCTGAAGTCGGACGCTTAACCGACTGCGCCACCCAGGCGCCCCAACCCTGATTATTTTTAAAACAACTTAGTTTAGAGGCGCCTGGGTGGCTCAGTCAGTTGCGCTTCTGACTCTTGACTTCAGCTCAGGTCAGGATCTCACTGTTAGTGAGATGGAGTACACATTGGGCTCAGCACTGACAGCATGGAGCCTGCTTGGGATTCTCTCTCCGCCCCCTTCTCTCTCATTCAAAATAAGTAAATGAACTTTTAAAAACTGATTTGGTTTAATTTTCCTCCAAGAAACAAAGAACTGTGCCAACATTTTCAAAGATTGGTTCCATATATCCCAAAAGAAGTCTAAAGTCGCATATCTAGCATTCATGACCCCAGATAATTCTAGCCCAGTTGACAATATAACAGAAATAATCAGAAACTCTAGATTCAAATGTTATCTATGACATTTATTCAAGCAAGTGACTTTAACTTCTGGTTTGAGTAAGAGCAAATGAGTAGCAAAATGTTTTTAGAAGAACCATAAAGAGAAATATTTCCACAGGAAGCATGTGTCACTAAAGATTTAGGAAAAAAGAATGCCACTAAAAAGCATACTTTCAAGACAACTACAAACATCTTTGAATACTGAAGTAATACATATCAAGCAGTTATTTATTTTTTTTTTAATTTTTTTTTAACGTTTATTTATTTTTGAGACAGAGAGAGACAGAGCATGAACGGGGGAGGGGCAGAGAGAGAGGGAGACACAGAATCAGAAGCAGGCTCCAGGCTCCGAGCCATCAGCCCAGAGCTGGACGCGGGGCTCGAACTCACGGACCGTGAGATCGTGACCTGAGCCGAAGTCGGACGCTTAACCGACTGAGCCACCCAGGCGCCCCCAAGCAGTTATTTAAAGCGACTTCAAAATTTGGGGGATCTGTGATTGCCTAGAGTATTTCCTATGCAAGAGGATACAGTTACTTGACCAGAGAAGGGGATGGAAGGGAAATAAATGTTTCCTGATTGAGGTCATCTCCCAAGGATGATATTAAGTAACAGGATGACAACTAGGTATAATTAAAAAGAAGGACAGAGGGTAACCAGGTCAAGTTGCAGAGCTAAACTCCAAACTGAGAGAGAGGGAGACAGAGATTCTTTCACTGAAGGACAGACTAGCTAAACAAGATTATCGTGAGAGGGAAAGTAAGAATGGTGATTCAAGACACAAGTACTCTTGGTAATCAAATATCCTTCTACTTTCCCATGTGTGGTTGCCACAGAACATCGATCACTAAATAGTTGGTGCTTATTCCTCAATCCCACCAAAGTCAACCAGGCCAACCAGCTCAGTATATGCTTTAATAACCCTTAATGCTTAAACATACATATGGAAAAAGGGAAAACAGTTATCAGGGATGAATATCTCCTCCCATGAGCAAAACAGAAATATGAAAATGGTGACCTACAACATGGTCCCTGAAGCCATTAAATCCCAATGATTAGGGTTTTGGGGAAGCAGGGGCTTTTTGATCAAATGAACAAACAGAAAAGCAACAGATAAGTGGGGCAGGCATATTTGGTCATAAACCAAAGCACAAATGTACTCAAAAAGAAACTGTACCAGATGTAGGCTGTCACTTCTCCTGTTCATAGAAAATCGACTATGTAGATAAGAAGGTGGAGAAATACATCTCTAGGGAGGAAATTTTTATCTCACTTCCCAAACGCATACAAGCTTATTCTAAGTAGCTGCCCTACTATTATATTCTCCAAGACAAGGGTCATCAATCTATGCAAAATCTGCTACTCTGCAAATTATGTGCTGACTATACTCACATGGAACTTCTGCAATGGGACAAAGATAGAAGTTGGGTCAGGTATTGCCTCAACTCTTTACAAAGAACACACAAAAAATTGTTACCATTTGTTGTCCCTGTGGTCTGAAGAAGACTTTTTTTGTATTGTACAGTGCACGACAAGGTCCTAAATTAAATTGTCCCCTCTTCCCCACAACACATACCCATTGAACCTCTCTGAACAGATCTACTATTCCTCTCATCTTTCTTGCTCACTGGTAACAACCAACCTCAGGACCTTTACACATTCTACTCATATCTACATGACTTCACCCTAATATGTTTTAGGTCTCTCTCAAACATACCTTATTAAGTGAAGACTTCCTTGACCACTCTCAGTATACATTTAAAAACCTCACTTGGGGCGCCTGGGTGGCGCAGTCGGTTAAGCGTCCGACTTCAGCCAGGTCACGATCTCACGGTCCGTGAGTTCGAGCCCCGCGTCGGGCTCTGGGCTGATGGCTCAGAGCCTGGAGCCTGTTTCCGATTCTGTGTCTCCCTCTCTCTCTGCCCCTCCCCCGTTCATGCTCTGTCTCTCTCTGTCCCAAAAATAAATAAAAACCTCACTTTACCCTTGTACTTCTTATTCACCACTCTGTATTCTGCTTTATTTTTTCCTCAATAGTATCAACACACTCTAGCATACTATACATTTACTTGCTTATTTATTTTTTTTTTAATTTTTTTTTCAACGTTTATTTATTTTTGGGACAGAGAGAGACAGAGCATGAACGGGGGAGGGGCAGAGAGAGAGGGAGACACAGAATCGGAAACAGGCTCCAGGCTCTGAGCCATCAGCCCAGAGCCTGACGCAGGGCTCGAACTCACGGACCGCGAGATCGTGACCTGGCTGAAGTCGGAGGCTTAACGGACTGCGCCACCCAGGCGCCCCTACTTGCTTATTTATTATCCGACTCTTCCAACTAGAAAGTAAACTCTGTGAGGTCTGATGTACTGTTATATGCCAGTGCATGGCATACAGCAGGATCTCAAATTTCTTTTATTTAAAAAAAAATTTTTTTAATGTTTATTTTTGAGAGCACATGAGCAGAGGAGGGACAGAGAGACAGGGAGACAGAGAATCTGAAGCAGGCTCCATGCTGACAACAGAGCCCAATGTGGAGCTTGAACTCACAAACTGTGACATCATGACCTGAGTTGAAGTTGGATACTTAACCGACTGAGCCACCCAGGCTCCCCTCAAATTTCTTTTAAATGAATGAAGATGTTTCACTCTTCCAATGAAAACAAAAAGTTAAATTTTAGAAAAATAAACCAACTTTGTTCATTTTTCTTTCCATATTTTTTAAGAGTGTATAGGCACACAGAGGTTTATTCATATCTTGTTAGGAGATTTAAAAAGATACTCTTGTATTGTTACAACTAAATATTTGGAGTAAAGAAATCCTGCCCTTCCGCTGCCAAAAAAGTTATTAGCAATAAAGTTCTATACCAAGAGAGTGACATATACATGTGCAAAGCAATTCACTCATTTTTTTAAAAAATATTTTTTTTTTAGATTTTTTAAGGTAATCTTCACACCCAACATAAGGCTCAAACCTACAACCCTGAGATCGAGTCACGCAGCCCACCAACTGAGCCAGCCAGGCACCCCAACATTTTACTCTTTCAATTAATATGTTGGGCTATCTATTGTCTTCTGAGTCTTATGAATGGGTGCAAAATAGATATTTTTACATGCTCATGCAAGAGCTCATGTAAGGTAGTAAGATAGGATGGGACAAAGAAAGAATGCTGTCATGTTTTCTTAAAATGGAATTGCCTAAGAAGGCAATTTTTAAAAAAAATAGGAAAGAGTAAAAAGATTCATGCTTACTGTTGGGAGCTCTCTTTTTTTTTTTTTTTTTTTAGACTATTTTTTTTTCAACTTTTTTTTTTTTTTTTTTTTTTTTATTATTTATTTTTGGGACAGAGAGAAACAGAGCATGAACGGGGGAGGGGCAGAGAGAGAGGGAGACACAGCATCGGAAACAGGCTCCAGGCTCCGAGCCATCAGCCCAGAGCCTGACGCGGGGCTCGAACTCACGGACCGCGAGATCGTGACCTGGCTGAAGTCGGACGCTTAACCGACTGCGCCACCCAGGCGCCCCGGGAGCTCTCTTTTTCAAAGACCTGTGATGCTGCTTAATTCAGGAAACACACTTAATGACATCTTTGATTTCCATTTAATGTAACTATGTCCTAATTGTGATCTTAGGCCCATCAACTGGGGTCTCCTGTAGCCTAACCTGCAGATTTGGCTGACCTTCAGCAGGATAGACATTCAAATGGCCAACTCTGCCCTGGTATACAACGTAGTCAATGGAGAGCAGAACAGAGAGGTTACAGAACCTCCCTTACTCCAGCAAAGAAACCGTGGAAACAAATCAGATTGGCACCAATTTTTCCTTTAAAACAGACTACTCTATTTTAAAAGTGTGCTGAATATACACAAGCTACTTTGTTTCAATGAGATTCACTTCACTTGCAAAGAAATGGAAACTGTAGGTGCTTTGATAAAAGTATTGAAAAGTTGACCTAGTTTCTATAACAAGGTCTTATGTCCTCAACCATCAGAATATATTTTGGTTTCTTAAAACATAAGCTCCCTAAAACAAAAATCTTTTCACTCCGCAAAGCAATCTCTCAATGTGCTACTGCATTCCAATGCAGAACAACATGGGAAGCTACACACAAAACTATTAATTTACTCTTAGAAAAGTATGTATTTTTTTCGCTCTACTGCCAATAGAATGAAAGAGAGTAATCAATTGGTAAATGTGGATGGAATCTGAAAATCAAAAAGATAAAAACTAACCTGTTTAAGGGTTATTTATTTTTGAGAGAGACAGAGAGAGATAGAGCTCGAGCAGGGGAGGGGCAGAGAGAGAGGGAGACAGAATCTGAGGCAGGCTCCAGGCTGTGAGCTGTCAGCACAGAGCCCGACGTGGGGCTTGAACCTGTGCCCGTGAACTGCGAGACCATGACCTGAGCCAATGTCAGATGCTTAACTGACTGAGCCACCCAGGCGCCCCAAAACTAATCTGCATTATTATAAGAGATCTTCTTGAATCACAATTTACCCTAATCTAGATCTAACTGAAAGAAACCAGAAGCAGTATCCTAATACTTGTACCTTTAGCATGAGTGTAGTTTATTCTATGATAAGAATCAGAAACCTCTTCCATATTAAGTGTTAGTGAGGCAAAGCAATGACCAAGAAGACTACCAACCTCAGGAGAAAAGATAGGGAACACCAGAGGTCAGGAAAGCAAATAAAAAGGAGAAAGTGTAGAGCAATCAGTGGAGGGAAATGTGGGTTTAAAAAAATGCAAAGAGTTGGGTGGGGAGCTATGATGGGAAGCTATGAAGTGCCAACAGAAATTAGTTAAAATACTATTCAGAACATTAGTTTCATGGGTTAGTTACTATGAGGGGAAGGAAAACCTTCAGCCAGAAGAAACCTAGAAGTTTCCAGGCAAGCCTGCCTCTGACAAATATACATTTCCCACAGGCCACAGTTTGGCTTTTCCGCATACAAAAGCAGACCTCTTTCTTAAGCACACTTCTCACAGGATGCATTAATGAACTCACAATTTCTACACACCCCAGTTTTACAAATGTCCATAAACAGGGGTTGAAAATAGAGAATGAATTTTCCTGAACATAAAAGAGGGGAATTTATTTGAAGAAAAAAGATAGTAAAAGCCTGCCTTTATTTCTATGGAGTTTCCTATACAACCATTCATAGCTGAATATTGTCCTACAAAATCCTGGTTGGACAAAACTTCAAGGTAAACAATCTGGTCCAAAGTCAAAAATAATAAACCAACCAAAGCTTTTCCAGTCCAGTCTCTGCAAAATTAAAGAAAGTTTACCCTTGAATGCTAGAATTCTATCTCTTGTAGATAGAAAAGATGGGAGAAACCTTCTTTTCCCCTAATGTTTCCAAGTCTCTGAAGAAATTACCGTAAGATATTCAAGCTTTGCCACCTGTTTCTCTCCCCCCACTAATGCCTCACTTTACTTTATTAAAAGTTATCCATCCCTAAATTTTGGACAACCTTGCCCATATAACTCCCCAAACTTGTCTATTATTAAACACCATTTTTCCCGTTAAAAAAAGTTAGCTTGGGGTGCCTGGGTGGCTCAGTCAGTAGAGCATGCAAGATATCAGGGTTGTAAGTTCAAGCGCTACCTTGGGGGTAGAGATTACTTAAAATATCTTTTAAAAAAAGAGTTAGCTTACTCATCCAGGAAGCCCATTTATTCCATAATACAAACATCCATACCATAGAGTACCTTAAAGGGTATCTAGTCCCAACAGACAAATGATGTTTGAATTCATTTAAAGCATCCATTCTAATAGCAAAAACTTACAAGGCATTACCATGAGCTGAGCACCATTCGATGAATTTTAGATATATTAAATCACTTAGGCATCACAACAATTCTATGAGATGGATTATGTTATTGTTTTCATTTTAGTGACAGAGCCAAAGGCATAGAGTGACCAAACAATCTACCCACTATTGCAAGAGTTGAAATGGCAGAGCAGGAGTGAACTCGGGTAGTCCAGCTCAGGGATCCATGCTCTTAGCCACGATGCTACACTGCCTTGACTCTCCGTATCTGTGGAACTCTCAGACTGGAAATTCCCTGTTCAGTCAGCATATCGATCAAAAAATACAGAAAAATAAAACATTCGTGGCAAAAGGTTAACTGTGGGTGTCTAGGTGACTAAAGGGTATACTGGAGTTCTTGTGCCATTCTTGCAACTTTCCTCTAAGTTCAAAATTTTTTCAAAATTAAAAGTTGAGGGGTGCCTGGGTGGCTCAGTCGATTAAACTTCCGGCTCTTGGTTTCAGCTTGGGTCATAATCTCATGGTTCGTGAGTTCGAGCCCGGCATCAGGCTCTGTGCTGACAGTGCAGATGCTGCTTAGGATTCTCTCTCTTCCTCTCTCTGCCCCTCCCCCAATTGTTCTGTCTCTCTCTCAAAAATAAATAAACTTAAAAAAAATTAAAAGTTCAAGGTTGCTCTTATCATGTAATGGGACATAGTTTGCCAAAGTGATGACCAAATTACCTGCTGGCCAGCAAAGAAGGCTTTAAGAAAAAACTCTGGATCCTTATAATGTCCCCACTAAATGTCTGATCTAAATTGCCCACGCCACTCCAGTCAGACTGAAGGACTCACTGCAGAGGAAGTGGCCCTAAAAATGGAGAACACTGTCCCTGAACCATAACAGTAACTGTGGGCTCCATTCTCAGTGCTTAATATTTAATAACCAATGACACTCAATTCCAAATAGAATGGAGTGCGGACATTTACTCCCCAAAATATATTATATAATATAACCAAATACAAATCAATCCATTCCCTTATTTCCCCCTCGTTAGTTCTAACCAGAATTATCAGTTCTCTCCTTACTATGTCCCTGCCAGGCCGTATCGATGCTCTCTATTGGAAACCTTGCAGTCAGCTGCATTTTAGGCAGAGCAATTCCTATTTTAGCTTTTCATGGCATTTTAATCCTTGTGCAATGGAAGAGAACATGAAATCACATACTGATAACCTAGGAATCATTCCTTTAGGCAGTTTCCTGTTACTATTGTTCTACATTACCCATGAAAATTAATTTGGGTTCTCTTAAATTCATACTTCCCAATACACTTGAACAAAATCTGAAGTTTCATAGCAGAAGCACTGACAAAAAAATACAATGATATCCAAACATACTTCTTTGGAACACTGATGTTCAAAACTATCATCCCAAGCTTTTTAGGTTTTCATTAACTAGTATAAAAAACACTCAATTCTAACATGTCGGAAAGCAATACTTCCCTGCTGCTGCCCTAGTAAGTTCCAGGTAAGAAGTTCCTCTCCCCTAGATAGTGGCTATATTTAAGGTTTCAGTGGTTGAAGTTAATAGCCACCTAGATTATGAAATGTTATGATCCTTACTTTTTACACTACCCTTTACACTACTTTTTACACTACACTGTCTGGAACCTGACAGCTCATCCAGAAAAGAGGTGTTTTATTTTTTTGATTAAAATGTTAAATCTTTGATTATTTCCAGAAACTTCACTTAAAAATGGGAGGTAGGAAATGTGTAAAAGGTTGAAACTACTGACTACAGCAGAAGCTTCTAAATCACACTGTGATTTTGTTAATCGAAGTTGTTCTGCTCCCCACCTTGACTTCCTTTCAGTCTTCCCCACAAAATCCCTCAGTGATTCCCATCAAATGCCTTATTTAACCAAAGCTTCCTGACACTGCGATATATACTTGACACTAAGGCAGGTGCTAAGAGGACATAGAAGACAGTCTCACAGTCTAGAAGGAAAGACAAAAAGAAGTAGACAACTTTAACACAGTGTGATAAACATTATTTGAGCTACTGTTACAAGCCTCTCCCTGCAAGTTGCCAATATCATTCCAAACCACATGCCTGCAAATTCTCTAGAAGAAGAAATCTCACTGATAATCAAAGTTGGAGGCATTTCCGGTAAGTTTAAGAAGTCAGGATAGCAATAATAGGCATATGGGAAGATCCCAGTTTTAAAGACTGAGGTAATATCCATTCTAGCATATTCAGGTCCCTGTGGGGCTTATGGAAAATGGATTTTTTACATATATTATTCCAACATGCAGGGGGTTGGAATTCTAAGTGGGGGACTGGCACTCTGCAAAATTAAACACTCCTGCCTCTAGCAAGGGCTCATTTTAGTTCTGGCTCTTGTTTCTATTCTCTCTGGAGAATGGTAGTATATTAGTGGCTAAGTCCATGGACTTTGTAGTTAGAGGAGGGTTTAATCCTGGCCTTGGCCACTTACAGGCAGTGAGATTTTTCAGCAAACCTCACAGGCAGTGAGATTTTCAGCAAACCTCAGCTTCTCTGAGGCTCACAGTCCTTAAAAAACAACAACAAAAACAGTGGTGGGAAATTAAGTAAATAGTTTATGCAAAATGCTTAGCATGCAGTAAAAAAACAACAAGGGGGTGGGGAGAAAGGGCTGGAAGTAACAGGGGACCACTGGGTACTAAAATAGAAAGCAATAAATTATACAGAGCTAATCATTTTGTTATTCCAATTGAATAGTGATCTATGCTTAATTTATTTGCATCCGTCCTGTCTCACCCATCCCTAGAGAGCAACTACCTCATAAACCTAAGGCTGAATTGCAATTACTCCGGCTTTTTTTTTTTTTTTAAATCTACAATAGTCCCAATTTTTATACTGAGAGAACATATCCTAGCCCCTGCGACTCTCCATAATTTGGAACCCTAAGAAAGGCAGTAGAACTCTAACCACCCAAAAGAGACACCCACCTGGAACATACAGACCATACCTTAGTCATATAACAAAGAAACCAACAGTATAGAGGAGTCAAACAAAAAAAGAAAAATCTGCACAACTCATACTTACTCGTCATTTTTTATCCCAAAACCACAATGAGGAGCAAAACAAAAAATTAAAGATTTACTTATTTGCACCCCTTATATTTCCTGAAAGAACTAGTAGGGGTGAGGTAAGAGACAAATCTTCCATCTTATCAACCAAAAGGCTCTATAGTACACACCAGTCAAAACAAAGCCTCAGTCGTGGAAATAAATATTCCTGGACGCTAGTTACTAGGATGCTCACTGCAGCTACACAAAGCCCAGTATTTAAAGCTGGACCCAAATCACCACCACTCAGTCATCCAGAACCTATTTTCAAACTGCCTTTGTACTCCTTCTTCAGATTCCCTCATCCCTCCCCCTAAAGGTTGAGTGGGAAACCGACACTCTGGCAGCAACATGACCAACCCTCCAAAGATCCACCAAGAAACCTCCCCTAGGCTGGAGTCAAGGCAGAGAAAACGTTTAATATTTTCCAAATTTTCTTTCAAGCAAGAAGTATAGTCGAACAGACTGTACACATTATCTTTTTTCTTTGTTACTGCACTTGCTATAATTATGAGATCCAGACATCAAAATTTGACTGTAGCCCTCGCATAGATTAGATTAAAAGAAGAAACAAAGTTGTTTCTTCGGAAGCCACAACCTCACCAGGATGAAATCATCCTTCAAGAAATACTCTCATTCTGGAAAAGAAATTCAAGGAAGTGTTGTAGTCTAAAAAGAATGGGAGGGGGGCACGAAATCAGGGGACTATTAAAGATACATACCAATTTAAAGCTAAAGGGCAGCTTATCTATTAAGGCCTATCTTGTTACAATCAGGGCAGTATCTATTCCAGCTCTAATTTTCAGACCGATGCGCATTTTCAAAGAGAGAAAGAAGAGAATACTCAGTTTTCAGCTCCTGATGAGTTGGCTATATAATTATCTAGAAACGGTATTTTTGGAAGAATGTATTTGCAAAAAGAAAAGACGAATCTTACGATTAAGTATATGAAAGCAGTCACGGGCCTTCGGCTCTTACATATTTTTTATTTCATGGCAAATTAACCGAACCAAAAACTGACCTCCAAAAAACGACTTTCAGTTGGGTTAAAAAATAATTATTCCTGTTGTACTTTCTCAAATGCATTCTCAACACTAAAGTCTGCGTTAAACGTTTTCTCTTAACCTCACCTTATTTGATCCAAGGCCCTTTCAGAAGGCACAAATATTTCCAGGTGTGTTGCCACTTTATTCAGGTGAAGTTAAAAAGCATGATTAGAATTTCCTTATCCCTTTAAGCACATACACCAAACGTTATGGTACTTGCAAACTGAACATGTAACACCTCTACAAATCTTTGTCATCAAATGTAGTCTTAGGGAGAAAGAAATGGCAATTTGGTTAACATGGACCCATTTGTTTTCTTTTATAAAGCAAAGTAAGGAGGCTACGTCTCGCAGGAGAATGAGGCTCCCACCCACCGCACCTGGAAAAGTGAAAGAGGGATCCACCCAGGAACAGCAGGGCTGGAACTGAGCTGGGCCGTTCAAACTCTCTGGGGGAAAAAACACCACCATTTAAGCTGCAAAGCTCCCTACAGCTTTCCACTTCCACAAATCTAATGATAAAGGGGAGGAAAAGTTTTGAAACACATGAAGAACCATCTGTATAACTAGCTTCCAACCCGGACAAATTCCTTTCCCAACCCACACGCAACATGCCAAAAAACCGAACTTTTGGTTTGGGCTCTGAAAATAGAAGTTTGTTAGCTGAACACCAGAAGAAAACATAAAATTAAACAACATACAAAAATGTAAATTTACATGTAAATGTAAATTTGCTCTCACCCCTCTGGATCTAATCGTCTCCCTATGTTAGAGAGAGCTTACAAGTTTGTTTCTGGGTCTTGAATATTTTACTTTTTAATCTAATAAAATACCAAAATTCCCCCAAAGTAAGTAGAAAGAAAAAATAACAATTGCTTAAAAGTCACCCGTCAGCACAGCAGAAGCTCTCGTTTTTAACTTCCCTCTGGTTACCGTAAGACAAAAATTCGACTTGGCTTATCCTCCTTCACCCGTCTGTACACACATTTTTTAAAAAGGCACACACCTCAAATGTGGACTTCTAAAAACCAGTCCTTTAAGAAAGAAAACCAAGGCTTCGTCAATGTGCTGAGAAAGACAAATCCAGCAGGGTACTTGATTTTTCGCCACTTCTTCCTCCTTTCAGGATCAGGATCTTTCCTGCTCTTCTTTCTCCCTCTCTCTCTCTCTCTCCCTCTCTCTCTCTCTCTCTCTCTCTCTCCTTTTTTTTTTCTCTCAGATCCAACACCTAAAATGGAAGTTGCACCCAGCCAAAGGCTAGGGAGCCTGGGTGGTGACAAACTGATCTGGCAGCCCTACCCCCTCGCTTTCCTAAGTGATGTCAGCCCCTGAGAACTTCCAATAGGAGCCAGGCATAAATCAGGGAGCTGATTTTATCCAATAGGAAACTTTATTATAGGAAATTAAAAAAATAAAAAAGGAGAGAGAGAGGAGGAGAGAAAGAGACAGGGGGAAGTTTTATATATATATTTATATTTAAAGTGGAGACTACACAATCTCTGAGGAATTACTGCAGAGCTCCAGGGGGGGCCGAAGGAACAAGGGCTCCTTAGGATGGCACGCCTAAGCTCCAGTTCTCTTTGATGGTGGGGTTCTTGCTTCCTCTCCCTTCCTTTCCGGGTAGGGAAATAAGAGAAGAGCTGATTTGATTTGCCTGCTGCTATTTGGTTTGTTGCTTTCAACCCCAAAGCATTTTCCCAAAAGAAGACAGGAAGGGAAGGAGAGAAAAATCCTAGAAACAGGACCGCTATGTATTGATTGGATGGTAGGGAATATCTGAGGTAAACTCTCAATTTCGGTGTTTTGGTTTAACTGCATTATAGCTAAGGAGAAAAAAAATAGATGTTGGACTTGTTAACAGTTTTTCGTGTCTATACTTTCAACTGGTAGGAGGCTATATCCCACTGGGCTGTTAAAGAAAATCACTGTCTTCCCATTTGTCCCCAAATCAAAATAATGTGGGTTTGAGGGGGAGAATAAATGGAATTCAGTAAGAAATATATTTAGAGGAGATAACAGCATGTGTAAGAAAAAGTCTCACTTTAAGAAAATTCAGTTTCTTTGTGCACTTCAAGCTTACGATGATCTAGTTCATACATTCTCTTTTTACATTTAACCCACATAAAGGATTATACAGGTATTCTTTTTCTGAGCTGCAAATGATCCTTAATATGCTCTTACACTGTTAGGCCATGAAGGACAGACATTGGACTTTTTTTTTTTTACATGTTTGACAAAGACTAGCATTTTATGGTCATTCAGTGGTTACTAAAGAAAAATGATAATGATGAATTGAAAATTTCCTTTTTTACTCTTACTGAAAAATCTGCCTGTAGACTGCTGCCAAATGAATCTTCATAAAGTTTTCATAATCTAGAGTAATAGTTAAGAGCATAGGTGCTGCAGTCAGACTGCCTGGCTTCAGACCTTCCTTCCCTGCAAGCATACTTAAGTAAATGTATTCCTACGTGACCTTGAACAAATTATATAATCTCTCAGAGCCTCTGTTTCCTTAACTATAAAGAGGAGATAATAACTATATCTCTCACAGTACTGTTGTGAGAATCAAAACACATATAAAGTTCTTAAAACAACATACAGTATATAATATAAACTCACTAAGAATGAGTTATTATTACCAGTATCTACCCTCTCCCAAAACCTTCAGTGGCTCACCATTGCCCGATAATAGCAAACAATGACAGAGCATCTATCATGTGAAAGGCACTTTGCACTCATTATCTCTAACTTCTAAAACACCACCATGGAGATAGTATTACCACCATTTCACAAATGAGGAAATCAAGGTTCAGCAAGCTGAAGAAACTTGCCGGAGTTCGTCTGGCTACGAAGTGGTCCCCTCATTGATCTGACTCCAAAGCCCATGCTCTTTCCATCACCCTACACCGTGGTCAGGATAAAAGCCAAGTTCCTCATCTGCTTTCAAGGTGCCACGTTTACTCACTCAATACATTAAAGTCACCCTTAGTAACCATAATCTGACCTTTCCTTATCTATTTAAACTGGAATTCTACTCCTCAGCACGAATGTGCCCTTCTAATCAGGCAATCTAGTCATTATCCACCCCCTCATATCTGGTCTAAAGTGGCCAAAAAAGGATTTCTCTCAGAATGGCTAGAAGACCAAACAGGCATCACAGCACTTGTTTGATGGGCTTTCAACAAACTAACTAGATTGGGAAATTAATACATTAAACAGAGACATGCACGAACTTTAACCCTCATTATCTAGGAACCTTCTCTTACTATCTTATCACATCTTCTACTTCTCTTTCCATCTAGTATTCCTGGTCCTCCATAGCAAGTTCAAAAGCCAAAGATGACTGCCAAAGGAAAACAACCAGCACAAGAAATGTTCGTTGATTAATTCCTAGATCAGAGCCACATTTTAGAATATTCTATGTTTTTCTAGAGATGGATTGGTCTTGTTTCCTTCACATCATCACTAAAAACTTGCAAGTATTTTGCCTTCCTTTAGTGTGTGTGTTTTCCTGTCTCCTTCACCAGAAGATGAGCTCCATGAAGACATGAATGGCATCTTTCTAGCTCATGGTGTACCCCAGAGCTCAGCCTAATGTCTCGTATTTAGCAACAGATGAGTGAGTGAATGAAGTCTCTTGGCTTACTAGTTATGTAATCCTGGGCAAGTCATTTTATAGTAACGAATTTGTAGATAACATTTGAAATAGAGTTATATACAAACCAAAAAAGATAACTCAGGGGATGCCTGAGTCAGTAAAGCATGAGACAGGCTCAGTCAGTAAAGCATGGGACTCTTGATCTCAGGATCATGAGTTCAAGCCCACGTTGGGCAGAGAGCCCACCTAAAAAAAAAAAAAAAAAGATAATTTAGTGATGAAAAAGTTAAAATTTAAATTTATCTGAAATAGTTGTCTCCAAATAAAGCATCACAAGGATCAATACTCACTGAGGGATAAACTCTTTACAGTCAGGTGACCGAAAGCAAAAAGATGAGTTCCACTTGGATTATTCTTAGTCCCTACTGTGAGCCAGGTACCTTCTAGATGTCAAACATAATGAGTAGACCAGTTCCCTGCTCTCAGAAAGCTTACATGCTAGTGGAGGGAGAGAGAAGATTAATAAATGTCGGATGTAACACTACGCAGAGATTTAAAACAGACTGATAGGGGCACCTGGGTGACTCAGTTGGTTAAGTGTCTGACTTTAGCTCAGATCATGATCTTGCAGTCCAGGAGTTCAAGACCTGCATCGGGCTCTGTGATGACACCTCAGAGCCTGGAGCCTGCTTCAGATTCTGTGTCTCCCTCTGTCTCTGCCTCTCCCCTGCTCATGTTCTGTCTCTCTCTCTCTCAAAAACGAATAAACATTAAAATTAAAAAAAAAAAAAAAGACTGATAATAATGACTCGTGGCTTATTCTACCCTGGATGTCAGGGACAAACTCTTCAGAGAGTTTGACATTTAAGTTGAAATCTTTAAGTTGAAATCTGAAGAAGCAGCTAATCATAAGAACATAGGAGCATTGGTAACTACTAATGCCAAAGTCCTCAAGTGTGAGGCTGAAACATGCTGAATCCAGCAGTGTGTCGAAATGAGGAGGGAGTGATAAGAATATGAAAGATTCTACAGGTTAGAGAAAGGAGTTTGATTTCATTCTTTGTTTAAAATGTTTATTTATTTATTTTGAGAAAGAGAGAAAGTGCTCATGCACACAAGTCGGGGAGGGGCAGAGAAGGAAGGAGGGAGAGAATCCCTAGCAGGCCCCACACTGTCAGTGCAGAGCCCAATGCGGGACTCCACCCCATGATCCAGGAGATCAGGACCTGTGCCAAAATCAAGATTCAGAGGTCTAACTGACTGAGCCACCCAGGTGCCCCTTGATTTTATTCCTAGGTAGAGGAAAGCCTGTGAGGGTTTTCAACAGCAGAATGACATAATCTAACTCAGATTTTGAAAAGATCTGGCTGTTTATGTGTCAAATGGATTAGAGAGGGGGTACAGGTGAAAGCAAGGAAATTAGTTTCAAGGTCAAGTTGCAGTAATACAAAGCTGACTACGGTAGTAACAGTGAAAATGGGGAGAAGTTAATGGATTGAGCATATGTTTAGAGATACAAGGTTGTTTTTTATTGCGGAGCTTTTTCTTTCTTTTTTTTTTTCTTTCTTTCATTTGTTTTTACCGCATGGAATATTACATTCAGTGTGCTCGGTTTCACAGCTCTCAAAGTTTAACTCCCCCCACCCAAGCCACCAGCACTTACACACAAAGAAAAACAAGATACCATAAAACGTTGAAAGATTAGGGAAGAGCTAGGAAATAATACCGTGTTTAAAAAAGAAATATTAAAAACAAATAAGAAATATTAAAGTCATTATATAGGGCTGAGTTCTGTGCTGTGTTGACTCTACTTCTAAAATAGACTGAAACTATAAATGCCAAGGAGAAGAAATGAAAAAAAATTCAACTCCAAAAAAAACCAAAAAAAAAAAACCCCTGGCTATCCATACAAAAGAAGACAAAATATTTTTACTCCTTTCTACCCTCTGGTGGCTACATATTACCATCAAAAGTTTGTCATTTTTGAAGCCCTGAGTAGGATGGCCATTTATCATTCCTTTTAGAAATTCTACTATCACTAGATTTAACTACAATAGTGTTGGATTAAAAAAGCAGAAACCAAGAAGGGTGTCCTCTCCAGTTCTTGAAAATTAATCTAATCCTAGTAACAATAAATTCATGAGGAGGTATAATATTTATATTTTTCTTACAAGCCCACAGGATCACCTCTACTGGTACTCCAGCCACCTACTCAAGTCTTGATTCCACAGTAACAGATATCATAAACAAGCATTGTTCTGCCTTCTCTTTTTTCTTCGTTTTGCTTGCTTGTGTGTCCTCCTTCTGCTAAGTTTTATGTCCTTTCACGAACTGCTTCCTCTTCAAAATATAACTGCAACCTAAAATGTCTTCTGTTCCTTGATCTTTTTTCCGTCTTGAGAGCAGAGGTCTCAAACTAGGAAAATATTACCTGACTTGGAAATCCACCCCATCCCCCCATATTTGTCAACCTTCTCAAATCCTATACAAAAAAAAAAAAAAAAAAACCAACAAAATCCTTAAAAAAATTTTTTTTAACGTTTATTTATTTTTCAGAGACGAAGAAAGACAGAGTGAGCAGGGGAGGGGCAGAGGGAGAGAGGGAGATATAGAATCCCAAGCAGGCTCCAGGCTCCGAGCTGTCCGCACAGAGCCCCACGCAGGGCTCGAACTCACAGCCGTATTTGAGCGCACCGTACTTTACTCACCTCTCTACACTGATCCTTTGCAGGTTCCCCGTGTCTTAGGCATCTTCGTGTCCTGTCTCCAGGTGGCCTCCGTGAAGGCTGCTCCGTTTTAATTCGCCGCACTCTGTCACCAATGGCTTTGGATTCAGCTGTCTTCACCTAGAGCTGGACATCGCGGGGCGTGGAAGTGAAGCCAGGCCCCAGGTCCTAACACACACACATGGGGAGGAACCGCTGTCCAGATTTATAACGTGGGCTGGCAATTCTCTCTAAATGTTTAATCTTGAAATCATTTGTTACATCACCCCTGAAAACAGCTGCTGCCAGTCAAGAGGTGCGCTAACTAAATCATCTCTGGAAGGCCACTGCAGGCCCCTCACACCCGAAGTTCCGTAACCCCCTTGGTCCCACCAGTTTATAGTGGAGCGGGATCTGTGAAAACCGGATTCCAGACACTAGCCCAACAGCCTTGTTCCCGAACATCCCTGGCCTAAGGAGCTATCAAGGTTAGAAAGATCTGATCAAGGTGCGAGGAGAGCCATCCAGAGGCTTTTTCCTCCGAGACGCCTTCCTCAGCGGGGCCTGGGCCCCTTCAGCGTCTTCAAAGGGAAGACGGAGGTGTCCTTCAACCGCCTTGGAGGCTGCCCTACTGGGGAATCCTGACCCTGTCCTCCCTGTGATTTCGTCGAGTGCCGTGGGACAAGACGGCCTCCACAAGAAACCCTCCCGGGCGGGCCTTCCCACCTACCTCTTGCAGCCCGACCATCTTGGCTCAGCCCTCAAGTCCCTCGAGACGTAGCCTCCCGCCCAAAGCGCTCCTCCCCCTGTGATTGGCCGCCTGAGGAGCCTTCGGCCAATGGGGATGACGTATTCAGGCAGACGTCAGCCCGCGGGCTGGGGGAGGAGGAAGGACGTCGGGCCCCGCGACGCGCCGTGCGCGAGGGCCACAGCGCGAGGTGTGTGGCGCTGGCCGCGTGGCCTCAGGCCCTGGCTGTCACCACCTGCCGGTGCATGAGGGTGCCGGGCCCGCAGCGGTACGAGGGCACCAGGGAGTGGCTGCAAAGCTCGTGTGGCCGGAGGTGGTGGTGAGGGCGAGCCCTGAATTCTGGCCTCCGGGAGCCTCACGCTCCATTCCCAGAAACCTTTGCGCCTAGAGTTCTGTCTTCAAAGGAGTTGGGCCGGGGCGCCCAGAGCGTGAGGGGCGCCCAGCCTTGCAGGGCCTGCTGTGAAGCCCTGCTTTTCCCGCCAACCCCGATTCCTTGCTTCTGGACGCGGAGCGTAACCCTCAGGCCGTGGGCCCACCTGTGCCGCTCTGCTAACCCTCCCCCGCGCAAGGCTCGACTTTGGGAGGAAGCAAGGCAGGCTGGACAGAGGACCCGAGCACCAAGAGGACGCCAAGAGCAACTTCTGCAGAGCTATTCCAGGTCGGGTCTGGGGGCCAGGCGGGGGGCTTGGTGGATCGGGAAGCTTCCCCAGAGCCTATGTTTGGGACCTTGCAAGAGCTGCCATCCTCCGCCCCTTTCAGCTCTCCGGCTGAAATTGGCATGGAGCCTACCCTTTCTGAATTCACCTTTCCGTCCCCTTCTTTCCTGATAGTTTGACGGGAACCGTTCAGAGCCGTCGGTGCCACCTGACAGAAAACTGCATGCCAGGAAAGGAACGCCAGCTGTGCAGTGAGTGTGGGGGTTTCAGTGCAAAAAGCTGGAAATGGAGTGAGCCTGAAGTCAGAATAGCCAGCTTGTTTCGGGAAGGGAAGGATGCTTAATTACCCTTGCTCCGTTGTTAGCCAGGTGATTAACCAGACTGACAAACCGAACGTCCAAATCCTTTGCCAGTTTCCAGGCCGCGTGAGGCTCGCTTTGGTCAAGAACATCTGAAGCAAGGGTGGCAACGTCCTTATTTCTTTCTGTGAGAGACCTTCCCACGGAGTCCAGCACCTGCTTTTCTTTACTGTGCACCCTCTGCTGGTTAGTGTGATAGAGTGAGCTCAAAGAAAAGAAGGTTGTGTACAACCTCCTAGAGAATTTTATGTTCTATATTGTTTCTTTAAAAGTGTTAAATTGGGGCGCCTGGGTGGCGCAGTCGGTTAAGCGTCCGACTTCAACCAGGTCACGATCTCACCGTCCGTGAGTTCGAGCCCCGCGTCGGGCTCTGGGCTGATGGCTCAGAGCCTGGAGCCTGTTTCCGATTCTGTGTCTCCCTCTCTCTCTGCCCCTCGCCCGTTCATGCTCTGTCTCTCTCTGTCCCAAAAAGTAAATAAACGTTGAAAAAAAAAAATTAAAAAAAAAAAGTGTTAAATTGGGGATTATACCCATGGAACTCAGAAGTGTGGTGCTCGGGAAGAATAGGAGTTGTCAGCATTATTGGTGTTGAGTCTCAGTGGTAACATGAATGAAGAAGGTTTAAGCATAATGGTAATAGCTACCTTTTTTTTTTTTTTTTTTTAAGTTTATCTGTTTATTTTGAAAAAGAGAGAGAACAGGGGCAGGGCAGAGAGAATCCCGAGCAGGCTCTGCACTGTCAGCACAGAGCCCGACACGAAGCTCAGACTCACAAACCATGAGATCATGACCTGAGCCGAAATCAAGAGTCAGATGCTTAACCAACTGAGCCACCCAGGTGCCCCAACCACAGCTACCGTTTTGGAAGTGATAGTTATTATGTGCCAGGCACTCACAGTACTAAGCAATTTTACCTGCATTGACTCATTTAACCCGTAAAACAGCCCTACCAGGTAAGTACTGTTATCATTACCATTTCATAGATGAGAAAAGTGAGGTCAGAAAAGTTAGGTCAATTGCCTGAGATTATACAGCTAGGCTAATACATAACAGAACTAAGATTCAAATGTGCACATGCTTCTGAGCTCCTACATGTAACCACTATGAAATTCTTTGTTGAGATACCCTTGGCACAATTTCTGGGCTTATGGTAACTCGACTCACGGCTATTCTCTCTCACTTTCAAAATTTCCTTGTCATTTCAAAGACAAAAAGCAAATTAGGTGCAGCCATTCCTCTGAAATGTACTATCTCGTCCACAGGAATCCGATCTTTGAAAACGTAGGTTAAGAGACCAACATGTGCTCTCCTGCCAGTTCCAAAATCCTATATAGGAATCCCCGGTTTCTGCGGTTGGCTTTTGTGCAGCTTCATCACCAGCAACAGAGTGGTGTGTTCTGCGATGTCCTTCTGCAGGCAGAAGGTAAGAGACTGGTGGGGACCCACTTGAAAAGCCACTCAATATAGGATACTCACGATGGAATAAGATAAAATGAGTTCAGGGCCAGGGAGTAGAGCACAAAACCAAGAAAAGGTATTATCATCACCTTTGAGTATTGTACATTATTTGGTAAAGAACTGTTTGTTTCGAGGACAGTTGGCTGTTTTCAAGAATGAATAGGAGACTGTGCTCTTTTTCTTTTAAATCGTGAAACTAATTGTAAAGTTTAGTAAGCCTAGAAATTCTGTAAAAGATGGATAATATTGTAAGAGGATGATTGTGAAGATGGAGTTAACATACAGCGCTCAGAACGGTGTTCTTCATGAATTGAGCACAATGTAAGTGTTAAATAATACTATTACTTATTTTCCCATTTTCTCGTCAAGCTGCTGCTTTACTTTTCTCATCTTAAAATTGGTGGGTTTTGTTGTTTGTTGTTAGACCTAAAAATAGTTAATTTCCACTCCTTCCCTTTACACTTAAAATGGTCGCGCAGCATGAAGTAGAGCCTGGAATCATGTAAAAGGCCCAACACTAGGAATCAGAGTTTTAGTTTTTTTTTTTTTAAGTCTTAGTTTTGTTACTCAGTAACAAAGTGGCAAATGGGCAAGTAAGTCCCACTCCTCTCTCGCGAGCTCAGTTTCTTCATTTATAAAAAAGGATTATGAGGGATGCCTGGGTGGCTCAGTCGGTTGGGCGTCCAACTTCTGCTCAGGTCATGATCTCACGGTCTGTGAGTTCCAGCCCCGCATCGGGCTCTGTGCTGACAGCTCAGAGCCTGAAGCCTGCTTCAGATTCTGTGTCTCCCTCTCTCTCTGACCCTCCCCCGTTCATGCTCTGTCTCTCTCTGTCTCAAAAATAAACGTTAAAAAAAAAAAATTATGACAACCAACATTGTGTAGCACTCTACAGTTTGCAGAGTACATCCAGTATAGTGTCTCATTTGATTCTTAAGACAGCCTTATGAGGTAAAATATTATGTGGTTCCAATCTTAAAGATGAGCGAATCAAGGCCTAGAGAGTTAAGCGACTTGCCTGTTGGTTCTCTTAGTAAGCACAGAATTGGGATTCATTCCTTAATTCATACTAAAAAACACAATTGCCTGTTGTATACTAGAACAGTGTACTAGCATGGGCATATAGTATATATGAAGATAAAGTCCCTCTTTGTACAAAAATCATGTAAAGGGGAGACCTTCGGATAACCAGTGCATCCAAGTAACTGTGCAGTATAGGAGTAAGTAAAGGATGATGGAGGAGCACATGAGAGGGGTACCTTCCCAGACTTGAGGTTCGGGGACAGTGGTTAGGGAGATTTTCTTGGAGAAAATAACCCCTCAGCTGAGATCTGGAGGACAAACAAGTAGAAGGAAGTGAGGAAAGATTTCCCCAGGCATGGAGAACAGCATGTACATAGATGTGACCAGGGATTTGCAAGTGGTTCACTATGGCTAGAGTGCAGACTGCAAGCGTATTGATCAGAGATATGGCTAGAGAATTAGCAACGTAAGGTCTGAAGTGTTATGCAAAGGAAGCAAGTCTTGTCCTCAGAACATTGGAAAATGTATTCATCGGTTTTCAGAAGAAGGTCATGATCATGTAAAAGGCCCAAGCTTTAGAAATAACACTTGGGCTGCATGAGAAGAATTACTGGATTGTTGTTGAGCCCAGATAGAGGGCTATTTTGGAATCCAAGAGAAGGAATGGTGGCCTAAACTAAGGCATTGAGAATAGAAATGTATGGTTTATAATCAGAAAGAATTTACAAAACTTGCTGCAGTTAAGGGCATAGGCTCTGTAGACAAATTCCCTGGATTCAAATCCTCTCCCTGTGACTTGCTAACCATGTAATTGTGGTGGGCATATTACTTAGCTATGCCACAGTTTACTCATCTGTAAGAACAGCTGCTTCACAGGATTTCAGTGAAGATCGAATAAATGAATACTGGTAAAACCCTTACTTAGTACATTATATGGCATGCAAGAAGGACTCAAGAAATAGTTGCTTTTTAAACAAAATTAATGTTTGGGGGCGCCCGGCTGGCTCAGTCAGTAGGGCATGTGACTCTTGATCTCAGGGTTGTAAATTCAAGCCCCATGTTGGGAGATTACTAAAATATATGTATTTATCTATAGATCTATGTATATCTCTATACAGAGATATATTTAAAATAAATAAAAATAAATTTAATATGTTTGATTAGATACAATGAGTAAAGGAGAACAACGACTTCTAGTTTTCAGGCTTGGGAGCAAAGTGCATACTTATTTTGAAGTAAGAAATGGGAGGTTTGGGGGTTGAGGAATGGAGTTCACCTTCTAGAAAGGTTGATGCAGGTTATGGCATGTTCAGTGTCTTGGGAAAGGTATCTAGGCAGAGGTAGGACCTGGGAGTCAGCATCAAGCCTTTGGAAACTGAAGTCATGAGAGATACCAACTAAGATTGACAGGGAAGTGCCCATAAAGAAGGTGGCTCACGATAGACAACTGCCTGGTAGGCAGTGCCTAAGAGGTCGGGAGAGAAATGAACCCTGGTTATATGCATCCAAAGC
Source organism: Puma concolor (assembly GCF_028749965.1). Lineage (NCBI taxonomy): Eukaryota > Metazoa > Chordata > Mammalia > Carnivora > Felidae > Puma > Puma concolor. Next base: position 12,845,837 of record NC_141676.1, read on the forward strand.
TCATATTCTGTTAGACCACAAGCAGCTTCTGTAAAAAAATTTTAATTCTTGTGAGTCAAAAATTTGATGCCCTCCTTTGTGTGAAGCGGTGGGTATATCTTAGCGAACAAGATAGATATGGTCTCTGTCCTCAGAGTTTCACTTTAGTGAAGGAGATGGATGGTTCTAACACTGATACCTAAGTGCTCTGATAGCTAGAGTACCTCTCTGTGCCCGGGAGCAGCTAACCTAGACTGGAAGTGGGGTGGGGAAAGGCTTTCTGGAAGAAGTGATGTCTAAACTAGATTTTGAAGGATAAAAAGTGAGTTAACTAGGTAATGTCAGAAGGTTCCAGACAAACAGAAGGAACAGACTTGTCCTATTTGAACTTCCACGGAAGGAAGTTGAAAGGAGCAGCACGTTTGGGTAGTAAAGACTCTGCTTAGCCTGTGAACATGCCAGTTTGCAGGAAATAACAAAAGTGTTTGGATTTCCTTCCAGGTGAGGCAGTTCCAGCCCATTGCTGCATCCTGTCAGCCTGCAGCCCCTTCTTCACAGAGCGCCTGCAGCGGGAGAGGCCAGCTCAGGGTCGGAAGGTGGTCCTGGAGTTGGGGGGCTTGAAGATCAGGACACTCAGGAAGCTGGTGGACTTCTTGTATACCTCAGAGATGGAAGTATCTCGAGAAGAAGCCCAGGATGTGCTTTCTGCTGCCCGTCAGCTCCGTGTCTCTGAGCTAGAATCCCTTCAGCTAGAGGGTGGGAAGTTGGTGAAGGCCCCCCCGGGCCGAAGACTGAACCGGGAGTGCTTACAACCTCCAAGTCCTGCACCAATCTCTGCCAGGGTGGTGGCATCCACCCGCCGCCCTCGGACTCCACTGCCTGTGACCCAGACTCCTTGTCCTCTTGGACTAGTGAGACTGAAGTCCTTGGGAAAGGAGGAGGGGCCCCTGGAGAAAAGCAACCAACAGAACACAGAGAACTCATCTGGCAATCTTCTGCTCAAGAGGAAGGCCAGAGCTTGCCCAACTCCACAAGAAAAAAGCTCTTCACCATCAAGCCACAGTCAGGGACCTAAAGAGAACAAGAGCGACTCTGCCCTTGCTCCTACAGCAGTTTCCCCGCCTGGTATGTACCCCTCTGTGGATGAGCGACTATTGCCCAGAAAGATCAGACTGAGTCGCTCAAAACCATCTCCTGATGTCTGTACACCCAAGCCTTCCAGCACTGTGAGTGGACCCAGCTCAGTACCGACAGCCCCTGGCCGGCGTCTTTGGCGGCAGAAGAGTATAAATAAAGGACCAGAAGACAAGGAGAAGCCAGGGAGAGCTAGTCCTCTCCAAAGCATCCCAAGCCCATCTGGTCTTGGAAACACAGGTGGGAACAAGAAGCGGAGCCCTGAAGTCAGGGCACAAAACTCAGACTCTGCAGAGGAGGGGCAGGTTGGAAGGGTGAAACTTCGGAAGATTGTCAACGGGACGTGCTGGGAAGTGGTACAAGAGCCTCCCCTCAAAAACTCTCAAGAGAGCCCTCAGATCCCAGAACCTGAATGCTCGGAAGAGCCTGCAGGGACGCAGCCATCCTCCGTGAAGCAGCAGGAAATGTTATCTGCCAGAGTAGATCTGTGTCAGGACTCCCCCGTGTGCTCCAGGCTACAAGATCTCCTGCTCTCTGCTAGCCACTCCCCAGACCACCCAGTGGCAAAGTCTGAGTTTGGGTCCAGTCCAGAGCCGGTAGGGAAGGAGCCCGGGTTGGATATGGACTGCAGAGAGCACTACGCGTTTGACGCAGCCCTGCTGGGGCAGCCGTGCGAGGCTGAGGAGTACCGCATCACCAGTGCCGCTGCCACCAGTGAGCTGGAGGAGATCCTGGACTTCATGCTGTGTGGCTCAGACATTGAGCCCCGCACAGGGTCTCTGGAGAGTCCTGGAGCCGAGGGCTGCAGGACCCCTAATTATCACCTGGCAGATACAGGAAAGAACTGGATCGAAGGGGAGGAATGGTGTCTGCCAGACATGGAACTCTGGCCCAGGGAGCTCACAGGATTGGAAAAGGAACCTGTTGGGGAGAACAAAGAGCCAACAGAGCCCTTTAGCCCCCTTGTTGTGCCCTCTGAGAACAAAGAGCCAGATGAGTCCCTCAGCCCCCTTGTCATGCCCTCTGAGGTGAGTGAAGAGAGGGTACTTTCAGTAGGAAGCCCTTGGACTCCGGATCTGGAAATTACCAGTTCCCAGCCACTGGATGGTCAGAGAGAGAAGCTTCTCCACATTGACTCTCTCGACGTTCCTCAAAGGTCCTATGAGGATCTCTCACCCCCCTGTTCAAACTGGATGGAAGCTAGGCCGGAAGTGTCCCTAAGTATGGATGAGCTATTATACCCTGCTCCAGAGGCAGGCAAGGAGGAACTTGGCAACTCCGGATTGTTGGACCCACTTCCTGCCAGCTCGGAAGAGGAAGAGATTGATGTTGTGGACTGGACGTCAGAGGGGAGGCTGGTGCCCACGGGTATTCCTTCTGTGTGGCCCGACCCTTCCTCAGAGTCAGACACAGAGGTAGACATACTAACGTAGAACAGGTAGTGCAGGTTAGCGGCAGGGGGAGGGTGGGAAATGTTGACTAGCGAAAGGTGTATTGGTAGAGGCTAGCACGTGCCCTGTCCCCTTAGCAGGAGAGGTGGGTGTACTCCCAGCTCTTGGTCGGTCCCTTCCTCTCCTCCCCAGGCTTTGGGAGCCAAGCAGAAGTAGTACCATGGGTACAGAATTATGAATCTGAACCATCTTATTTCTTTGTAATCTATTTTCCAGTTAGTGATAAACAAGTCAAACTATAAACTGTGTGGTCCCCAAATCTACTAGGTCATAAATAACCAACGCCAGGTATCCTAAGTCATAAGACCTCTAGTCACTGCTAATTTAATAATAAATGAGAAAAAACACCCTCTGAAACAAAGCGTTTCAGAAGGTTCGAAACAGTGCTGGGGTGGGACAACTGGGTAAGTAAGAGTGACAGGACATTTTCCAGTACCTACTGTGGGTCTTATTCAATCCATTATTGAAGTTCCAGTCAAACCTCTGCAGGGGCCAAAAAGATAGAACTCCCATCATCACTTCGAAGAAGTGAGTTAAAAAGAAATACATGCTTTTAAAAAAAATAAATTTACTTTTTTCCCATAGTTTTTGCAAGTATTTCACATGCTGTGCCAGACAGCCTAGGAGCTCCAGGATAATTGGTGACCTTAGAATATGAAAAATAGAAAGGGAGCCAATCCCACAAAAGGCTGAGCTCTGTCCATCTAATACCATAACATCAAGTTATTACTCAAATACTTTGTTTCAATTTTTATTAGGCAAACCAAATCCAAGAACTTTTCAGTGCCTTACTAGAGGGCTGCCTCACAACTGAACCATCATTTCTGGAGGGGAAGAAACCAGGGCTTCAGGCACATGACTGAAATTTGGCCATGTCCCGTCATAAATGCTCCAAACGTCACCAGGGACCGAAGGCTGTGAACATGAGAAGGGAAAAAAAGGGTTAGAGAAGGGGCCCAGGCAATCCTAAAGCCTGAGAAAGATGTGTCCCCCACCCTGGAGCCCACAAACCCAGGAGAGTTCAAGGATTGCATCCTACCGCCACATTTCACTCAGCTCATCAGTCAGCTGTCAGTGCCTGACAACATGCAGGAGCATTAGGGATAAAAAACCAGTCAGATCCTTGGGCCAGAAGTGACAGTACAGTGGTTCTCCCACGGGATCAGGAGAAGGACAACCGCATCGTCCAAGGGCACAAATTGCATTTCTATAGGGTCATTTACATTACCATCAGCATCCTACGACTTAGCTCAAGGACAGTGAAACGTGCAGTTTAGCCAAAAGCACACTGATAAGAAACAATTTTATTGCCGACTTCTAGCTTTCCTACCACTAATAAGGGGACATCCTGAGAGCAAGAAGAGTTATGAGTGGTAGATCCCGTGTGATATGGGGTAGAGAGAGGGCTGCTTCGCAAATAGCCACAATCCACCCCTCCCGCCCCCTTCAAACCTCAGCGTGAGGACTTCTGCTCAAAACACCCTACGAGAGGTACTTCTTCAGCTCCTTCACCACCTCTTGAGGCTCAGGGAACTTGAGTTTGCGTGGGGGCCCCTTCTTAATCCCAGTCCAGAGCTCCACACCTGGGAAAAGACCGAGAGCGAAGTCACTTCGTCGTGCACCAGCCTCTCCCCCACATCCCGAGGGCCGGCGGTCTGAGACCGGCGCTTCCCGCCTGCCCCCGGTCCCGGGCGCCCACTCACTGCTGCCGTCCGGGCGCAGCAGTGTCACCTCGAAGCTGCCCCTCCGAGGCCTGGCAGGATTCACTTCCACCGGAAGCTCCGGGGTGTCCAGGCGCAGCGCCTGGCTCAGGGCCGCGGCGTTGCGCCCGTAGACGCGTCAGCTCGTGCTAGGGAGAGACGGGGAAGCTCAGAGGCCGGGGCCTTGGTGTGCCCTGGCCCGCCTCCCCTTGCCTCTCCAGGCCCCTCACCAATGCTCGATCACGACGGTCGCCTCCTCCACTCTCTTCCGGTCGCCCGCCGGCTTCTCCCGCTTCTCCGCCGCCGCGACCACCTCCGCTTCGGCCTTCCGCTTCCTGCCGCGGGAAGCCATGGAGCCGGGAGCCGGGCCGACCTGGGGGGAATAGGGTGGAGACTCGGGCACCAAGAGGGCGAGGACTCCGGCCGGAGCCGCTCTAGCCCCAAACCACAGTCCAGAAAACCCGCCGCAAGGACCAAGCCCCTCCCTCGCTGCGGAAAGCGTGGCCGGGGCGCACACGTGGCCTGGAGGCGGGTTCTCTGGGCGCAACCACTCAGCCCGCGGCCTGGGGGTGGGGGGGGTGGGGCCCTGGGCGCAACCACCCAGCTGGAGCCCGGAGGGGGGGGGCTCCCTGGGCACAACCATTCTGCTCACGGTCGGGGGTGGGGAAGGGGAAAAAGTTCCCTGGGCACAACCACTGCCCGCGGAGGGGGGTAAGGTACAGGCAGCCCCCGACGGAGCCACCGCACTTCGGGAGGATCGCCGACTAGGTAGCTCTGAAAACAAGCCGGGCTTCGCACAGGCCTTTCTGTAACCATCCGTCCGGCTAAAGAGCGTGCCCCACGCCCCACCACCCCCCACGCCCCACGCCCCACCTCCTCCTTGGGAACCCGCGCACCAATCCCAAACAAAACCCACAAACTAACTTGGCGAGGTCAGGACTCTAAGGTTACGGAAACTAGTCTTCCCCAACTCTCCCGGATCCTGGGAACCAATGCCAGGCAGGTGAGGTACACACTTCCTCTGCAGTTGCCAGGCCTTTCTAATAGGCTAGGAACACACAAAGGCGCAATCAAAAGGAAATCCCAGTCTTTATTATTGAAAACCATCAACTGGGTGTTGGGAGTAGGTAGGAGACTAAGTGAAACCTCATACCTGCCCAAGGGCGGCTTTCTCCTGAGCCCCACCATACAAAGGAACGTCTCAAACCTATTCCCTTTCCTCCCCAACTCCAAAAATTAGGGGGATTATTCAAAACTATCTCCAATGAGTAAGCTCAGTGGTTAAAGGTTTCTCCTGGGGACCAATGACAAAGTTAGCCTTATTAATGAAGGCCACAGACCAAGCCAGAAATGCCTAAAGAAGTAAGGGTCCTTGAGGGAAAAATCCTAGTGCAGACTCCATACCTAGGCATTTTCTGTTAGGCTTAATATAATCTAGGCAGACTGTGCAGGTCCACTAAGAGGAAGGATGAAAACACCGCACGGTGGAGACATGTGAGTGGTGGACAGCAGCTGATACTCGGACCCAAGCTTGGAAGGCAAGCATTTCCTCCTCCATCATCAGAGATCTCTCCCTCCTTCCAGTGAAAGTTGGCCACAGCAGTGGAGGCCTTCCCGGAGGGTGCCTGTCAATTCCCTGAAAGCCTCTTTAAAATCAGAAGCAGCACCCTGCCTGACTGAGGCAGAGCCAAAGGGGAAACATAAATAAGAGGCCCAGGCCTCAGGCAGGGCCTGTGGTTACAGAAGGGGCAGGGCCTCAAAGGTGGCAGGGCCTCAAAGGTGAGGAAGCACTGAGAAGGCAGGGATTCTATTTGTCCTTCTTGCTTTCCCCCTCTGGCACTTCCGTGGTGGTTGGGGCCACAGGCTGCTCCTCAGGGATATGATCTCCAGCCTTTGATAGCTTCTTGGCCCTTTGATACAGCTCATTCAGGTTGAATTCTCGGATCACATTCTCCTGCGCAAAAGAGGTGCACACATTAGGGTTCCAGTTGGAAAGGAGAGTTCTTACTAGGAAGTCAGAAATATTTAAACACAGTGTAGGAGAGAAGGAAGGAGAGGACAGAACCAACTCTAACCTAACTCTCCCTTTCTGGGTACTGGAAAAGTCAACCCTGTACAGTTAGTTAAGTACCTGTTATGTGGCCATCACTGTACCAAGAATTACAGCTACACTTGTACTCTACGAAACAACCCTGTGATCCACAGGCCTACAGACTGGGTACGAGGGCCTTTGAGACTGAATCGTAACTAATAACCGTTCCCCAGTACTAGCAATTCTGGCACATGGGAGAAGCACAACAAATTTGCTGAATAAATTCATGAATTAAATCTGGTAACGAGGGGCGCCTGGGTGGCGCAGTCGGTTAAGCGTCCGACTTCAACCAGGTCATGATCTCACGGTCCGTGAGTTCGAGCCCCGCGTCGGGCTCTGGGCTGATGGCTCAGAGCCTGGAGCCTGTTTCTGATTCTGTGTCTCCCTCTCTCTCTGCCCCTCGCCCGTTCATGCTCTGTCTCTCTCTGTCCCAAAAATAAATAAACGTTGAAAAAAAAAAATTTAAATTAAAAAATAAATAAATAAATAAATCTGGTAACGAGTGCCCTCTCTCAAAACTAGGGGGCATGTGGCAGAGCCAGGAATCAGAGTGGAGCTCCAAAGCCTACCACTGTTCCACACCCTTCTCCAAACCGTTCGCTCACTCTTTCAGATACCTCAGAGAAGGTCCAAGAGACAGCTCGTCCTTTTTTGTCAATCTGGGGCCGCCGCATGACCTCCTTGCCACCTTGGAATAGGATCAGAGTAGGGAGTTGCTTGGTAAGGGGCGACGTGCTCACTTTGTACCTACAGGGCCCAGAAAGTACTCTGTAAATGCATCTGTCTATGTCACTTAAAGTGATTTATTGCTCAGACCCTCTGTCCAGGCCTTTACATACCGTGTACTAACATCAGTGTAGCGTCCAACGTCCACCTTCCCAAAATTTAGCCCTGTACAGTTGTACCTGAGAAAAATACATTATTTAACATAGTGAAAGAAGGGAATGGATCAAGGGAAGAAGTCCACATATTTGGGGAGGGGGGAGAAACGCCATTAGCTGGGGCACCTGGGTGGCTCGCTCAGTGGGTTGAGTAACTGACTCTTGGTCTCTGCTCAGGTCATGATCTCTCAGTTCGTGAGTTCGAGCCCCGCATCGGGCTTTGTGCCACCGTGCGGAGCCTGCATGGGATTCCCTCTCTCTCCCCCCCATCTCTTGCTTGTCCCCTACTTGTGTGTGTGCATGCTTTCTCTCTCAAAATAAATGAGTTAACTTAAAAAAAAAAAAAAAAAAAAAAAAAAAAAAGGCTTTGGTTGCAATGTGCAAAAATCAAGGCCAAAAACAATGAGAGGGAGAGTGCGGCACCTCAGTTCCCTTCCTCCCCCACCCTCTGCAGTACTCACTTGAGGGAGAGGTCAGCATAGATAGGAGCAAACGACTGGCAGTCATTAGACCAATTGGCAAAGAACTCCACGATCCAGGTGACCCTCCTGTCCCGCTCCAGCTCTTCCTGCCACACACAGGGAAGAAACAGTGAGCTGGACCACACGGGCTCCCGGGTCTGATTCCTCCCCCTGGCTTTCCCTCTCCCCCCACCGCTCCCTAGCTCTGGTAATGAACCGCAGGGCCCTTCACTTCCATTCTGAAGCACCGTTACTCCTCCTAGCGAGGAAAAAGCACAGATACAAGGTCACCCACGAGGGACCCAAGAAACAGGAAAGAGCACTCACATCAATGGTTTTGTCATTGAAGTACTTGATGTACTCAGGGCCCATATACAGGGGGGGCTTGCACGTCATCAGGAACACTAACCAGAAAAAAGATGTCAGAGGAAACATATAAGACCTTCAGCAGGGGATTTACTTGCAAACCGACTCGAAGATTTCAGGCACCAAAGAATACACTTTGTGGACACACACAGACCACGGACACGTTTCTCTCTTCCTAAAGTTTCTGTAGATTCTTCTCACCTGAGCCACACACGTAGTTCATGAGGTACAACATACAGAAGAAGGGTATGGAGAAGCCTGTTTGGGGTCGGAACTCGGGTCCCACAACCAATCTCCTTACCTATGCAAAGTGTGATGTAAAGCAGGCCCATGCGAATATCCAGACGGAAGAAAAGAATTGCATTGGCCACTTTACTGAACATGAAGATGTTGCCTATATGTTGCTCCACAGTGACTGAAACACAAAGATGTCACAGGTCAGGCTGGGCTGCATACTCCTATATCCCGTTTGTCTCTCTTCCTGTGGTACTTTGGATCGGGAGAGGGGGGAGAGGATAAAAGTTCAAGATCAAATTCAGCCTTGGCGCGGAATGTGGGACTCCTTCACCAAATCATGCCCCTCGCATAATAAGAATGAAAGCACGGCCAGAGGGCATTAGTCCCAACCTCGAGAAGCTGAGGTGCAGGCTACACTTACTAGATCTGCGGTTTTTCATCATCACAATGGCACTGAGGAACATCAGGATCTCTACTTCTCTCTGGAAGAGAACCAAAGTGACAGGAAATGCCATAAACAGAGATGATGTGGGTGGGGAAGGGAGCCAAAAAGGGAAGAAAACCCAGCAGAGCTCCACTCTGGGAATGGTGTCAGCAAAGACAGAAAAGAACCGGAGGGGCGCCTGGGAGGCTCAGTTGGCTGAGCATCAGTTGGTTCAGATTCTTGATTTCAGCTCAGGTCACGATGTCACGGTTCGTGGGTTCAAGCCCCGCCTTAGGCGTCTCTGCTCCAAGCAGTGGTCCTGCTTGGGATTCTCTCTCTCAGCCTCTCCCCACCGCTCAAAATAAATAAATAAACATTAAGGAAAAGGGGAAAAAAAGGAAATAATTGCAGTCAGCTAAGATGTAGTGGGAAAACCACCAGTCAGGGTCCACCCCTGCCGCAAACTGGCTGGTGTCTTTCAGCAGATCACTTAACCTCTGAGCTTTGGTTTCCTTGATGGAACTGTATCTATTTGCTCCAATATCTAGTAATATCTATTACTGTGAGGATTAAATGAGATAATGGGTATGAAAGAGTTGCATAAAGCCCGGTACCATATAAAACTGTAAGACAGGGGCGCCTGGGTGGCTCAGTCAGTTAGGTATCCAACTTTGGCTCAGGTCATGATCTTACCATTCGTGAGTTTGAGCCCCACACTGGGCTCTGTGCTGACAACTCAGAGCCTGTTTGGGATTCTTTGTCTCTCTCTCTCCCTCTCTTTCAAAAATAAGTCAATAATAATAAAAAAAAAACAAAACTGGGGGTGCCTGGTGGCTCAGTCGGCTAAGCGTCTTCGCTTACCTCGGCTCACAGGTCATGATCTCGCGGTTCATGAGTCTGACCCCTGCATCGAGCTCTGGTCTGACAGCTCAGAGCCTGGAGCCTGCTTTGGATTCTGTGTCCCCCTCTCTCTCTTCCCCTTCCCTGTTTGTGCTGTCTCTCTCCATCTCAAAAATAAACATTAAAAACAATTTTTTTAATAAAAAAATTAAATAAAAATATAAAAACTGTTAAGAAAATATAACCAACTCAGCGTGACCCTGGCAGAATAAAACTTTTCCAGGGAAACCTTCTCTGTAATATTTCATTAATACAGTATTTGGCTATTTCATTTGGGCGGGGGGGGGAGGGTGGGGGGGTGGGGTGGGATTGCTTATGTTAAATCATTCCTCCCCATTCAACAATCATAGTGATAATCCAAGCACCTTTGACCGAATTTGAAAGCTGGCAGAGACCTCAGAGCTTCAGAAACCCTTTTTCAGGATCCTGGGCTCCCAGTTCTTTCTCACTTTCTCAACTGGAAGGTCTGTGAGACAGACAATCATCACAACAAAGAAACAAACAAGGTAATTTCAAAGAGTAAAGACCACAGTGAAGAATAACAAGGACCATGTGAGAGAAAGCATGGGAGGAGGGGCAACTAGAGGTTAGATGGTCTGAGAGGGCTTCCAGACCTTTCTGTTTACAACACAGGTGCCCAAATCACTATTTCAGACAGAGCTAATCAACTGTGATTTACAGCTGGGATTCAGGGACCTCTTAGGTCCTGGATTTTTAGCATCAATCTCCAACAAAAAGTAATTGACTTTAGAAAGAGACCTGTAAAGTGGGGGTCAGGGAATACAACAGACCCTACTAAATCATCCTCAGCAGAAAGGAGCAAGAGTTTTCACAAATGGAATTGGGTTAGAATTGGGACTTAGCAAATATGGAAAAATGAACTTAAAAAAAAAAGGACTGTGGTCTAGCAGGAGAACAAAGATAGGACTGTAAGGAATATTCTCTGAAAACAGAGTGGGTCAATGGCAAAGACTGGCCATGTATACTCCAAACCAGTTTCTCTTTCCTCCTGGGCGTACTTGGCAGTGAGATGCTCTTTGTCCACCTGCACCTAAGTAGAACTGTGCACCAGCACTCCTGAGTGGCGCGTGAGTAGAAGCGATGTGCCATGTCTGTGCCAGGCAGTAAGAAAGCATGTGGCCTTGCATTCAGCCTTCTGTCTTGTCTGCTGGCTGGATGATGCAAGGATGACCATAAGGCAACAGAGTGGACTGGGGTTCCAGACCAACAATGCAAAGCGGCTGCCCCTTTAGTTGTTCTGCCTGCTTGTTCCTAGTTTTAAACCTTTTATTATGGAAAGTTGCAAATACACACAAAAGTAGAGAGGACACTAAAAGGTAGCGGAATTTGCCACCCCAAAATATGCTACTTTTGATTATTCTGCATAATAATTTTGGACTTAAAAGCAATTAAGAATAGATGTAAGAAAAGCTCCTTGGGACGCCTGGGTGGCCTCAGTAGGTTAAGTGTCCGACTTCAGCTCAGGTCATCATCTCACAGTTCATGAGTTCGAGCCCCGCCATCAGGCTCTGTGCTGACAGCTTAGAGCCTGGAGCCTACTTCAGATTCTGGATCTCCCTCTCTCTCTCTGCCCCTCCCCCACTCGCACTCTGTCTCTCCCTCTCTCTCAAAATTAAACACTAAAAACATTTTTTAAAAAATGGGGGGCCTGGGTGGCTCAGTTGGTTAAGCATCCAACTTCAGCTCAGGTCATGATCTCATGGTTCATGAGTTCGAGCCCGCATCAGGCTCTGCGCTGACAGCTCAGAGCCTGGAGCCTGTTTCAGAGTCTGTGTCTCTCTCTCTCTCTGCTCACACTGTCTCTCTCAAAAATAAATAAACATTAAAAAAAGTTTTTAATTAAAAAAAAAAGAGATAGGAAAAAATTAAAAGAAAAGCTCCTTGCCCTCCCTCTCTGTGTCTAAAAGCAGGACATAAATTTTTAAAGGTGTTCCTCCAACCCTCTCTACCAGGAAGGCCAAAAGTTAATCAAGGGAGACAATTTTAGACCCTATCAGCCTGGAGACAGCACCAGAGGGACCTAACATAACTAATGGGACTTTATCTGCCATTAGTTTACCTTCCCACAGTTTGCTGCCCTTTGAAGCCTAAAAGTTCTTTCCTTTGTCCGGTCATTTCTCCAAAAATGTATTGCTCTTTGTTGAGCCAGAGTTTTTTTTTTTTGAAAAATTTTTAATGTTTTTATTTATTTTTGAAAGAGAGAGAGAGAGAGAGAGAGAGAGAGAGAAAGAGACAGAGCATGAGCGGGGAAGGAGCAGAGAGAGAGGGAGACACAGAATTCAAAACAGGCTCCAGGCTCTGAGCCAGCAGCACAGAGCCCAATGCGGGGCTTGAACCCACAAACTGTGAGATCATGACCTGAGCTGAAGCTAGACACTCAACCGAGCCACCCAGGCGCCCCTATAAGCCAGAGTTCCAATCCACTTCTGAGTTAATTCATTTTCCCTGGGTATCTTCATGTACACATGAGGTATACATATGAATAAACTTTATCTTTTAACTGCTTTTATTTTTTTTTAAGTAGGCTGCATGCCCAACACAGAACCCAAAATGAGGCTTGAACTCATGACCCTGAGATCAAGACCTGAGCTGAGATCAAGAGTCAGATGCTTGAGCCATCCAGGGGCCCCCCTCTTGTTTTCAATCTGTCTTTTATTACAGGGGTCTCAGCTAAGACCTCAAAAAGGTAAAGAAAACTAATTTTCCACCCCTACAATACTTTAATAAATCCCTACTACTCAGATTTAACAGTAATGTTTTGCCAAAACGGTTCCATTTCACCTATGCTACCCACTTGTTTTGGAGAAACTTAAAGCAAATTCTAACTATTATCATTTCATCTGTAAATACTTCAGTGTGTATCTCTTACAGATAAAGACTTCTGTTTTGTTTTTTTTAAGGAACCCTTCTTTTTTAAGTGGTTTTTTTTTTTTTTGTTTTGTTTTTTTTTAAAGTAATCTCTACACCCAACATGGGGCTTAAACTCACAACCCCAAAAGCAAGAGTTGCATGCTCTTCCAACTGAGCCTGCCAGGCTCCCCAGGACTTCTCCTGCTTTTCTTTTTTTTTTTTTTTAAACAAACCAAAATAGCATTGTCATATCTAACACAATTAATAATTCCTTACTGTCATTTACTACTTGGTCCTTATTCAAATGATCTCAGTTATCTCAAACTGTCTTGGTACAGTTGCTTGTTCAAATAAGGAACAAGCAAGGAAGGTCCACACAGTACATTTAGCTGATGTGTTTCTCTGGCCTTCCTTTATCTCTAAAGGCTATCTATTCTTTCTTTTTACCCTAGGCTATGTATCTGTTGAAAACACGCATCCAGGCGCCTGCGTGGCTCAGCCAATTGGCTGAGCATCCCACTTCGGCTCAGGTCATGATCTTGAGGTTTGCGAGTTTGAGCTGCTCACTGGGCTTGCCGCCATCACTGCAGACAAGCAAAAGCCTGCTTCGGATCCTCTGCCCCGCTCCCCCCACCCCTCCCCTGCGCACCTCCTCCACTCTTGAGAGCTCTCTCTAAAATAAACAAACATTAAAAAAAAAAAAAAAAAAAAGACAGTCATATGAACTGTCAACTTTCCCGCTTTCTGGATTTGGCTGTTTGCAAACTGATGCTATGTGTTCTTCTGATGATGATTTTCTATCCACTGTATTTTTTATAAAGTGGCAATGAAACCTAGAGGCTTGCATACAATGAAATCCACATCTTTTGCAAGAAATACGTCATTGGTGGAGTATCTAGCACCACCTTCTGCATCCCTTTAGAGATGGTTTTAGCATCCACAGATGATCGTTGCCTAGGTTTATTATCCCATTAGGGGTTGCTACCTGTTTTTTGGTTGGTTGACTGGTTTTTTTTAGTAAGCTCTATGCCCAACATACAGCTTGAACTCACAACCCTGAGATCAGGTGTCGTATGCTCCACAGACTGAGCCAGCCAGGCATCCTTGCTAAATGATTTTTAAATTCTATCAGTCCTTCTGTATTTATTAGCTCAAATTTGTCTATTAAGAAGTCAACATTCCCCTAGCAATTATTTGGGTACTCTGGAAGACAATATATACAGACAATGCAAAATGATTGATTCTTTCCTTTTATTTAATAAAACAGAAATAAACTTTTGTTAAGTCACTGAAAATCTGAGGTTTACTTTTTTAGGAAATATTTGATTTATTTTTGGGAGAACAAGGTGGGGAGGATCTGACGCCGGCTCTGCACTGACAGGCTGACAACAGCGAGCCGGATGTGGGGCTCAAACTCACAACCCATGAGATCACTACCTGAGCTGGAGTCCACACTCAACTGATGAGCCACTCAGGTGCCTCTTGTTATTTATTTTTATTTAGCTGTTATTGCTAACATTATTTACCTTAATACCCTAACTTCTCAGTCACCAAGATAAATCAGTAAAACATGGGTTTTCCAGGAAAACAAACACTGGCTATAAACTCTAAGTTAAAAAAAAAAAAAAAAATCTATTAGAGAAATAGTAAAATACAAAAACTCCAGTATTTTACATATTATTAAAGGAGAGTATACAAAGAAATTAGTTCTATAAAAGGTCCCTACACTTATTAAAATCTTTACTACTACCCACTTATGTCTTGTATCTTTGAGTCCCATTTTGGTTAAATCAGTATAGAATACAGTGGTCCTCCCTTATCTGTGGTTTTAGTTACCTGCAGTCAACCTCGGTCAGGAAACACATCATCCTCTTTCTGACTTATCAACAGAAGGTCAATAGTAGCCTAATGCTATGTTACAGTGACTATGACATTCACCTCACTTCATTTCACCTCCCTTTATCATCCGATATCATCATCAGAAGGATGAGTATAGTATGGTAAGATACTTTAGGGGAGGGAAAGAGAGAGAGAGACCACATTGACATAACTTTTATTACATTATATTGTTATACATGTCCTAGTTTATCATTATTGTGGTTAATCTCTTACTGTACCTAAATTGTAAATTAAACTTTACCAAAGGTATGTATGTATACGACAATCCATCATATATATAGGGCTCCATGCTATCCAGAATTTCAGGGAACCACTGGGGGTCTTGCAATGAATATTTACTCCCCACTCGCCTCAGATATACAGGGGAGGGGGACAGATGGACTACTGTATTAGATAAAAATAGGATCTTCTAAAGTAGCATGGGTACACTTGAGCTAATTAGGAACACTAAGGACAGAGGAAACATGAATGAGTAAACAAGGAATGGAGGACAAAAATAAGGAGTGGGTTCTGGTAAAGGTCAAGACTCCTTTGGGGGTCTGAGAAAAAGACAAAACCCGAGGTTGACCCTCCTCCCTCAGAACACAGGTGCTGTTGTACAGCAGAGAGAGCACAGAGCTTCAAGTCATTTTTCCGAGCGGTCTCTCCTCTCCTACTCAGGAAGTACAGCAAGAGGCTTGAGATAGATTTCTTTACAATTTTTTTTTTTTTTTTTTTTTTTTTTTTTTACAATCCCTTTTTAACAGACCTTAACAACTGTGTTCATTTTTACGTCCGGAGGACGCAGGGCAGTGCCTAGCAGATAGTGCCCACTCTGGAAATATTAATTGGACTAAGAAACGGCTGATAAGAGTGTGCAGGTGCTATGGCCAAAACAGTGGTTTCAAGTCGCAATCACTCACTAGCTGACTCACTAGTGATTAGTTTGGCAACTCGCCTAACCACGCCGAGATCAATTTCTTCATCAATAAAACGTGAATACTACTACCCGCCTTGTTTATTTCACTGGCTCGTCAAGAGACTTTACATAATGGGCAGCCCTGTAAAACACTGTAAATGTGTAGAGTTTGGGTACGGCTCTTGGCCAGCAGGAATGCTGAGACAGAACCAGGACTCAAGAACACTAAGAGCTAGCCTGCTGTGCAGGATATCCTGTTTTCCCGTCTTAATTAAACATGAAGTGGTTTAGGCTCGATGATGGTCCAGGCCCTACATTCTAACAATCCGTATGTCCGCTACAGGCTGGGAACCTCAGGTATCCTCAAAAAGGTGAACCTCGAGGCTCCCGCATGCAACCGCTGGGGACAGGGACAGTCAAGGTCGCGGGGTCCGCTCACCCAGTCAAAGTCACACGGGTTGCCGTCTTCGCGTTGCGTGGGGAGACTGCTGCAGAGAGGAGGTAGCTTCCTCACGAGTAGGAATGCAGCAGAAAGCAGGGCTGACAGGAGATAGTAAGGTCGGGCCAGCCATCGTGAAAGTCGTGGCACCGAATACACCAGAGCAATTAAAGGTGCGAGGACCGCCATCTTCCCAGCCCTTGCGGCGCCCGCCGCTCTTCGACGTCTGTAGGCCTGGCCCCGCCTCCCTCACCATTGAGACTGCCATTGGGCCTAGTCTCGGATGCACCGCCTCTGTGCCCGGAAGTAGATCTCTCATTGGACGTTGCTGTAGGTAAGCAATTAAAAGGGATTTAACACCTTATTGGTCGATCTAGCTGTCGCTTTTTCCACTTAAGTCATTTTATTGGATATGCGACTGTCCCGAACGGAGAACTACAGAGAAGAATTTAATTAGGTTAGATAGCACTTCCTGAACGTTCTCATAAAGCGACGGAAGTAGTTGCCGGAATAAGGTAGGCGGAACACCCAATGAAAAGCGGCTCCTGAGGAAGGGGGCGGGACACCGTGAAAGGATTGTCCAATGAAAACTACCGACGCCAGACACCGGGACAGGGCCGGGGTGGAGGAGACGATGGAGAATTTCTCGGCGCTGTTCGGAGCTCAGGCTGACCCACCACCGCCCCCAACCGCACTCGGCTTCGGACCAGGGAAGCCACCACCTCCGCCTCCCCCTCCTCCGGGCGGGGGCCCCGGCACGGCCCCGCAGCCCACCTCGGCCACGGCCCCGCCCGGAGCCGACAAGTCAGCGGCTGGTTGTGGTCCCTTCTACCTAATGCGGGAGCTGCCAGGTGAGTACTAGGCCCGGCCGAAAGCAGCCAATCAGATCATAGTGAGGAGATGATGGGCGTGGCTCTCAGCCGGCTGGCGGAGGTGTTAGGTAACCTAGGCAACGCGTGCCAGGACCTTGGAGCTCAAAGTGAGTCGGAAGGGGTCTGAGGAGTCCCACCCCTTTGGATGAGTGACGTGAGTTTTTGGCAGGGATTGGGAGGTGGCAGAGAATAAATTTCCGTGACCTTCTTTCACACCATATCTGGCTCTGTCCCTGATACTGGTTCATGGTTGCCTAAAGATTATCCAGAATTTGAGTTTGGAACTCGACAGTCCTCATTTAACATCCCTGCAGACCTAAGGTTTTCCAAATCTGCCACAAACTTGCTGTTGGTGTGAGGCATGTTGCTCTCCTACTCAGGGCCTCCACATTTCCTTATCTGTCCGAAGGAGCGATTAGAATTGAACCAAAAATTTGCTTTGCTGGAGCACCTATTATGTACCAAGCACTGTTCTAAATGCGTTAAGGTTCAGCTGTGAATAGGGTTGACAAGATCTTTGCCTTTTCTGGAGTTTACATTTCAGAGGAGGAGGCACAGAGTACCCTAGATAACATCAGATAATGGTTAGTGCTAACAGGAAAAAAACTGGTAAAGAATTGAGGAGGCCGAACTACTTTAGCTGGAGTGATCAAAGAAGCCCTCTCTGAGTAGATAATTTCTGAGCTTAAATGTAAAGAGTCAGCCATGTGTGAGGGGGAGAGCTAAATCAAGATTCAAGAAAGGAGGTCAGAAGCCCTGCTGTGAGGGAAAAGCTTGGAATATCTGAGAGTCAGAAGACCAGCTGGAGTCCAGTGAAGGTTCAAGGGAAAGAGTTACAGGAGATGAAGGTGAGAAGGGCAGGCAGAGGACTTTGATCTGAAGTTCAGGGGGAGCCATTTTATTTGTTTGTTTTTTAGTACTCTCTATACCCAACATGGGGCTCAAACTCATGACCTGAGATAAAGAGTCGCATGCTCTACTGACTGAACCAGCCAGGCGCCCCTCAGGGGGAGCCATTTTCACACAGGAAAGTGACATGATCTAATTGTTTTAATCACTCAAGCTGCTACATTAAGAATGGAAAGTGGAGGTGGGGGAAAGTGGGGAAGTCAGTCAGAAGTTACTGCTTAGTAGTCCAGGAAAGAGACGACGGTTTGGACTAGGCAGTAGCAGTGGAGGAGAGAAGTGAACAGATAGATACAGGATAAATGTTAGGGGTGGAGCTTATAGGAACGAAGGATCGAATATAAAAATAGAGAGGAGGGGCACCTGGGTGGCTCAGTAGGTTAAGCTTCTGTCTTTTGGTTTCGGCTCGGGTCCTGATGTCACGGTTTGTGGGTTCGAGCCCCTTCAGGCGCCACGCTGACAGTGCAGAGCCTGCTTGGGATTCTGTCTCCCTCTCTTTCTGCCCCTACTCTGCTCGTTCTTTCTCTCTCAACTAAAAACTAAAACTAATGATAATAATAAGAAAATGTAAAAAAAAAAAAATAAGTCTTTAATAAAAGTAGAGAAGAATTGAGAATACTTGTAAATCTCTGGCTTGAATAATTGGGTGGATGGTAGTGCTGAGACCAAGAAGGAACAAGTTTGAGAAGGTGGAAATCAAGAGTCATTTTGGACGTGTTCAATCTCCCAAGTGTCTTTTTTTTTTTTAATGTTTATTTTTTTTTCTTATTTTTTTTTTCAACGTTTATTTATTTGTGGGACAGAGAGAAACAGAGCATGAACGGGGGAGGGGCAGAGAGAGAGGGAGACACAGAATCGGAAACAGGCTCCAGGCTCCGAGCCATCAGCCCAGAGCCCGACGCGGGGCTCGAACTCACGGACCGCGAGATCGTGACCTGGCTGAAGTCGGACGCTTAACCGACTGCGCCACCCAGGCGCCCCTTTAATGTTTATTTTTGAGAGAGAGTATGTATGTGCATGAGTGGGGGAGGAACAGAGAGAGAGGGGGTCAGAGGATCCGAAGCGGGCTTGAAGTTGACAGCAGCCAGCGAATGTGGGGCCTGAATTCACTGTGAGATCATGACCTGAGCCAAAGCCGGATGCTCAACTGACTGAGGCACCCAGGTGCCCCTCCCAAGTTGCCTTTCAATTCCTCCCAAGTCCTACTGCTACATCAAGAGTTGAGAGAAATAATAATGCATATTGGTACAGTGCTTTGAAGTTCACAATGCAGTTAAATACGTATGTAATAGAGTTTAATACTTAGAATAGCCCTTTCAGGGCCCCCTGGGTGCCTCAGTCGGTTGAGCATCCAGCTCTTGGTTTTGGCTCAGGTCATGATCTCACAGTTCATGAGTTCTAGCCCTGCATCAGGCTGTCTGCTGTCAGCACAGAGCCTGCTTCGGATCCTCTGTCCCCTTCTCTGCACCTCCCCCGCTCGTGCTGTCAAAAATAAACATTTAAAAAAAAAAAAAAAAGCTCTTTGAGGTAGGCATTTTATAGCTGGAAAAAAAAAATTGAAGCATAGAGAGATTGACTTTCCTTTGGTTAGTGGTTGATGTCTACCAGAAGTTTCTCCAACTTTATCTATTCTGATGGTACCTGTTTGTATCAGTTGATAGAGATATTGAATAGGTTTTGGGCAAATGCTGGGTATGTAGGAAGTGGGGTATGTGGTGAGAAGGGGAGAGAACTAATATGTCTAGTCCTTGCTTTTTTTAAAAAATGTTTTTGATGTTTATTTATTTTTGAGAGAGAGAGAGAGAGAGAGAGAGAGAAAATGAATGGGGGAAGGGCAGAAAGAGAGGGAGACACAGAATCTGAAGCAGGGTCCAGGCTCTGAGCTGTCAGCACAGAGCCCGACATGGGGCTCAAACCCACAAAACATGAGATCATGACCTGAGCTGAAGTCTGGCGCTTAACTGACTGAGCCACCCAGGCACCCCTAGTCCTTGCTTTTAGAGAGCTTATTTTACTTAGGGATATAAAATATGTGGTTTAAAGATAGTGTCTATATTACTTGTCAAGGCTAATCTCATTACTTTGTGGTCCTGCCTCACATACAACTAACAACTACACAATGGGGGGCCCTGGTTGGCTCAGTAGGTAGAACATGCAACCCCTGATTTTGGGGTTGTGAGTTCAAACCCCACGTTGGGGGTAGAGTTTGCTTTAAAAAAAAAAAAAAACAAAAAACAGAAACTACATGATGGTTTTAAAAATGTTTACTATCCAAAATGACAGAAAGAGTTGTCACTTGAGCCAGACCTGGAAAATTCATATTGGTGAAGAAAACTAGAAAAGATGGTCTTATAATTACATCAGTATAAAAACAAATTTCCTAAAAGGAAACAAAATGAGCGTGTTTTTCAGGAGATGATGAGAGACTCATTTGGATGGATCAGAATTTGGCACAGGGGAGTAGTGGTTGATCACACCCCAAAGCTTACAGTAAGATATGTTTTATCGTGAGTGCCAAAGGAATTTGAGCTTTTTCCTTAGGGTAATAGTACATCATTGAGATTTTTGAGCTACATAGTACTGCTTCTAAAAATACCTGGAGAATATGGGTGCCATGTATTGAAACAGAGAAACCATGAGTGAGGTGGGGAGTATTGAGAGTTTAAAAAGATGAATCTGGGGGCGCCTTGCTGGCTCAGTCAGAAGAGCATCCAGGGGTGCCTGGGTGGCTCAGTTGGTTAAGCGTCAGACTTTGACCTAGGTCATGATGTCGCCATTCCCAAGTTCAAGCCCCACGTCAGGCTCTGTGCCGACGGCCCAGAGCCTGGATCCTCCTTCAAATTCTGTGTCTCCCTCTCTCTCTGCCCCTCCCCCACTCAACGCTCTGTCTCTCTCTCAAAAATAAATAAATGTTAAAAAAAAAAATTAAAAAAGAAGAGCATCCAATTCTTGATGTTGGGGTTGTGAGTTCGAGGCCCACGTGGGGCATAGAGATTACTTAAAATTTTTCAAATCTTAAAAAAAAAATTTTTAATTCAAAATTAAAAAATGAATCTGCATGAAATTGACTAAGAGGAAGTTGGAAATGCAAGATTAGTTTTTAGGAGGGGAGTCAGGGCTGGAGGGAGAGATTTATAAATCACCTTCGTGGAACTGACAGTCAAAACGGGAAGTTGGGTGGACGCGTAAAGTGTTACAGAAAAGCAGGAGTGCCTTCTCACCTCAACCTTGAGCATGACCACCTGGAGGAGGAGAGCCGACCGGGGCGGGTGGGGAAAGCAGGGCACTCTTATGGCAGGAGGCAGTGCCTAGTTTTGAGGAGCAGTACTGTGGCACTGAGTCCCCTGCTGTCACAGTAGACCACTGCTGAAATGTTTGGCATGGAAAAGAAAAAAGGGAAGAAGGTAGGGCCTAGGGGTATGGAGGGGAAAATACCTTGCTCACTTAATAGTTACTGAGCACTGAAGGTGTGTACTGTGTTGGGCACCAGCGACACAGGTATGAACAGGAAAGACCTGGTCTCGGCCCTCAAGGGACTCCCGGTTCAGAGCCGGAGTTTTTCCAAGTGAATGATTATGAACAAGCCACTCTTGTCATTTGTATTCTTCGTGTTCGTCATAACTGTAGATGAAACTGTAGGCAGGCTAGACAGCTCCACCCTTGCCTCTAGATCCTTACTACATTACGAATAAGTTTCTATTCTTTGAAAAAGGTCGGCCGTGCAATATTTGTACTGATAGTGCCTTGCATCTATAGAATATACTTTTCAATGTTTTCATTTAAACCTTGAAAAAAATTAAGTGTGCTTAAGAGAGCTGTTACCCCACTCCAGAGATAAGAGGAAACTGAGGCATAGAGTATGACTAGGATGAGAATCCTGTTTGCTTAGCTGCTAATCAAACGTTTCTTTTTTCTAGGCAAAGCATTATACTTTAATTAGGAAGAATAGAGACGGTGGTAACAAGTTAGGCAGCAGTAGCTTAAAAAAAAACCCGTTTAGGGGCGCCTGGGTGGCGCAATCGGTTAAGCGTCCGACTTCAGCCAGGTCACGATCTCACGGTCCGTGAGTTCGAGCCCCGCGTCGGGCTCTGGGCTGATGGCTCGGAGCCTGGAGCCTGTTTCCGATTCTGTGTCTCCCTCTCTCTCTGCCCCTCCCCCGTTCATGCTCTGTCTCTCTCTGTCCCAAAAATAAATAAAAAACGTTGAAAAAAAAATTAAAAAAAAAAAAAACCCCGTTTATTCCCTATGTAATTAGTGGTTCTTGCTATTAAAAAAAAAGAAAGAAAAAAAAAGGGGTCCTTGACCAGAGACATTCAAGCCATTGGGTCATATTTGGCCCTTACCTTGCTTCTAGTTAAGCTCTGAGGTAACATCCTGCTGGTGTCAGAGAGTATAATTTCTCGCTGTGAAAAGCACTCGGAACTGTGTTTAGCCTGGAGTAAGGATCATGTAAGTTACTACTGCGGTGAGTCCAAGGAGGGGAGTGTGTCTCCTTCATTGGGGAAGAGCAGTTTCCATGTGCCCTGTTTGGATTTTTGCCGACTTTTCTCCTTCCCATTCCAACCTACCCTACCATTCTACAGTAGTATATTTTTTAGTGTTTATTGTATGTTACTTCATTTTGCTGTTTTTTACTTTAAAAATAAATTTAAATCTTTGTAATGCTCACCTAAAAGATTCTTTACAGTCCTTCACTTTCCCTGTGGGGTTCTTAAAAAAAAATTCTTCAGGGCGCCTGGGTGGCCCAGTCGGTTAAGCGACCGACTCTTGATTTCGGCTCAGGTCATGATCTCACGGTTTCGTTTCGTGAGTTCGAGCCCCACATCGGGCTCTGCACGCTGACCGTGCACAGAACTTGCTTGAGATTCTCTCTCCCCCTCCCTCTCTGCCCCTCCCCTGCTCGCGTGCTCTCTCTCAAATAAATTAAAAAAAATTTCTCTTGGGACTGATTTTTTTGTTGTTCTTCTTCTCCCTGTGTCCTCTAGGTAGCACTGAGCTGACAGGCAGCACCAATCTGATCACACACTACAACCTGGAACATTCCTATAATAAATTCTGTGGGAAGAAGGTGAAGGAGAAGCTAAGTAACTTCCTGCCTGACCTGCCAGGGATGATTGATCTGCCCGGTTCCCATGATAACAGCAGCCTCCGCTCCCTCATTGAGAAGCCCCCTATTCTTGGTGGCTCTTTTAATCCTATCACAGGGACCATGCTGGCTGGCTTTCGCCTCCACACTGGCCCGGTGAGTCCCCTCCTGGGGAGGAAGAAGGCACACGGGGAGGCCTGAAAGGCATGGAGGTGGTTTTTCTGTCCAAGTCTGTTCCTTCATAACTTACTGAGCAGAACAGATGATGGGAGCAGGGGATCTCCTCCCTCCTCTCACCTGGACCTTCCTTTGGTTCCTTCAGTTGCCAGAGCAGTGTCGTCTGATGCATATTCAGCCTCCCAAGAAGAAGAATAAACACAAGCACAAACAGAGCCGTACCCAGGATCCTGTCCCCCCAGGTAAGAAGCAGTTCTGTTCAAAGCCAGAAAACCTGGATCTGGTTGGACCTTCCTCAGTTAAAAGGCCAGAGAGGTTCCTTACACAGCCCTGGATTCCCAAATTTTCCTGAAACTGATCTAAAGGTAGTGTTCCTTGCAAGTAGGTCTCCTGGGCAAGTAAAAACCTGGAACCGTGCTTTAGCAGTGCCTCCCTATGCTTTCTCGCCGCTACAAGAACAGCAGTTGCCCTTGACTAGGTTTTCCTGTGGTCTTTTGAGTTCCTAGCAGTAAGGAATTTTGAGCTCTGCAGGTGATAAGCACATACTGTCCTACAGAAACGCCATCTGATTCTGATCACAAGAAGAAGAAAAAGAAAAAAGAGGAGGATCCTGAACGGAAGAGGAAGAAGAAAGAGAAGAAGAAAAAGAAGGTAGGGTAGGGGCCTGTTGCTGCAGCCCCCCGGAATCTCCCCACTTCACCCCGCCCCCAGTAGTCCTTTGCCTCAGCTTGGACCCAGGATTGAAAACCCAGGGCACATCGGTTTTTTCCTGTACAGCCCTGATCAAGGCCAAGGCTACTTCCTAGTTGTTCTTACCCTTCCTTCCTTGTCTTCCCCAGAACCGACACAGTCCAGACCACCCAGGCGTGGGCAGCTCTCAGGCCAGCAGCAGCAGCAGCCTCCGCTAACAGGGCTCTACCAGAATGGCTTTTCCTGCCTGACAAAAGCTGCCTTCCAGGCTCGGACACTGCCTTGGGAGCATCCCCTGCAACCGGGACAGAAGCCAGCTCCTGCTGTGCTTGACTGAGATTAATGCATTATATGACAGAAGGGCCATGCTTTTGTTAAGGCTCAGCCCGGTTGGCTTTCTCACGGACCTCTCTTCCTCTCCCAGGAAGCTTTCTTTTCATCTCTTTTGTGCAATTGGTCTGATTTAGGACATTGTCTCATTTGTTAGGGTTTTTCTTTTTTTTGAAAAAAAATTTACATTTATCAAACTGGGTGAACTGTGGCTGCCTATTAAGAGGTAAGTGCCTTTCTGTGTGAGTCAGGGTTTAAGCCAAGGCATTCAAAGATCAGAGCGAATTTGGGTCTTATCATTATGTTATCTCATTAGCAGGCAGGGAAACCACCAGAGTAAGATCTGGGAGCATGGTCACAAGTGAGGCAGAGCTTGCTAATACCTGTCTACAGCAGACACATAACACTCTGCCCATAGTGTTGAGAACCAAGCACCTGGATGAGGCTCCATCTGAAGAGTCAATCCAGTTAAGTCTCAACTGTCTTCTGAGTCAATCTTGCATTGAAACAGAATTGCCAACTGAAAAAGCACCCACAGTCACCAGTGTAGTTCAACAAGGTTAATTCCTGGTCAAGCCTGTGATTTTTTTTTTTTTTTTTTTAAATAAACCTCTGGCAAGCAAAGGTAAATGTTTTTCTCGTCTTCATAGGAGTCTTTGAACTGCCTCATTCCTTAATTAAGACAATTAAATTATTTGGCTGATTCGAAAACATTTCTAAGCTAAGACAGCAACAAAAAGGCAGCCTAAACCAGCAAAATGCAATAGAAAACCCAAGCTAATGTAATCTGACTTTAAATAAACTTGACACAGAAGAGTTAAAATCTGTTGCCATGAGCCAAGGTTGTTACTTAGATCAGTAGGTGGAAAACCACTCGTTCAGCGAGTTTTAATCTAGGATATCAGAGCAAGAGCGTATATACTTAAGTCATGGACAGCGAAAATAATGGGTTCTGGTCAATTGCTGGAGATTTAGTATCTGAGGAGGCCTATTTAAAACTAGGGCACAGCCTTTTTGCTTCTGACAAACAGAAGAGACAAAGTGAGATACCAAATTAAAGTGCCAGCCATATCCATCCAGTCAGTCCGCCTCTAACAGGCTTTTTCATCCCTCGATCATCCACTGTCTCACCTTTGGCTACATCCAAAAAGGGCTTTACTTTCCAGAGACAAAATTCTGTATTAAAGAACTGTGGCAGTCAAGATTCTCTAAGCTTTGAAATGACCAGGAGTTTTGACGGTCACAAAAGACTTTTCAGGAATTTTTAAATTAAATCACCAAAATAAAAACAGGACCTGTCCTGTAACGTTTCAAGTAGTTATTTTCACTGTAATCCTGCCTAAAGGTGAGCCAGGACAAGAGAAGCTTACGAAGTTTTCTTTGTAACTTCCCACCAGAGACCATTCACCCTGCCTTAACCAGACAAAATAACACAAGTCAGGGGGAGCTGGTTAGATCAGGATTTCTTTTTATTCCTTGTTGGTTTAAAATGGCTAATCAGAATAAAAAATAAAAGGGCCTCTGTCTAGAGGCTGGGGTCTCCCCTATTTAGAGGTTAGAACCCAGGTACCCCCACTACCCAGCACCATACTGAGGTGGGCGGAGGGGTAACCCCCAAGGGACAATCGGAGGGGCCTAGGCCTGCCGCTCCTTCTCTCTATCCCATTTTTGGCATGTGATGAAAAATATTGCTTTTTGGATTCATCTCTCCCGGCCTTGGATTTAAAAATAATGTTAACTGTGTGAGTTGGGGGAAGGCTCTGAGGGGACTAAAGGAGCCCACCCTAATCCCTCTCCCCCAAGAAGCGGGGGGGATTATCCAATATTGTTTCTGGAGTTCAGCCAAG
Organism: Puma concolor; assembly: GCF_028749965.1. Taxonomy (NCBI): domain Eukaryota; kingdom Metazoa; phylum Chordata; class Mammalia; order Carnivora; family Felidae; genus Puma; species Puma concolor. The sequence continues at coordinate 12,871,477 of NC_141676.1, forward strand.
CTTGTTTCCTGATCTCCCCACCACCACCAAAGTCATGGGGCTGTGACCCCTTTCCTGGGGAAACTAAGTGCCAGTGAGCCTAGAAAACTAACTCTCCTCTCCAAGTCCTTCCCTCCTCTGACCAAGACCCCAGACTCGCCTCTCCCCCAGGTGGCTTTCCTGATCACTATGCACCAACAACAGGGGGTGCTGTTTCCTTAGTGGGTAACTGGGACAAGAGAGGGAACCACTGGAAAAGGAAGACTTCGATGGATGTCCCCACTTCTTTCCTGCTGGTCTGAGGAATGGGAAGAGTACGATACCCCTCCTACATATCCCTCCCTCATTTTCCCATCCCAGGATAGATATAGAATTTCTTTGATATTTATAATATATATATATGTATATATATATATATGTACACACACACCTGGTAACGCAGAGAGGAAAAAAATAGAATCCGTAACAATAATAAAAAAAATTATTTCTGGTTTAAAAATGATCTGGTTCCCTCCAGGGCGAGCAATTGCACAAATGTCCACTGAGTCTGGTCCAGGGGTTAAGGAAGGGAAGGTCTTAAAAGGTGAAGGGGATTGCTACCCCAGTCTCAGGGCCCCAACTCTCCAACTCCCCAACCCCACTGCATTTTATAAAACGCTCCTCATCCTCTTGGAATCGGTGGTTTAAAAAAATGTCCATGCAGGGGAGGGGAGCCCCTTGAGGAAAGGAAGGTGGCCACCTGGGGCCCTTTGGTGTAGGCGCAGAGGCGTGGGGCGGAAGGGAGGTGCTGAAGGCTCACACGGAAATCTCATAGGTGGTACCACCCACCCCTGACACCTTCTTGACTCCACCCCTTGTGGGGCTGCTGAGCGGAGGCTGGCCTGGGCCAGGGGAGGCAGAGCCTATACTCTTGGGCTGCCCATTGGATTTGCTGTAGGCGGTCTTGAGCTGTACTTCATCTCTAGGAAGGAAAAAAGATAGGTGTCATCAGAACTGGGACACGAAACACAGAAAAGGGAGACTTTTAAAAAATTACTAGAACAGGGGAGCCTGGGTTAAGGGCCCGACTCTTGATTTTTTTTAAGTTTATTTATTTATTTATTTTGATGGGGGCAGGGAGAGAGGGAGAGAGAGACTCCCAAGCAGGCTCCACACTGTCAGCACAGAGCCCGATGTGGGGCTCGAACCCAAGAACCGTGAGATCATGACCTGAGCTGTAACCAAGAGTTGGATGCTTAACCCACTGAGCCACCTAGGCACCCCCTGACTCTTAATTTTGGCTCAGGTCATGATCTCACGGTTCACAGGCTCTAGGTCCGTGCTTAGGATTTTCTCTCCCTCTTCTTCCCCACTCGAGCTCTCTCTCTCTCTCTCTCTCTCTCAAAATGAATAAGCTTAAAAAAAAAGTTATGAGAACTGATGTGCTTTTCTACATGCATACTTTCTTACCCAAACGTTCCCACCTATTTTATTGCCCTGCTTAACACAAACCTGATGCCCTATCTCCCCTATTTATTCCTTCTCTCCAACAGCAGCTACCTGAAATACTTGCTCTCAGGCAAATAAATACATTTGGGGAAGACAGGATGAAGATAAAAGTATTGCTCTTTAGGCTTTTAACAGGAATAGCCCATGCAGGCAGCTGGAGAGAGTGAGCAAAATGAGCGATCTACAAGCAGGCGCCTCTGAGTCCACCTGCACACAAGTGAAGTCATGACACCTTATGTAGGCCCCGAGGCGAACTTTAAAATCCACTGAGGGTCAGGAAGGACTCATACTTACTTGGGGGTCAGTAATGGCTGCAAGGCTACTTCCTCTGCCTCGGAGACACCAGGTGGGGCTTTTTGGCTGCTGTAAGACATAGATCGGCCCAGGTACGGGGCAGTTGGGCCTGGTTCAGGGGACCCTAGTCCCCGGCCCCTTAGCCCATCTGGCTTGCCAAAACGGGGGGCAGCTGGGCGTCCCAGTGGAGTCTTAACCAAGGGTGATCTCTTTGAATCATCTGAGGAGGAACTAGTACGAGGGGCATGGCCTGAGCCCGGCGTTGACTGAATGCCTGAGTCCCCCAAGCCTGGTTCTTCCTCACGGCCCGGGAGTGGGGGTGACTGGCGTAGCAGCTTCTCTCGTTCCTGGAGGGAGGCCACAATATGGCGCGACAGATTGTCGTACCGGACTGGCGAGGGCTCTCGGTGCGTTGGACCAGTTGGCACCAGACGTGGGTGCCTCTCGGCTTCCCGCTGCTGGGCCAGCCGGGCTGACAGGAAGGGAGAGGTGTAGCCTAAAGGTGGGTCTGGCTCAGGCCCTGCCTGCACGGACTCGAAATCAGGGCTGTCAGAAGGAGTGAGCAGGCTGTCATAGGACAGGCTTCCATTGCGTGTCTGGTTGGCCAGGCTCTTATAGGAGGTGGAGGTTGTGCCCTCTGAACGAATGGACTGCAACTGGCCCAGCTCAAAGCCAGTGCCCTGGGCCGACTTGAGGCTGGAGGAGCGTGAGCCACTGGACAGTGGATCGAAGTGAAAGCTTTTGCCGAAGGTGGGAGAACGGAAGCTCTCTGGCTCCAAGCTGGGCTCCGAGCGGTAGCTGGGATGGCGGCTGCTCTCCGCAATCGAGGTTGGCTCCTTCAAGCTGTCCCCACGGCTCAACTGAGGGAGAAAATAAAGCGTGCTCTTAGTGCTCCTCCTCTTGTGACAGATCCTAGGCCCAAGAGCCTAGGCCCAAGAGTCAGTCAGAAACAGTATTTGTCATGTGCCGCCAGTATGCTCAGAACTTTTACACGCATCATCTTGTTCAACGCCTAAAGCACACCTATGAGTTGGAACAAGTATCTCATTTTAAGATGCAAAAAAATGAGGGACACCTGGGTGGCTCAGGTGGTTAAACCTCCGACTCAATTTTGGCTCAGGTTGTGAGCCCAGGGTCATGGGATCGAGCCCGGGGTCGGGCTCGGCGCTGAGGGTGGAGCGTGCCTAAAATTCCCTCTCCCTGGCTCACGTGCACTCTCTAAAATAAATAATTTTATTTCATTTATAAGTTATCTAAAATAAAACAACAAATATATGAAATAAGATACAGAAAACGAGGCTCAGAGAGGTCAGGTAACTTGCCCACGATGGGTGCTGAACTCAGATGCGGTGCTATCATCAGTGCTTTTATCTAGTCTGCTACGTTGCCCCCTCTTTGAAGGACACGCTGTCAAGGAGACTCAAGCCCATTAATGCCACCAATTGGTAAAATGTCTTCGGTTTCGTCCTTCCCTTCTCCGATATTCTTTTTCCCAGAACAGCTGACCTACATCAGAGCCTTACTTTTCACAGAGTACTGAGTACCTTGGCGCTGGAGGAATGAGGCATGGCGGCTGACGTACTGCTGCTACTGTAGCCCGGCCGGTACTTGTACATGGTGGGTGTGGGAGGGCTGTCCTTGCCCAAGAGGCTGCTATCTGCGGGAAAAAAGGCCCGGGGACACCGCTTTACAAGCCGTTCTCTTAACGTGGCCAGTGCTCCTTGAAGGACGGAGGGAGAACAAGGTACGAACAGATACACGCGGCAACAGAAAAGTCCCAGGAACGTGACTTTGCTGCAGCCGAGACTAAAGACTCATACCGGCCCAGAACCCAGAGAGACAGAATGCACCAAAGAGGTCTAGGAGGTTCTTTGGTCTATCTGAAGACCGACAGTACCCCCGCCTCCCCCGCCCCCACCCAACGACAAAAGTTCAGTTCACTGCAAACAGCTAAGTGGCATCCCCTTTCTCCTGTCCTGGCTGTCCAAAGAAGCGGCCCGAGGCCCACCTGTTGGGTGTTCTCAGCCACCCAACCTTGGCTCCCCGCCCTTGGCTGCCCGTCTTCTCCACAGCATACAGTAACCTTCTCACGTCTGCCACTGCTCTTACCCTCATTAGTAGCCAGGCTGAGGTGTGTTCGTAGCCCCGTGTAACGGCTCAGGTCCGGCTTAGGAGGAGGTGGGGGTTCGGCATCTGCAGACTGGCTCTCCGTTATCTCCAAGCTTCCCTTAGACTGGATAAACGAGGGAAAATCAGATTTGGAGAACTGGGTGTAAGGGCAGCTCCAAGGATTAATTAAACCGGTACAAGAGGGGCGCCGGGGCGCCAATTATGTATTTCTAAACTGGGACTAGAAGACAAGGGACAAGAGCCATTTGGGGGATGACAACGGATAAAGAAAAGTCTTCAACAAGGTTTAATTCTGTCACTTATTTGTTCATTTCCACCAACTATTTGTTGAGCTCCCACCATCTGGAAGCTGCTACATTAAGTCCTATGAAGACATGGAAATGAATGGACTCAAATTCTACCGTCAGTGAACCCACAATCTAATGGAAAAAAGAAGATATGTACTTAACCAGTTCTTTAAAAGATTTTCTTTCATTTATTTATTTTAAGTAAACTCTGTACTCTCAGTGTGGGGCTCGAACTCATCACCCCAAGGTCAAGAGTTGCATGCTCTACCAGCTGAGCCAGCCTGGCACCCCTGTACTTAAGTAATTTTTAGCACAAGTCAGAGAGTGATAAATACCGTTAAGAGTAATGTCAACCAAAATCAAGTTTCCATCTCTTTGCCATGCAAGTCCCCAAGTTACCTACTTTACTTCCCTAAATTCCTCACCTTGCTTCTCCTCAGCTCTCCCTGGATACCATTGTCCATGATCTTCACAGTTATCTGCCCATCTGACACTTCTGGTCGAAGGAAAGGAGGTCTGATAACAATCGTCTTCTCTTTCTTTGGTCTTCCCAAGTACCTGAGTGTCAAGAGCGAGACGGCTTTCATTCACTCATTCTCAAATATCTATTGGTTGCCTACCTTGTATTAAGCATTTTTACAAACACAAGCACGGTCTCACCAAGGCAGCAAAAAGCTTAGCACTGAACTGATTTCTTAGATGCCATGAAGAACTGCACCACGACTAGGCCTCTGGGCAGATACCTAGATCAAGCCTCTCTGCAATAAATCTCACCGTGAACTCTCAAAGGAGAGTAACCATAATATCTGAGGAATGTCAACTGAATTCAGAAGGTCCACTAAAGGATGCCATTTCTCTCCCTTGTAGGCACTTCCCATTCTAAGAGAACCCTCCCTAACTGGCAGTCTCCCACCCAACCCCCCCCCCCCCCAGACTAGAACAAGCCCAAAGACAAAAGCTTTGACCAAGAATGAACACTAGACCAGAGGGGTGGGTGTACCTGGGTGCTGGGGAACTGCAGAGCACACGGCTGACGTTGTTACAGCAGCCATTGGTGAAGGGATTCACACCTCCTCGGAATTTACCCGTAACCTAGAAGGAGCAAAAAAGGGCCCTATCAGTCAGACGATGGGGCCTTGATCCCCAAAGGCCAAAACAAATCAATTATTGTGCACCCACCATTTGGGAGATAAAAAATGAGTAAAACACAGTCCTGCCGTCAAGAAGCTTCTACTTGTCATGGCTAAGAATGGGGACTCCAGAATCAGGGTCTTCAGTTCAAATCCTACATCTACTTCGTGGTAGCTACTTGACCGTAGGCCCAGTGTTCTCATGTGAAATGGGGATACGCAGATAATATACACGTAAGCAAGTAAGGTCACTGCTATTACGTGCACGGAAATAAGTGTTTTCCTTTAAGCAGCTCTAGAAGCTTTCTGAGCACTGGCCTAGGTCTATTACTGTTTCCATCAGCTCAGAATTCAAACTGTCCAGTATATGAGTGAGCATTCTGCAAATGGTTGTTAACTGAGAATGGCTCTGTGCTCATGCCTGCATAAGGAGCGTGGACACTGCATCACAGAAAGTACCCATCAAGCAGCCATCTACGGAAGCACTCCACTCCGCTCCTACTGGAGGGCTAAGACTCCCGCGTCCAGCTCTACAGAGGTTTCCCAGCCCTTCTACCCGTACCTGCTCATTGGTTGTGCGTCCCCTGGCCACCAGCACCACATGAAATCCCGTGAGGCCAGCTACAGGGATGAAGAATAAGCCAGCCACACACATCACTGCCATTCTAAAGCCAAAGAATCAAGGAGAACAGAGCGGCTCGATCCCACCATCCCCGGCCCCTGCAACAGCCATGTGACCTTTGACCCGCGCCACCACAGCACTCAGCTTTCCTCCTCCTCCCCCGTCCCCAGCCTGAAACCCATAGGCCTTGAAGGATACGTGACAGCCGTGCGGACCCCTGAGAGTTCCTCCATGTGGTAGAGGACGTAAAGGAGGCCAAAGCCAAACACACCCATAATGTGTGCTGTCAGGGAAAGGAGGAAGAGGAAGAAATAACGGTAGTTCCGGCGACCAATACAGTTGTTCACCCAGGGGCAGTGATGATCAAATTCCTAGGGGCAAAAAGAGAAAGACTGAGAAGCGTCCTTGGACCATAGCCCTAAATCGCTTCTGTCAACAGCAGGAACAAATGTCAGAACTGAAGTTTTACTTTCAGTAATACGTGATCAAGTTCACCGTTCAGCTGCAAAATTAACAACAGGCTCATGCAGTTTATCTTGCTCTATCAAGCTGTAAGGAAGACCTCCCAGAAGCTGATCAAAGTTTATCCAATGTGACCAAAGAACTCCAAAAGGGATGAATATCAGAGGCTTTGCAAAAACATCAAGATTCACGAGAAGAGAGGCCTGGAAGGAAAATCTGGCAGACCACTGCTTCCAGCTAAGTAAAAACTGATTGGAAAAAAAGGGTTTAAAAATAAAAGACGAGGGCTGCAGCAGTTCAAGCAGGAAGAGAAATATAGCTGTAAAGTCTGAATTCAACGGACTGCATGATGTAGTAGATGCAAGAAGTAACACAAAGCCAGGACCAATAACCAAAAAGATGAGTCAAGGGACAGAAGGCTAGGGCTATGAATCCTGGTGTCGGGAAAGCCCATTCCCATTTGGGGTCCCTCCTATAACAGACAAATAGTTATGCTTTCTACCTCTCGGGCGGACAGCGTTTTTTTTGTTTTGTTTTGTTTTGTTTTTAATGTTAATTCATCTTTTGAGAGAAAGAGAGAGAAAAACAGAACACAAGTTGGGGAGGGGCAGAGTGTGAGGGAGACACAGAACCCGAAGCAGGCTCTGGGCTCTGAGCTGTCGGCACAGAGCCTGACACAGGGCTGGAACTCACCAACCACAAGATCATGACCTGAGCTACAGTCGGACCCTTAACCGACTGAGCCACCCAGGCGCCCCTCGCGTGTACATCACTGGTAACACTTTTTGACAGAGCTTCCATACGGCCCAGACCGTTAGCCAGGGCTGTATTTCATCCATGGCCCAGAATCCAGAGGATTCAATTCTTCTTCCAAGGGCGGGAAGAAGAGAACTCAGAGTAGGCACCAGGCCGACCCCACTCAGGGTGCTTACCTCCACACAATTGTCACAGACACTGCAGTGGGAACAGCGGGGAGGACGGTAGAAACGGCAAGTGGCGCACCATTTCATGCGCACTTGGATGCCCTTAATCTCCACCGTTTTGTAAAGGGGAGCTCGGAAGTCATCTTCCTTGTCTTCATCCTCCTCAGCTGCAAGAGAGGAATAATCAATTAAAAAACAACGGTGCCAGGACTGGACTCGGCACGAGGGATGCAGTGATATGTAAGTATGGCCTCTGCCTTCAAGGAATTCGGTCTAATGGGTAAGAGAGAACAGGAACTAGTAACTAAAACCGTGAGATCAGCTCTGTACCCAACGCAACGGGAACACGGTGGGAAATGAGGTTCGGGAGAATATGACTCAGAGGTAGCTCTGACATGGGTATGCTGACACTTGGTTTACATACTACGAATTACATTTTTGAGGAAATAATTTACATATCAAAGCACATACACAAAGAGTCGGCATAATAGTTCAACATCTATACGTGAAAACTACAGCAATCCAAGAGAGGAACTAACAGCAAGCTTTCCACGCACAAACCCCTTCCCCAAAAGAGCTTCCCCTATTCTATTAATCTCCTGTATATTTCAGTATTGTTTGCTGGCTCAAGACACTCTCCTTACCTGAATGCCCTTTCAATTTTCAACTATCAGAAACTCATGATCCTACTTCAAAACTGAAAGTACATTATTTGCCTTCTCATCTGCTGTGTACAATTTTTATTTTTTATTATTAATCTAGAAAAAATACATGTGGGAAGGAAACATTAAATAAACGAAGGAGCAGGGATTAAAAATTAAGTTTCCAACTTTTACTGATCTGGGGAAGTGTTTACAATACAGATAGGTAAAAAAATGCAAGGTAAAGAACTGTACAAACAAAAAGATCGTTTTGAAAACAGACACAAAAACACATACACGTTTGCTACAGATAAGTGGTACATATAAATGTTATATACATAAATCCTCAAAACACTGAAGGGAAATATAAATAGTAGTTATCTTTGGGCTGTGTAATTACAGGTCATATATTTCTTTTTTATGCTTTCTGCATAATAAATACTCACTACTTATTAAGGTCTTTTAGAAAAAGTTTCCTCTTGGGGTGCCCGGGTGGCTCAGTCGGTTAAGTATCCGACTTTGGCTCAGGTCATGATCTCACAGTTCGTGAGTTCGAGCCCTGCATCAGGCTCTGTGCTGACAGCTCAGAGGTTGGAGCCTGCTTCGGAGCCAGTGTCTCCCTCTCTCTGCCCCTCCCCTGCTTGCTGCCCCCCTCTCTCTAAAAAATAAACAAACATTAAAAAAACAGATAAAAAATAAAACAAGCTTCCTTTTAAAGGAAAAAAATTAAAATGCTACTTATTTTGAAATTTCTGATCTTTCCATACCCATCATCTATCAGAAACAAGTGCTTTCTCTTCTTAAAACACCACACAGTTCTTTAGTTACTCTTAGACCTTAGCACACAGTACATTTATTCATATAAACGTCATCCCTATTTGTCCTTCCACACTGAGCTATTTGAAAGCAAGAACCTTTAAAAAAAAAAAAAGTCATCCCAAATGACCACGATAATGCCTTCCATATTAGATCAATAAATATTTAATATATGAACATTAAAGGCTCATTAAAACAGTCCTCTTTGGCTTTAGGGACTCCAAGTTCCTTCGGTTCAACTAATCTTTGAGACAGGAGTCACAAAGCACAGCGACACAGGCTTTGTGAGTGCAATGATCTCAGGAAAACCTCATCTCTCACTCTTAAAAGCTAACTTCACGTTTGACAGAAAAACTGGTTATCAGCAACAACCCTTATCGACTTCTAACTCTAATGACGGTTCCTGACTCTCACCTCCTCTCCCAGAACAGCCTGCTTCTTCTGTAAGCACAACCCTTCCAACGTGCGGAGGAAAGCACACCCTCACTCTGGAAGGCCTCTCTTCCACCATCTCCCTCGCCTCTCTGGTTCCACCTCCTCACGTGACCAGAGTGCTTCCATCTTCTCTAGCACACAAGAAAGAAAAAGGCCAAAAGCCTCTCCCTCTTTCGTAAGACATCCATCTTCTGCCTTCTCTAACTTCTTGAAAGAGTAATCCTAACATTCATGGACTCTGCTTCCTCACTGCCCATTCACTGCCTTCCAAACCATGGCAGTTTGGTTTATTATTTACCTGTATTTTTCCCACACACATACATACCTAAACACACTATGACAACTATTCTCGTCAAGATCACAAATTCCAACGGGCAGTTCTGAGTTTTTCATACTGAATCGAATTTCTGATACTGTGAACCATCATGAACTTCGTGAACCTTTCTTATTAGTTCCCACTCTGTGCAGTTTCTTCTCCCACTAACCTTCTTACTCAGTCCCTCTTCAGTGGCTCCTCCTCCTCCTCTGCTCATTAAAATGTCAATGCTGGTCAGATCTGACCTTGGTTCTTTCCTTACCTTGTACTTTCTCTAGACAACCTTACTCCCGTTGCTTCAAACACCACATGGCTGAAGCCTATGAGACCCAGGTCTCTGACCAAACTGCCAGCTGGCTGACTGTACCTGAATGACCCATAACTATCTCAAGTTCAACATGTCTAATGGGCTGTCTTCCTTCCAAACCTGTTCAACATTCCTGTAACTCATATCTTGTTTTATAAAAATCAGCATCCAACTATCTCCCAAGTTAGGAACCTTGGGACGACCCTAGACAATTCCTTCACTCTCCTACTCTCCCCCAATAAGCAAACGGTCATGAAGAACTCTGTTGAGTCTGCTGAAAAAAAGTCTATAAATCCAGCCTCAAATTCAAGTTCTCATCTAGTTTACATTATTGCAATTGCCTTCCAAAAGGTATCTGTACATTTTTATAAGATTTATTTTTGTAAAACAAAATCTGATCCCATGATTCCTCCAGTTAAAGACCTCTTGCTGTCCAAAGGAAGAAACAGCATCCATTAATTTAGCACACCAAAGTCTTTCACCATTTGGCTCTTGGTTTACCTCCTACACCGTCTGGCCCCACTGTGCACTCTGTCTGCTACCCCACTAAGCATGGCATTCGTGGCTCCTGCTGCTTCCTCAGCCGAGAACACACTTCCCTGCCATCCTCCGCTTGAAGTCTTTCCTGCCTCCTCCTCGCAGCATTTCCCCAATTTATTTGGGCAGCTCTAAATGCTCCCTTTTCTGTGCTCTCCCAGAACCCTGCCTATGCCCCCACCAGTTTACCCCATACTGTGATAACCGTCTGATCCACTGTAGATTATCATTGTGCCTACGGATAATGCCCAGCCCACGTGCTTGAAATGAATTTCTGATGAATGAGTAACTGAAAATCAAAGAGTTGACCCAAAGTGAATCACATGACTAGAAGTTAGGACATCTATTCCAGAAGACCCCAACCCGCTTTTCGCCTTAGACTACAGAAGTATCCCAAACCCCTAGGAGTCCTAAGGCCCGGGACCAAACGTGTATGTCAAAAATCACTAATTTTCAAAGGTAGTGAGGAGGTTCCAAGAGGAGAGAGAGATCTTACCTCGAGGGAAAATCCCTGGGTCCATGAAGGTGGCCATGCTGAAGTTGGCCAGCACAAAGAGAAAAACAATGGCATTGTAGATGGGCACTGCAGGTGACACGTAGAGGCTGAGTCCTGGACAGCTGTACGGATAATAAAGAAAATGAGGGGATGCTCCACCACTCTGGACACCAATCATGCAGCCCCACAGCTAGAAATCTTGCGTGTGCCACCTCTACGGTCTCAAATTATCTTTATCCTTCTCAACAAGTACGTCTAGTTTCCCACAGAAACACTCATTGTAGATCAAGGTACAAGACTCAGAATCTCTCCTACTGTAATCCCTTGTACTGAGGCCTGTGTTCTTCAGATTAATTCCTCCCCGGTGAATCTTTCCATGTTTCAGAACCTGTCCTCACCTCCTTTTAGCCAGGCACAAGAGCTGGGACCAAGTATGTAACTGACACCAGCCACATTCCCTTCTCGAGCAGCCTCAGGCTGCTGGATCTCAGCCATGCCCCACTGACCTGCACATTGGCACAAAGCATGGGATACCACCTGCCTCTCTGGCTCCCCTTCCCTCTTCCCAGCTGGCTTTGAACCACTCTCAACTGCCTAAAGTTTCTTCCCTGCATCAGATATTCCTGAGAGTTTTATTCAACTAAAAGCTAGTTCTCAAGGGAGGCAGGGGGACCACACACAGAAAAGACTAGCTACCAAGACACAGAACTAGACCTCTTGAGGCCTATAAATGAAGTAGAAGAGTGGCAGGGCCGGGGGGTGGGGGAGAGCAGGTATCAGACCAAATCAGCCCTGAATTCTATAGGAAAAAGAAACTAGCCAAACATATCCAATATTCCAAGGGTCCAAACCAAAAGATATGCTTTAGGTTAACTTTTCTTTGACAGAAGACAAGAAGAAAAGGGTGCCCTAGTCCAGGGTTACGCGCCGTTTCTGTGAGGACAGGAGTCTGAGTAGGAACGCCATAAGACCTCTTCCTTTCTCTGGGAGCTGGAAGTTTCAGAACATCTGATGCGCTGGTTGTTTTGTCAGTACTATCAAGTGCCCTCTCTCCTATCTCAGCTCAGGAAGAACTTCCCCTTACAAGACAGTGGCTAAGTACCCTAATCTGCTTTGTGGCTGAGAACTTAATCTCCAGAATGAGGACAGCATCTGTCCTTGTCCCCTTTATCTAGACCAGCCAGAAGGAAAAGGGAGAGTTCACTGAAAGAAAGGAAGAAGGGGCCAGGAGAACAAGACAGCAAATGAGTCGGGAGAATTAATCCACAGCAGCCCTGGATTCTGCTGACAGAGGAGCTCTATCTCCATCAAATCAAAATGCACAGCCCTGAACAAATCAGGACAATTTTCAGGAATTGAGCTCTCCAATCAGATATAAACTAATAAGAGCCAAAACTGATGGTCACAAAGCATCTCACAAGTCTTGACCACCTCCAACTATTTATTCAAATTCCATTTAGCCATTCATTAAAACCAAAAAATGTAAGTCAATGTTTATTGCGTGCTAGGCTTTTTACATAGTAAATATTAATTAACTCTTTGCTTCTCTTGGCGGGTCAGCACATAACTGGGAAACAAAATAACGAAGCAAGGCGCAGGCCCTGATTTCAAGGGAAAACAGACCCTCCGTCACAGCTCTCGTCTTACTCCAGCCACGTCTCCCACGGAAGCCTCGTCCTGTAGCAGTTCTCTGGCTCAGAAAAGATGTCCCCGTACTCTGGCAGGGTTTGGGGTGAATACAAGCAAGAAGAGGCCTTACACAGCCCCACCCAAAGCCTGACCTCCTAGGCTCCTTAGGAGGGAGGGAGAGAAACTGAAAACCAGTCATCCAGGTCAGAGCCCCTCCCTAGCACTTAGCTGTCGCTTCGATTTCCGCCAGGGGAAGAGGAGAAGGGGTGACTCACTGGACTCCTACAGCCTGGGAAGATAATTAGAAGGGGAAAAAGAAATGGAATCCTTAGAACACAGAGATGCCCATGATTTAAAAGTCTCATTCCTAGAATGGACAACTGTAGCCACTGTGGCCTCTTGAGCTTCCGACAAACTACAGGTTCCTCAATCCCTGAGGGAAACTAAGATGAAGGAGGAGGAGATGTCAGCCCCTCCAAGGCCCAGATGGCCGTCTTTCTGACCCCATTCCTTCTTCAGTTTCTCCATTTCCAAGTGAAGAAAATCACCCAGTTTTTCTTGGGTGTGCTGCCAACCACCACCCCTGGATAGTTGACGTCACCCCTGCGACCTTCTTTTTCCCCTCCAAAGACTTTAAGAGTAACCTCTACACCCAACGTGGGGCTCAAATGCACACCCCCAAGATCGAGAGTCGCCTGCTGTACCGACTGAGCACGCCAGGCGCCCCACTCCTGCAACTTCGTATCAACTCTTCCCGGCTGAAGTGTGTAACCCCAGAATCCAGTTCTGGTATCTGTTGCGAAAATAAAGCCCACCCCCACAAGAGCAGCATCTAGAAATGATGCAAGTAAGTCAACTTCACAGGCAACACCTGCCCCTAGATCGAAATCCAACCCACTGCTTCCAACCTTCACACTCTAGCTGAGGGAACACCCCACCAAGGAGAGGCGTGAAGGAACAGAGTCCGTTCCTGCCACATCCCATACTCTGCTTGGCTCGTGGAGAGGTTTGCAGTTGCTATAGTACTTTGCCAGATTCCTAGGTGACCACTCCAAATGGCCTGTCTGAATCTGTTGCCTTCGATGGAAGGAAGGGAGGAATGAGCTGAGGAGGAGCTGTTGGGGCTGGTCCTCAGCCTATGGCAATAATCACAGGGCTCCAAAGCCTAGGGAGTGGCCGTAGCCCAGAAGGCTGGCTGACTCACTGATGAGACTCCCAGACCTATACCAACCCAGGAAGAACAGGTTCTTCTGCCCACCCATTCAGTACTCCTGTTTTCAGGGAGAGTGGGTTTCATTACCTACACTCCCCGGGGCACCTGGCTGGCTCAGATGGAAAAGCATGCGACTCTTGATCTCAGGGTCGAGAGTTCGAGTCCCGCACTGAGCATGGAGATTACTTTAAAAAGTAAATAAAATTAAAAACAAAAAACCCCACACTTCTGAAAATCTGTTTCCAAGCCCTCTCTAACACTTCCCTGTTATAAAAAATGGTTAAGCTGCTGGTAAGAAAAAAGTAGGAGTCAAGGAGCTTTGGCTCCTAATCCCATCTCAATCAATGCTTTGCTATGTAGCCTTAGGTAATCTTCGAACTCCAATCGTGTTACTTCAGCTACATAATAGATATGAGAATGAAGGAGACATATCTGAAAAGATCCTGGAATTCTTTCTAAACCAGCTGTCTTAATATTGAGCATTCACTGGATAGAAGGCATCCCCCCACACCAAAAAAAAACCCCACATGATTAACAAACACCCTCATCATCAATTATCATTCCAGCCCCACCTTCATCCTTAATTCCACTTCCCCTCTGTGAGGTACTAGAAATTCAAGAACACTTAAAACAGAGGCGCTAAGCTCCTGAAGCATAGGTCTATGCATTCCACCGATGCCTGGCACATAGTCTATGGCTACTGCTCCTTGTTGATGAGGCAAGGCTGGAACGAATATTCCACTTCCCGCCTCTGGGGATCCTCAAGATTCCAGGAGAAAACAACTTCTCCCCTTCTAGGTAGGTAAGTTTCTCTTAAAACACTTGATTTGCGGTGTCTTTACACACACTTTCAAGCAGCCGAGAGCAAGATGTAGGACTTGGGCACTTATTCCTGGATGTGAAAACAACGTGGGAAGTAAAAGGAACATCCACTGCTCAATTAATGCCCTAAATCACGAGGCTACTCCCACTCAAATCAGGTGCTAGCACCTCTGCAGTCAAGAAAAAAAGGACCAGAGGGAGAGGCACTGAGGTTACCCAACGCCGTGGGTAAAAGAGTTGGGAGGGGCTAGAGGCAGGAGCTGAACAGCAGAAAGCACTCTCATGGATGGGACACACCGGAAAGACCATCATGGATTTCCGGACAACCCTGACTTTTTTTCCTTCCCGCAGAGGACCCCCTGCAGCAGAGATCTTACCCCTACGCCCTCCCTCCAACTTGAGAAGTAGACACACAAAGAGACACTAGCTGACTTAACTCACAGCTCAAGGAGATTTTAGGAGAGGCAATTCAGTGGTTTATTTCAAACCTTATTGCCAGGAGTCCTAAGAAAGACTCAGGGATCCCCGAAAGAGGCAAAGAGGAGACACCAAGCGGCTGGGCCTCTCCACACCAGCCTCACTTGAAGCAGAGCAGCCCCCCTCTCGTGTCTTATGCACTGGGCTTCCACGGAAGATCTCACTGGATAAAGGGTCATGGTGCTTAAATAAACTCCTCAAGGTCAACTTCTTCATTACACAAAGAATAGCTCCACAACAGTGAACAGACTTTACCAAAATTAGTCTCCTGACCCCCAAAACAGTGCTGATTTCTCTTACCTGGCACTGCCCCCCACCCTTGCCAATCACGAAAGGGGACTTAAACTAAGATAGATGAGGATCCAGACCCATTACCTTAAACACAGCATCTAGGACCTAACTGGGAGGAAGAGGGTTCCTTCATCAGACACTCTCCTTCCCAGACAGCGAAAGAGGAAAAGAATGAAAACAGAAAATAACTCTCCCGCTCAGTTTTGGTACAGGGCACACTGAGCGAATGGGAAGGAAGGGTTAGGGTTCTGAAGGGAAGGCCTCAACTGTTCTACTCAAGCTTTTCCAGGGCACAAGGTCACCCTTTGATGACCAAGCCCAGCCAATAATTTCTGCTCACAGCTTTCCCTACCTGACAGAGAAAGACGGAGGGTAAATTGTTCCTAATGAGTTCCTAAGGCTACATGCCTGCACTAATTATGTCGGCTGACTGAGAGGGACTCTCCCTCCCACTTCAGGTTCTCTAGGCCCCAAAGTCATCCCCTCTTGGGACTCAGACTGATGTAAGAACAGACAGTTACAGGCTAGTGAAGAGAACAGGAGGAGGACAGAGCAGTTACAGAATTAGGGTCCCAAATAGGAGCTGGTTCAAAGAGAGCCTTTCCCTGGGACGCCTGGTTGGCTCAGTTGGAGGAGCGCTTGACTCCTGATCTCGCGGTTGTGAGCTCAAGCCCCACGTTAGGTGTAGAGACTACTTAAAAATAAAAATTTTAAAAACAAAAACGAGACTTCCTCTGGTCTATCTGAAACCAGAAATTCTTTTTTAGGTTGTAAATAGTTTCAAACAGGGAGGTTCTCCAAAGAATTGAACCTTAAAAGAGATAGAATCCACGGGGGAACAATTTTTGAGAACAGCAGCAGCTCAGCCCAGACCTACACCTACAGAGGAACCGCTACGGTCAGATGGAAAGGAAAAGATGATAATTTCACAGGAACCAAGAGGTAGGTGACAAAGAGAAATAGGGTGTTTGTCTCCATGGGGAAGAAACGAGCCCAGAAACTGGTCCTGAGGAAACTGCCAAGGGAGACTCCAGCTAGGACAAGGATCTTCTTCGAACTCTGGATTGGAGGCAGTCATTCCAAAGTCCATACTGTCCAAAATTCTTTATCCTGGGGCTGAGACACCATGGAATTAGGAGGGCCCCTACTTCCAGGCACCAAGGAATGAGAAAGTAGGTTAAATAGCTTCAACTATCAGTTGAGAAAATGCCTACGTCAGGACAACTCTTTGTGGCAAAACTGGTAGAACCAGCCAAGCACTTTAATGGCTCCAGATTAACAAAATAAGAATGGGGCTTCTGCCTGCCCTATCTCAGGAATAGGTGGGTTAGAGGAAAGAAACTGCTCCGCGAGTCCCTTCAATTTCTTAGCTGCCCCAAGGCTGTGCCTTTTGAAGGAAAACAGACCCTCCCGAATTAAGCAGGCCTAAAAGTGTCAACCTGGTCTTATACTCTATCCCTCCTGACACAGCACCGCAACTGCCACAAGGATATACACATCCCTTGGTTAAAATGCTGATTCAAGGGGAGCCCGGCTGGCTCAGTCAGCAGAGCAGGAGACTCTTGATCTTAAGGTTCTGAGTTCCAGCCCCATGTTGGATGTAGAGATTATGTCAAAATTTTAAAATCTCAAAAAAAAAATGCTGATTCTACTTGCTGGCCGTAATAGCAGAAACCAAAACAAGTCATACTGAAGACTCACACCTCCTTCTCGATAATCAATGCACGAAGGACAGAACACTGGGGGTGCCTGGGTGGCTCAGTCGGTTCAGCATCTGACTCCTGGTCAGGAGATGCTGCTCAGGAGATCAAGCCCCGCTTCGGGCTCTGTGCTGACAGCATGGAGCCTGCTTGGGAATTTTTCTCCCTCTCTTTCTGCCCCTCCCTGGCTCACACACATTCTCTCTCTCAAAAGGAATAAACTTAAAAAAAAAAAAAAAAAGGACAGAATACTGAACATGTTGAATTTAAGCAAGAGAGACAAACTATGAGAGGTAAAGTCAGAGTAGAGTAGGGCTGCTTTAGATCCTTGAGGGACTCAACAGGCATGCTCAGGCTGGAGAGCTGAGGGCCAAAGAATCCTCCAGCCTCCAGAGGAACAGGTGAAAGTTGGAAGATGCTCATACCTCAGATAAGAGATTCATTTTTTTTCCCCGTTTAAGACTCAACAGAAAAACACCATTGCTTTACTGACTCTACTAGCCAAGCAACACAAATCTTTTAGAATTCCTTTTGGCATCTGAAGCTCAACTTGGGGCAGGAGGGGGGGGGGGTGGTCTTCCTCCCCTCCTCGAATTTAATAACAGTTCTAGGTTTCTCCGCATAATAGTAACTGCTCCCCTCTCCCCCCACCGCCAGCAATTCCTGCTTCATTTTTCCTTTAATGAGTCGAAACTGCTTTTATTCCCTATCCCGTCGAACCATCTCCTTCCTCTTGCCAGCAACCTCACACTGCTCTCAACAACACCTCACAATTAGGTCTGAGCCTCAATCTCGGCAAAGTGAACTCCCCAGAAAATCTAGCATGCTCTGATTGTTCCAAGAGCTACAGCTAGAACACTAACTCAGTGACTCAACAGTTTAAGGCTCGGAAGCCGGGTAGACATTAATTTATAAACAGGTAACAGCAAAGAGGCTGGCCAGGTGGGTAACAGCTAAAATACAGGATGAGGGAAGATCAATCAGTCTCCTCCAGTGACCGGCAGATGAACAAAGTCTGAATACCCTAAGCAGGAAACCTTTCGATGCCAACGGCTCTTCCTAATAGGACCAGGGAATGCAAGAATTACTGCCATCCCCTCAGCAGGGAGGGATGTGAAGGCAGCCCGCCAGGGCTCTTCCTAAATAAAGCCTGCCCTTTCCCAGTGGCCTTCGCTTCTCCAGGCGTCGGCTCTTAAGAGTACAGAGAAAACCATCTGAGTAACACAAAAAGCCCAGCTGTCTCATTGGTATATCTTCTAAATCAATCCTGCAATTCTCCAGTATGCTCAGCTCCAGAGAGCCCGGGGAAAAGCCATTACTCTGTGAAAAACCTCTCATCTAGTCTGGTTCTTTCTCTCACAGAACTGATTGCTTGAGCTGCTTCAAGCCTCTCTGGTGGTTTCCTCCTACTTCCTTCCTAGTTCACGATCATCTCGTGATGGAGCTGGATAGGAAAACACAAAGACATCTGTGATTCCAAAGGAAGGGAAGCAATGAAAGGTAGGGGATTCAGAAGAGTACAATTCATACATAGCAAGGCTGACAGGACAGGCTTTTTCGCACTCGTCTCCCCAGGCCTCTGAGGTTTGTTTTCACCTCTATTGCACACCAAGCCGCCCAGGCCTGGCAAGTAACTGGCAAAACTCCAGAGAAACCGCACCCCCCCCCCCACCTCCCACGGAATGCCCCCCCAGATACCACCACTGGGGGAGAACTCACGTAAAGGCAAAGAAGAGGGTCGTAGCTCCCACTAAGAAGATGGCGGCTGCGGAGACTGGAACATACTTGCTGGGCTTGAATCTCTTTCCAGACTCTGCGGGCATGTTGGAGCTCTGATGGGAGGTCTGCCCTGCCGCATAGCCCAGGCCCACACAGCGGCAGAACAGACAAGAAAATGGGATGAGGGAAGCAGCGGACAACGAGAGCACAGAAGGAAACCAGGGGAAACAGAAATTGTGAAAGTATCACCCTTCCCCCTCCCAAATAAAACCAAAGGTCAAAAGATCTCAAATGAAGGAAAGCACATGGGAGGGGGAAAGGTGATTCGAAATGATGAATAACCACCTCCCCAGAACAAGGCAGAAGGAGAGATTAAGAAACACAACTCGTACAGTCTACAAAGAGGGGACAAACAGCAGGCTGTACACATGCAAATGGTTGCAGGTGGAGAACATGGGCCACCAGACAGATCGAGGAACAGCTCATGGATGGAGGTAAGTCTTCCAAGGGCAAGAAGGGGAGACTGTCAGGAGGGCAGAACACCTGGGGCAAGGCAAAAGTCTTCTGAGGAGACACTATAGCATCTCCAGGACTACCACACTCCACAAGATGTGAGGTGCCCCTCAGAGAGATGCGCCCTGTGTTTCTATTTTAATCCAAAAGGGAACCTGAGGCCCCTTCCAGTTCTGAGGAGAAGCGGTTTTCACTACGGTCCTTGTCCCTTTTAGGCAGTTTCCTCAATGCCACCACTCCCACACCTTGACTTCAGGGTCTGTAGTCCAGCAATGGTGGTTTAATTTTATTTATTTTCTCTTGATGGCTAAAGCTGGGCAGCAGCTGTTACAAGGTTGAGTCGCAAATCCTTTTCTTCAAAGGGGGAGGGAAAACAGAGAGAGAGAGAGAGAGAGAGCGCGCATGCAAGCGAGCTTGTCGGTCTTCAATCTCTTCTTGTCATTCCCAAGCCCCCTAAGGGCTCCGTTTCCTATCAAGTTCATGCAAAACTAAGGAGAAACGTAAAATCCCTGAAGCCATGTTCTTCCCAACAAGCAAAATAAGATGAAGAAATCAATTCCACTCAACGATAGTTTTAAAAGGGTACTGTGGATGATGAAACCAAAGTTCCAAAGAAGTCCCTGTTTCCAGGTTAGTCAATGTCTCTGATCTTTCTTCTTCAGTCTTGGGCTTTCTAGATGCAGAATTCAACTGGGTTACAGTGATTCACCTGGGGGGAAAAAAAATACCTTTATCAGATAAATTCTTTCAGGGAATTTCTTGAAAACATCATGACTAAACCCCACAGGCTACTCTGTTTAAAAAGTGCCTTTTATGGCATACATTTCACTTATGTGCAGGTGGGAAAGGACTCTGAATTGAGAGAACAACGGATTCACAATCTTTACTTCTTCTCAGTGCTGTTCATATTGGAAAGAAGAACATGGCTTCACTGGCCTAAGGTCATCAAAGAACTAGCTCTTATAAGGGGTGCGTCTCACCTGACACCAACGGGCAGTAACAAATATCAAGAATATCAAAATCTAAAAACATACAAGGGCACCGCGGTGAAGGGCAGTCCTAGAAAAGAGACTTCTCTTTGGAAAAAGAGAGTATTTATTGCAACAATGAAAAAAGAAGAAAGTAACCTCAAAATTAGGACAGTATGTCTCATTTCCTTTCTGTGTAGGTCTCTGTCTCTTATCTCTCTATGCTTTTTAGTTATAACCCTGAAGAGGCAGATGCTGAGTTTTTGGTCTGCTGGAATAACCCATGAAAGGACCTGGGTGAGAAATGTCCTTGAACTGAGAGGTGAGCCACTCTCTAGGAGACTCCGAGTCAACCATAGGGGCTGGTCCTGTTCTTGCCAATTCAACACCTTATTCCTACACTGGCCTATCAGAAGTTCAACTGCGCCCCACATTCCCCATATGATTAAGAGTAACAATTATTTCTGTTGACGGTAGTACCCAAATAACACCAGCACTTTGGATTTTATAGGATGCTTTTCATCTAGTGATCTCAAAGCACTTAACTCACATTATCTGGTGACACAGTCCCTTACTCCACTCCATAAAATTGAAGGCTAGAGAATGCCTGAGGCCATTCCACTTAATCGCGTGAACAGTCAGGTTAAGAACCAGAGTTCACATGCCCCTTTGCCAAACCAAAGCCTTTCTACCACTTTCTCATCCACTACACTACTTGCCCAGTGATTACATTTTGGAATCTGAAGACCAAAAATTTTACTTAAGTTAGAATTTAAAAATAAAAGTTCAGGAGTGCCTGGATGGCTTAGTTGGTTAGGCATCTGACTTGTGATCTTAGCCCAGGTCTTTATCTCAAGGTAGTGAGTTCAAGCCCTGTGTGGAGCCTACTTTAAAATAACTAACTAACTAACTAAATAAATAGGTAAAAAATAAAAGTTTATTTGACCGAAGCAGTCTGCTATTTCCCTTAATACCAAAGGCAGAGATTCAAATGTCAGAAGATTCAGACAGCAAAATACAAATGTGCCCTGGAATTTACCGCTTCCTCTCTTACCTGTGGTATGGAAGGCAAAGGCACCTTCCTTCAAGATTCACTGTCTCTTTCCTTAAAAAAACAGAGTTTTACAGGGCCAAACAGCAATATTAGAATACAGTGAACACTTAGAGACTATAAGAAATTGTTTAAGGCCTAAAAAAGATAAATCCCCTCTAGCTCTTGATTTTATGATTATTTAACACTGAGTTTCTATAGGACTGAAAGCCCAACCGTCTCAATTTAGGCCTGAGTAACTTTGTAAACACTGAGAAGCAAATTCTTGGTTTGTGGGCAATACTATTAAACTTACCCCTCAAAAGCCCAAAGATG
Organism: Puma concolor; assembly: GCF_028749965.1. Taxonomy (NCBI): domain Eukaryota; kingdom Metazoa; phylum Chordata; class Mammalia; order Carnivora; family Felidae; genus Puma; species Puma concolor. Next base: position 12,893,038 of record NC_141676.1, read on the forward strand.
TACAGAAGGCAGAAAGCTGCATTGCTTAAATTTTACCCGAAGTAATAGCATTTAGACACCTTACGTTATTTCAGATTGTATTTTCTGACAAGAAAAAAGTCACATGGGCTCATATTGCCACAGCAATACAGGGTCACAGGGTCATAAAAGGCCATGCAATTTGGGGAGTACTGTGACGGGAAACAAAAGAGATCAGCATCTGAAATCTTTAGGGCACATATGTGAGAAGGGAGAAGACAAAAACTGAACAATTTACTCGGCATAATAAACACACACCAAGTCTTAACAGAAGAATGTGCTACGGGCAGTAGGGATGAGACTGCAAGGTGAGTGTGGTTCATCACAGCCAGCAGTCTGGATCCACACCAGCATGAGAAAGGTGTACAAGAATGTGTATGACACATGCAGACACAGAGTAATCTACCGAATGGAAATATGTATATGTAAAACAAACTATAGACGGCTCGCTATAAAGGCTTAACACAAGTGGGTACCTCCTTAAAGGGGGCGAATGGGTATGGGCAGTATTACCATAACACAAGTATTATTTGTCGAAATAAAGTAATGTTAACAGAGCAATATAATAAATCTGAACACAAAGCAACCAAGGTATCATGGAATAATCCACATGTCAAGATGTTGGCTGGAGTCAAGCATTAAGTTTAATACTGGTGTTACTACATAGGAGGTATGTGTGTATGGCAATACAATTCCTGTAAGCATCAGGCGGATTTTTAAAAATGTGTGATTATGAGCATTCTGAAGAGATTTGATGGAGTACAGAGGGATACTGGGACAAAAGGACAGGGATGCTAATATAAGATCAACCTAGACAAAATGGTACTAACCAGGAAGTGAAAAATCCAACGCAAATAAAAGGACCAGAATGTAACACATATCCGATCCTACACCTCCTTCCATAACTTTTAAATCACTTTCTTACTTCTCGTTAAAGTGTTTTCATTTGGCCAAGTGGGTAAAACACTTTCCACCCCTTTGTCCCACAAAGAGAGACCTATAGGTAAAATATTGGCCAACACATTCGAGCTCCACTAGCAAAAAGTACAAAGTACTAAAAGCACGGAGCACCCAGCTGGTGGGGGTAGGGGGAGAAAGCGGACGGATGCGAGAGAACAGGTAACAGGATGAGGCTTGAGCCAAAATAAGTATCAGCAGAGGAGGGCAAGAGACCTGAAATGCAGGGAGGCAAAAGGGGAACAGCACCCAGTCGCCACCCTGGAGCTGGAGACGGAGAATCACCATACGGGGCAGAGCTGGCTGAGACCGAGAAGACGGAATCCGCGGCCGCAGGGCCCACCGAGGCTGCGGGAGACGGCAGAGCCCGGGGGCGCAGGACCGGGGGCGGAAGGGGCGGCGGCCGGGCGCCAGGCGCGCAGGGACCAGGGTCCCGGGCCAGGACCGGGCGGCCGGGCACTAACCCGTCCAGAGCCCCGGCGGCCGCGTATCCCCGGCCTCTACTCGTCGTCCGTTTCCGGGGCCCACGGGTCCCGCCGCAGTTGGATGACCCGGCCCGGAGCAGGAATGGGGCCTCAAACCACCTCCCCCCTTTCTCGGTCCCCCTTCCCTAGAGGTCACTCTCCCCTCCCACCTCCCTGGCCCGGCACTTCCGGTTCCGCAGGGGCCGGTGTCCCCGGTACTCACCCCCGGCGCGGTTCCCGTCACCGCCGCCGTCGTTGTCGCCGCCGCCTCCCGGCAGTGCCGTCCGGCCTCTGAGAGGCCGCGCGCGGCCCCCGCACGCTCCACGCCCGCCCTGCTACGCGCGCTCCCGCTCGGCGACGCTCGTCTTCGAGCCGGCGCGCGGCCGTTGCCCTCAGTGCCGGGTCTCGAGCCCTCCCAGCGTTCCCATTGGCTCCCCGTCCCGGGTGCGCGCGACGTCTCGCGCGGGGCACGTTTCTCTCATTCATGCGGCTCGCGCCGCCGCGCCCGCCCCCGCTCACTCTCCCATTCACCCATAGCCCCCACCCCCACTCCGCTCCAGGGCGTGCGCGCGAACCCGGCGACCGCGGCGACCTCGCGGCCTGATTGGCTGCAGGAGCACGGCGCCGTACACACGCGAGAGAACGAGCGCGCGCGCGCAGGGCCGACGGGTTCCGCAGACGACTGGGAGAGGAGGATTGGCGTACTGCGGAGTCGGAAATGGGGAAATGTCCGGGAAAGTCTTTTTCCTGCTTCCCATAGGCTAGCCCCACAGTATCCAGGAAGAAATCCTTGGAAGTAAAAATAATTATATGTGTGTGCTGGAAATACTCAAAAGCAAGGACCTAGCCTCTCTCATTCTCTAGAACCCCTCCAAGGAAGTGTGGTACGACCCAGACAGGCTTCCTGTGTAACCAATCGCCAGTCGGTCCCGCGGTCCTCGCCTTTCAGCCCCTTCGTGCATTGGCTAACCCCTTGGAGACGAAATAGCTCCAACCCAGCCAACCACCTCCATTTTTTTTTTTTTTTTTTTTGGATGGCGAAAACTTTATTTAAAGCAATCTTAACGGAGGAGTCCTCGGTCGAGCGAGCTCCCTAGTGCCAGCAGAATCCCGGGATAATGGAATGGTCTGGATGGGGCTCGCGCACGGTGGGGGCTCCTGGACTAGAAGAGTCGTGTGGGGCGAAGCTCCTGCCCGAGGCCCCGGTGGAAGAGGAAGGAGAGGGGCGCCAGTCTTGCAGCGTCCGTGGTGCCGACGGTGGCAGGAGGCGCAGGGAGCGAGCGCCTTGTGAGGCGGTGGCAGCCCCCCTGAGTGCCAGAGGGCTCTGGGCTTCATTTCCTTAGTTTCTCACTGCGGCACAGGGGATGGGCGCCCGCTTCCCTAACTTTGCCCAGTCCGGGAATGCAGGCTGGAGGACGGATGTCAGCCCTGGCGAGCTGCTGGCCGGCCGCGAAGATCACAGTGCCACACTTTGCCCTAATTAGCCCTACACAGCTGTGAACCCAAGAGGAAAGCCAGGTGTTGTTCTCTCCTCATTTAGCTCAAGGCCATTTCTCTTTTGAAAGCAGCTCTGGCTATTACATAACCAAAGTGTTCCAGCAGCCACTTCTCTGAAATCAAGGTTCTTCACCTGTAAAGTGTGATTCTAAATCCTGCGGTGTGTCCTCGGGTTTGGTGTCAAATGTTTCTGGTTTAACTGTGGTCTGATACTTTAGTACTAGGCAGCAAGATAAAGGACAAAGGTTTTCTGGGATCTAGTCTAGCTCCTCTGACATGGCGTATATAATCAGGTTCTAGTTCATTCTTTAAAAAAAAAAAATTAACGTTCATTTATTTTTGAAGGGGAGAGAGACAGAGTACGAGCGGGGAAGGGGCAGAGAGAGAGGGAGACACAAAATCTGAAGCAGGCTCCAGGCTCTGAGCTGTCAGAACAGAGCCCCATGCAGGGCTGGAACTCATGAGCCCGGACATCATGACCTGAGCAGAGGTCAGATGCTTAGCGGACTGAGCCACCCAAGCGCCCCAATTCATCCCAATTCAGGATTTCAGTCCATTTACTGCAACACACCATAGAATTCTTTTACTGGCAGTGTGTACTAGAAAATGAAAGCCCCCCCCTTATTTGATAAAAAATGAAATCTTGATAACATTTTAGACCATATAAAAGGCAAAGCTAAGGTATTATTGGAGACACAGTATTTCTTTTATTTATAGAGGCTTTTCTATCTGTAAATCAGGTTAATTTGTTTCTTTAGGAAATCATATTTCACTTTTCTACTGCATATTTTTGATTTTAAGACTTCATTTCCCCAAATTCACAAATCGGGCGTCTTTCTTTTCCTACTTTCAACAGTCTAATAACCTGTCACTTGTCTTGTCTTTTAGCTAGAGACACTACCAAATGAAAATAAAAATTTCATCTTCCACCAACCAACCACACAGCTAAAACTCCCCTAGGACACTTGACTACTAGATGCCAGCCTCTTAGCCGGAGGAGCAATAATGGTGGCATAATCATTATCCCAAGATTTAGATGAGATTCCATTTTCTTGTCCCGTTTGTTTTAGGATCATGCAAGATATTTCCTGGAAAGGATGTTTAATAGAGCATAAGGTTTAAAGTACCAGCCACTTCTGAAAACTACTGCACAGTAAAATCTAGGCTAAAACAATGAGGTATCCACACCACCCAAACTTCAAATAAATTAATTTGCTATGTAGATCACATAACACCTTATAGTTTTTGTCTAATGTATAGTTTTCCAGTCCTTTACATCTTCTCATGCTGATAGACGGCAAACTACAAGGTCAATTTTACTTCAACTTATTGGTAAACAGGCAGGGGCGCTTGGGTGGCTCAGTTAGTTAAGTCTCAGACTCTTGGTTTGGGCTCAGGTTGTGATCTCACTTGGTTAGTGAGATGGAGCCCTACATCGGGCTCTTCGCTGAAAGTGCGGCGCCTGCTTGGGATTCTTTCTCTCCCTCTCTCTCTCTGCTCCTCCCACACTCTCTCTCAAAACAAATAAACTTAAAAAAAAAAAAAAAACAGACAAAAACAAACTTCTACCCTTGGATTTAGGTACAGAGACGAATGCCCTTTCAGTACCAAAACCACCAACGATCTTTTATTTTTGTAGTAATCTCTATACCCAACCTTAGGCTTGAACGCACGACCCTGAGATCAAGAATCACATGTTCTTCCGACTGAGCCAGCCAAGCACCCCACCCTCTTTATGTTCAAATCCTGCTGCCTTCCCACCTGTCCTTGTGAGAGGTGTCTGCTTATGTTAAAGCACTTTCTCCCCTTGTGCTCTGGATCTCACCCCCTTCACTCCTACATTTTCTTCTGAATTTCTCCTTTGACCTTGTATTTGAAACACAGAAAAAAACAGAATGGTGTCAAGAAGATTCCCATACCAATCATTAAATTCTCTCCCTCTAGTCTGTTGATATGCTGTGTCACCCTATCTTAAAAAAAAACTAACAAACCCTCCCTTAATCCTACATCCAGCCCCCTCTTAGCAAAGCTTCGTGAAAGAGTTGTCTATAGATGTTATCTTTACTTCTTCAGTTCATATTATTTTTTTCAATAATATATATATTTCAATAGGACTTTTATCTCCACCATTCCAAAACTACACTCATAAGGTCAATACTGACCTCCATGCTTTCAGATCCATAGCCAAGTCTCCTTTGCTAGCTCCCGTTATACTTTGCCTCTTATGTTTGGGTGCCCTGAAAGTCCATCTCTATCTTCTGATTTCCATTTATACAGTTCCTAAAGAATTTTATCCAATACTACTGCCTTAAAAGACTTCTACAAGCCAACAGCTCCCATAAACCTTCAGCCCTAACTTTCCCACACCTTCCAGATTCTTTCTTTTTTCTACCTGTCCACACAGCATCTCCATATGGATGACTAGTAGACAGCTGACACTTAATATTGCTAAAGTAGGACTCTTGATATTCTCTCCTCCTTCCATGAATTTCCCCAATCTCCTATCCAATCTAGCTACTCTAGTAAGAAATACAGAAATCAGCTTTGATTCCACCTTCTTTTCTCCACCACTTCCATCAGCCAAGTCGTACCTTACCTCCAAAATATCCCAAGGCAAGCTACTCACCAATTCCACCTCTGCTAGTCTAATCCCCTATCAATTCTCACACTGAAACTACCCAAGTCTAACTTGTATCCTTGATCCTAACTCTTTCCATTATCCACAGAGCAACGATCTTTTCAAAATCAGACCATTCCTCTGTGTAACCACCTGCTTTAGTCTAAGTGTTTATGTCCCCCCAGAATTCATATGTTGAAATAATAAGCCCCCAAAATGATGGTATTAGGAGATAGGGCCTTTGAGAAATGCTTAGATCATGCTTCGTGAATGGGATTAGTGCCTTTGTAAAAGAGGCTCCACAGCGTATCCCTGGCCCTCTACAATGTGAGGACATAGCTAGAATTAGGCAGTCTGCAACCCCAAAGTGAGCCATCATCACAATAGGACCTTGCTGGTGCCCTGACCTTGGACTTTCCTGCCTCCAGAACTGTGAGAAATCTCTGATGTTTATAGGCTATCTAGTCTGTGGCATGTTGTTACAGCAGCCTGAAGGAACTAAGACACCACCCCTCTCCCATCATTTGCCACTGCTCTTGGATTACAAAAGCCTTACGTTATCTGGTCTCTGCTGCCCCCTCCAGCCTCAATTTTTACCAAGCTTCCCTTGATACACCAGCCTCTCCCTTCATCAAACACATCAAATTTTTTCCTTTCTTAGCGTTTTGCAGGGTTTCCTCCCACAGGAAGATTTTGTCCCAGTCTCACCCAGCCATTTAGGTCTTAACGCCAAACGTGCTCAGGGGAGGCCTGTCCTGACCACCCAGTCTAAAGCACTGTCCTAGTCACTCTGTCTCAGATCACCCAATTTTCAGTCTCTGCATAGCACTTACTGTTTTTGTTTTTCATTCTATGTAAGCTCTGTAAGACTTTGTCTATGTTGTTCCCCATCTACAATAGCAAATAACAGATACTCAATAAAGATCTTGTGGAAAGAAGGAAAGAAGGGCATCACATATTTACTCAATCCAATCTAAACTAGGAACACAAATAATCCGCAAGAAATCAAAAGAGAATGGGCTTTCCCAGCTTCTTACCACCTGAAAAAGCTGAATTTACAGTTGGACTTAGGACCCAGTTCCCAACCAGACAGACAACTGCAGCCGAGACAGCAAATGAGCTACGTCTGGAAAACGATCAAGCTAGAAATCTCAATCCAACTTTATCACCAGCCGCTTCAGCTCGTCATAGTAAACCAGCATGGACAACAGATTTAGCATCTATTTACCTATGAGGGAAGGGAAGGGAAGGGAAGGAGAACCATTATAAAAATTCACTTGCTTGGTTCACAAGTGGGCTCTTGGCTTTCCTCTCCTCTAAGAGTTTAGCAGTAACTCGTTTCAGTGATGTTTCCATAGTGCTTAGGGGAAAAAAACAAAATTTTTAAAAATTATACCAACTTCCGTGATATGGCAAAAATATTTATTAAAATTTTCCAAGTTTAAACTTGAAAGAGGCCTCCTGATTCAATCTTTCATCCTGGATAAATGAGATAACAAGTACTATATACAGAATATAAAGCAGTAATAGTAAAAAAATTTCTCCTAAAAATTAGTCCACCAAGTGGACAGTGGCAGAAATGGGACTCTCCAGGGCCTCAGAGAATTCAAAGCGGCACCTTAGGTGATCCAAGAAACCAATTATATTCTCCTAGTTTTCCACTTGGTTCAAGATTGGAAGAGTTAGGTTACCACCGGCTGTTTCAAGAGGTAGAAATATGCTTTCTACTAGTTCACTATTTACTGGCCCGCATGGCCTCAACAGATTCTCATACCTCAGCCCGTCTGCCTTTGGTGATGACCAGAAGACCTCTACGTCCCAGGCAGCAAGGCTTCCTGCTAGTCTCTACTTAAGATCCATGAACCTGATATCCATGATGAGAAGAAAGTTCTTAGGCAGTGGGCGGGGGGCCGGAGAGAGAACAGTAAACACCTGATGCTCCAGGTCCACGCTGGTCACCACGATGAAGCCAGCGACACTTGTCTCAGAAAGGTTCTCCTCTGTGCCCTCAGCAGTGCTAACACTCAGGAGGTGGTGCACCATATCGCGGCCAGGCGTGACAGGTACTAGCTTGAGCTGATTGTCCTCCTGAGACATGCCCAAAGGCAAACAGGAGTCTGGAATGGTGGGTGCCCCAACTTTGTAGATTTTCACATCTGAAAATTTGACATTGAAGGCATGGGGATAGAAACAGCCCCGGAATCCATAGAAATACTCACGGATACGCTCATCCCTACATTCCCGCCGGAAGTCTTTGGAGCGTTCAACCACACCCCCGGATTTAGGGAGCAGCACAGTGCGTACAAAGTGAGGCAGGTCCCGTTTTAGTTCGTTGTACAGTCGTTCTTGATCCAGAACCACAACCACATCTACCTCAAAGGCTGAGGCAGCGTGCACCAGGGCCTGGTAACCAGAGCCCTTGACCCAGCCACAGGTATTAATGACACAGCCACTCACAGAGGCCCTTCGGTTCACTTCACATCTTTGATTGAACACATCCGCTAAACGAGAAGTAATCTGCAGAAGAAAGCACGAAGGTGAGGAAAAGAGACACAAAACTAGCAAACTCATAGCTATGTAGAATAAGTGGTTATTAGGTACAAGAGAAGATGACATTCTTAATGGCTGTGGTTTTAACCTCATTAACATGGATTTCGTTTTTATGTTGTTTCTTCTGTTTATTGTTTCATGTCCTAAGTAGAGATTGAGTTAATTACTTAACAACGGGTCCACAGACTTGTTTAACAATCTGAGGTTGACTTATATCTGAAACGGTCTTTCCCAAAATCATCTGGAAGTAATACCAGCTGAGAGGGAGCAAAGAAATGACCACAGACGGTTTTAATTAGCACACTTTTGCACAGCTTCCTATCCTGATAGCAGCCCTTCCCTCCATCCCCCCTTGGCGCCGGCTCTGACCTTATTATAAAGCTTGATGTTGGTGCCAGGAGTGGTGGAGCCAAAATGATACACCAGAGGGGCCTGGATAGAGAATCCCTCTTCAACATCTGCCGGCCGCTCAATGTAGAGGGCCCCCATGGTACCAGGGATGGAAACAGAGCCCTGACCCACATCCAGCTCCACGTAAGTAGGACGGCGGCCCAAACGCACTGCGTAGTTGAGCAGTAGACGGCACACTGTGGACTTGCCCACATCAGTGGGGCCCACTACCATCACCCGGGGGCCTCGCTCTTCTTCCTTCTCCGCCTGCCTCCTCATCTGCTCCAAGGCTGTGTGAGTGTTGAGATAAAGTAACATAGGAGTGTCCTTGGAGACATAAGCCACCTCGGTGCGGCCACTCAGCTGTAAAGAACAGCCATGCCAAGTGAAAACAGCCACCTTGGCACCAGCATCAAAAGTGAATTTCTTGTTTCGGGTCAGCTCTGTGCCGAAGATTTCTGCCATCCCAGCCAGCAGCTCCAACTGAACTGACTGAGATGCCTCCACCTCAAAGCGAAGTTCTGTTTCTCGCTCTAGTTCAAATTTAGTTGTTGGCTTCTTGTCATCATTGGCCTCCTCTCCCATCTTTTCTGTGTAGCTGCTGAGCCTAGAACACAAATTAATTATCAGATCTAAACAGAAGTTAGGACACTGTTCAAAATCCTCCAATGGATACTTCTCCTTACCTGCTTTATTTTTCTCCTTATCTGTGATCACCACCTGTCTCACTATACATTTATTGTCTGTCTACCCCCACTGGAACGTAAGGGTTGGGCAGTCTGGTTTGCTGCTGTATCTCTAGTATCTAGAATAGGACTGGACAACCGGTAGGCACCTCATAAGTACACCGAGTAAATAAATGACTCAGACATAAGAAAACTGTATCTACAGATTGACCTAAGACTTGATTATATCACCTCCATTGCTCCTTTCGTCACTCTCGGGATACTCGACTTAAGAGGGCAACTGATTCCCTCTTATTCAACAAGAAAGGGCGTCTGCAATCTGGATGCAAAGCAGAGAATATGGAGTTTGCACTTGGAAACAGCATTAAGGTCCCGCTCAGCAACTACTAGGTAGTGTCTTTAGACAAATCACCTAACCTTCTCCTCAGCTGTCACCTGGAGTCACTTACACTTCCTCTCACAAAGTGTTGTGCTGGGGACTGTTGGAGGGAAAAAATTACTCCGTAAACTAGAAAACGCCGAGAAGTAATGAAAAATGATTTCCGATCCCGAGCCGCAGCTCTAAGTCCAGCATCTGTCCCGGCACTCCCAGACGCCGAAGTCTGTCCAGGCTCTAAGGGGCGACGGTTGCATTCCTGAGCTTATCATCTCACCTGCACAAGCCACGAAACCAAACCGGTAAAACGACGAGCTCCCGGCCGGACCTAAACCCAACTACACGCCACGCTCGCCCAGTTCCACGCCGGAAACAAAAGCGGTTCCGCACTTGCGCAATGGAGGAGCCGCGGTCGCGCGATGTCCCTTGGGATATGTAGTTGTGCGGGAAAGGCCTCGAACTGTTGAGCTCGCGCAGCCGCTCGGCCTTCTGGGAGTTGTAGTTAAAGGATTGTTTTTAATCGGACGCCGAAGGTGGGAGGGGCGGTGGCCCATATTGTTTGCGAAGCCGGCGCGCCGGGGGGTAGGAGGCGTGGCGGTTACGCCCCGCGCGGGGCGGGGACCCGCCGAGGAGCCAATGGTTGCCGAGGCGCGGCTGCTGCGGATTGTCGCCCGAGTGTGCCCGCTCACCTGCAGCCAGGAAAGGAGAAGGGCGGCGGGAAGCGGGGGTAGGCTCACCATCTGGGTCCCACGACCGTCTGCTTGCCGGGACCACAAGCCAGGATGTGAGAAAATGCGCAAAACCCCACGTGGAACACGAGGAAATCTGAGAGTAAGGAAAGCGAAGAACAGCTTGTCCGAGGCCAGCCTGGGCTGTCATCCCCTACCTGACACAGTGCGTGGCACCTAGAGGGCATTAATATTTTTTGTTTGTTTGTTTTAATAAAAGAATAACAACCCAAGAATTTCTTCCAGTTACTCTTTAGGTCAGTCATTACCCAACAACGTCTCTCCTATCGAGTGGGGAGTTCTGTTGGGGACTCCTTTCCCTCCCTGAATCCCCGTCAGTTATACCAGGCCAACCATTTACCCCGCAGGCAACAGGTTGGGCCACGGTCTGTAATTCTCACGAGCTTGGGCTTTGGAATCTTGTGCTCTGCTATGCCACTTTCTCACTGCGTGACTTTGGGCAGATCAGGCTCAAACTCTGAGACCCAGTTTCCTGTCTAAAATAGGGATAATAACTGTACTCAACCTCTTAAAGTTGTTTTTAAAGATTGAATGGGATGATACATGTAAAGTACTAAGCACACTGTAACACAGCATTTGATTATAGCTTTTTAAGTTTTTATTATAGGTTGAGGAGGGGGAGCACGAATAATGCCACCCATTTGTACAGTAGTTTAAATATTTTTCAAAGCCCTTTTCACTATCTTCTTTCACAGCCACCCTGTAAAGTCAGTTTTATTATCTCCACTTTCAGACGAGAGAGGAGACTAAGGTAGGTGAAGGGACTTGCTCAAGCTAGGACTCAAACCCAGGATTTGGGAGTTTGCTATTATAATAGCCAACACATAGTGTTAGATGCTAGGTACTATTCAAGGGGCTTGACAGGCGTAAATTCATTTAATCCTCACAAGAATCCTGTGAATATACTGAAATTGTCATCCCCACTTTACAGATGAGTACTTTCTTCAGTCCGGTTACCACGGTTAATCCGGGTCCAGAAACCTGGGATGATTTTCTGGGTTGCCTTTTTCACAGTGGCCCTACCCTAGCAATCATTTGCGTGGGAGTGCCATCCTCACTGCTCACAGCTTTTTCTTTAATGGTTTGCTTTCATTCACTCATTCACCACGGCATGCATTCTCTGGTGACCTGTTAAATATCCCATGATCTTTCACCGTCCTTCAAAAATTCAGTTCCAGGATTCTATTTGCCAATTTTTTTCCCAGAATGAGCACAGCCTCTCCTGTTTCCCTGCAGTCTACCTCCCAGATCTGTTTCTTTGCCTCCACACTCTCTCCCTTGAGGCAATTTCTCCCAAATATCTGAAGGACATCTTTATTTGGATACTGTATAGCCATCTCAAGTTGAATTTCACGCAAAGAAACCCCTCTCCTCCTTTGGACTGTTTCACTTCTTAAACAAAGTGACGGCACAACATATAGAGCATCCATGCTTGCCTAAGCTCTCCTCGCTTTTTTTTTTTTTTTTAATTTTTTTTCAACGTTTTTTTATTTATTTTTGGGACAGAGAGAGACAGAGCATGAACGGGGGAGGGGCAGAGAGAGAGGGAGACACAGAATCGGAAACAGGCTCCAGGCTCTGAGCCATCAGCCCAGAGCCCGACGCGGGGCTCGAACCCACGGACCGCGAGATCGTGACCCGGCTGAAGTCGGACGCTTAACCGACTGCGCCACCCAGGCGCCCCTCTCCTCGCTTTTTAACTTCCACCAAGAGCCCTTGTCATCTGCACCCCCAACAATACGGTCCTCATGTGTCTTTTTTATTTTCCTCTCCAGCTGAATCTTTGATCATTTTCTTCCTGAGTTAAATTCATCGGTATCCCTTTTTGCTTCCAAGCTCTCCATCCTTGCCCTAAGAGCTACTCACCTACCCTTTCCCCACTTCCTTGCAAGAATGGTTCCTCAAATGCCTCCCTCCACTTACCTTTCCTTTCTCATCTGCTGCCCAGACAGAAACACTTCTTCCTTTACCCAGTTCTCTCTCTCACTTCCAAACCTCGGTGATATCACTCACGACACCTGCACTGTGTTTTCACAATTTACCTCAAACTCCAGAATCTTCCCTGATTAAATATTCAGAATTCCTTGTATTTTTTCATACCCAGCTAGCGAGGCCTCCCATTACCCACATCTCCCTACTCTTCCCTTCCTTGCATGTGAAAAGACAAACCACCCACAAGCTGTCCTTTCTACGTCCCTATCTTTGTCACACTTCATTTTCTTTCTCTTTCTTTGTTTCTTTCTTTCTTTCTTTCTTTTTTTGTCACACTTCATTTTCTAGATGGTAGCCTCTGTTGGAAGTTGGGGTTTTTCATCTTAGAGAATGTGTTCCGTGCCCACATACTTTAAAGATATGCACAGGACAGCACTACATGAAAAATAGAATCTGAGTCAAATGAAAAATACTTGGAAGCTGATAGAAAAAATAGCACTGAGAGATATAAGTTCTTCCTAAGATATCAAGGTGGTATGCGTCTCTTGAGATCTCAGAATTTAAGAGTAAATCCTCTCTGGGTTTAAGGATATTAAGTTGAGCACACTATTTTTGAAATAATAGTAGCTGCTGTTATTTATATTTATATTTATATTTATATTTATATTTATAGCCTGCCAGGCACTTTTTAGGTGTTTACAGGTTACTTCACCTTATTTCACCTCTCCATGGGGTAAATGTCACAAGCTTCATTTAGCAGAAGAGGAAAACTGAAGGACAAACAGGATCAGCAACTCGCCCAGTGGTTCCTCGTGAGCATATTGGCAGAGCTGGATTCAAACTCAGATCTCTCTGAGACCCAAGCCAGACACTCGGACCACGTCTGAAGATGCAACTCAGCCGCTGTTTTCTGATCGTCTTCTGGATGCGGGGCTCTGCGCTAGGCACTGCAGTCCTGGGATGCAGAGAGGAGTTTCCCAGAGGACGCTTCTCAGAAAGTTTACAGCCCGTTAGAGCACCTTCTGTAATGTGGGTGTTTCTGTCCAGAAAGCACAAGCAGCTTGGAGGTAGCTGAGCAGAGGTTCCTGCTTGTGAGATGTCCAATTTCATCTGTGACCCTTTCGGGGACATTAAGCTGAGGCTTGGAAGTGTCCGGTACAAGCTTGGGGGCACAGTTTGCCCTATGTGACAATGAATATGTCTCTCTTTTCCCTGCGTCAGGGCGGGCATCAGAGCTGAGATGGGAAATATATCATCTTGGATGTGTGTGCACACGCCTCTCTGCATCCGTCTCTCACTGTCACCGCCTGGCCACCTCCTTTCCTCCGGCCCTGCCACCCATACTCCATCCTGGCCAGCCCTGTCCTTCCTCCAGGTTCCTTCTGTCTGCTTGGCCACACCGCCTTCCTCCTCGGCAACCAGCCTTTCCTCCTGCGCCCCCCTGGCCACCCCGGCCCTCTGCTCCCTCCCCTAGCCCCATCCCTCGCCGCCTGCCCCCTCCCTTCCTCCCGACCCGCCTCCTGTGTCTCCCAGCCCTGCTCTGACGTGGGAGGTGAGGGGGTGGGGGGACGGATGACTCACAGTGTTATGATGCAGTTCCACAACACACAGCTACATTCACCCACAGACCGAGGTACAGACGAGAGACAACCTCTGGCCCCCCAGCAGCTGGCCAGCTTGGCAGCCCCAGTCTCGAGCCCCTAACTACTCTCCCCCGCCCCCATCCCCTTCCCAATTGAAGGAGCTGAAAGAGAAGAGAGAAGAGTGAGCAGAGAGATTGAGAGATTGAGAGAGAGAGAGATAGACGGAGATCTCTGGAGCAGACCTCAAGGTGAGGGGGCAGCCCTTCTCCAAATGAATTTTTTTCCCCTTTGCAAATTTCCTCCTCCTGCTGCGTGTTGCTTTCTCCCCATCGCAAAAGCATTATTCATCCACCCTTTGTCCTCCCTTCCCCCTCCCCGCTGCCTCTGCTCCTCTCTCCCTCTCCGAGCTCTGACGGTTCCGCACTTAGATTTCCCGGCAACTTCGGCTGCTGCATCAGGCCTCACTGTTTATTGTTTTGCTGCTGATGCAGACCCCCGAAGCCCGACCGGGGAGCTGGCTGCGCTGCTGATTATTTGGACCATACCATACCGAGAACGCCAGCCCGGGGGGGTGGGGGGGGGTGGGGGATGAAACCTCGGAGGAGATGAGAAAATCCATTGTGAGCAGGTGTTGCGTCCGCCCCCCCCCCCCCTTACTCCCCCAGGCACAGGATTCGCACCTGGTTCCCCGAGCCTCTGCCTGGGCGCCTCTGCTGTCAGCACTGGTTGCTCAGCACACCGCCCGCCCGCCCCTCCACCAGCCCTCCCTCTCCCCTACCTCCCACGGTCCAGCCCAGGCTCACTTGGGGGAATATCCTCTCCCTAACACTCAGCTTGCCTTTGTTTTTCCATCATTTGCCCAACTTGCTTCTCCCTGTGATCTGAGCCGGGAAAGAAATGAACCCATCTCCCCCTCCCAGCCCCCTTCCCCGCCCCCCCCCCCCCCCCCCCCCGCGAGTGATTCTCTGGCCTTCTGTGCAGCCTCTCTTTGGCCTGATGGGGAAGCAGGGGAGAGAGAGGGAGGGAGGCGTGACATAGGCTGGAGCAGGAGCTAGAGAGCAGGGACCCAGCCAGCCCCTTCACAGGTGCACTTAGGTGGAGAGCAGCAGAGGGGAACTCAGGCAAAGTTTGAAGGCAGACCTGGGAAGTGGACGCTGGTGAGGAGGGCCCAGACTCCTGCGGCCAGAGCCCAATGTCACCCTGAACTCAGCTCAAGGTGTCTTTCTGGGGCCCAGCCACAGGGAAAGGACCTCAAACTGAAGATGGGCTCTGTTGGGGGTTCTGTGGAGAGACTGCTGCCTGGCGGCCCCAGGAAACACTAAAATGGCTGGGGCACCAGTGGCCACCACAGAGGACATGATGAGAGCCTCTTTGCCCTGACTACTCGCAGCCACACTGTCCCTGCTCTGCTTAGTGGCCTTGCCTTGCCAGAGCACCGAGCTGGCACCTCTGAACTGGACTTGAGCTAAATCACCCACAACAGGCCTGAAAGCCCCATGAAGGAGACGCCTTATCAGAGGCAACAGAGGACACCTCCCTTCTTATCCTCTGCCTCTTGTACCCTCAGTCACTTTGGGACTGGAGTCTGGACAGATACCAATATCTTTCTCACCATTCCTAACCAGAAACCAGCAATTATTTTATCTGCTGTCACCCACAAGAGTCACTGCTGTTCGTCCCTGGCCCTGGGAAAAGGTGGAAACGTTCTCTGCCTTATACCCCAGAGCATAGGTTTTGAAAATAAGAATCTCCCACTTCTGCTCCCACTGCACATCACCTAGCCCAGGAGTGCCACCCTCCCCGAAGTGATCCCCACTTCCCATGGCTTCCGGCTGTCAGGTCTGTCTCTCCACGGGCTGAATGTCCACGTCTTTAACTGAGGCTAAGGCAACAGTTAGAGCAGTACAGACGGACCAAGGGGCTCAGAAGCTGAGAAAAGCTGGAATGAGAGGACCAAAGCGCGGGACCGGGCGAAGAGCCACATCTGAGGTTGTCAGTACCAACGGAGACAGCCATGAAGTTCTAGTTCCGGGAGTGCAGGACCCCAGGCCCAGGAAAGGGCCGAGCAGGGCGTGTGTACTTGCCCGCCTGCTGGCCTCTCTCCCACGCGACACCTACGAAGGACCAATTGCGTTGCAAATGGAGGCCACAGAAAAGAAAAACCGCCAGGCTTCCCCAACTTGCAAGAGGCTCTGAACCTGAGCCTTCCGGCACACGTAGGACGCAGACCCTCACCAAAGAGCCAAAACCCAGGCGAGAGCAACTCGCAGATGACGTTGCTCCCATGGCAGCATTTGCACCAGCAGGCTGCTCTCAGTGGAAAATGGTGGAGGCTGCTCCCGCCCCAGGAGGGAAAGACACCACCTCCCCGGCTGTGGCACCGGAGGCCTGGAACAGCTGCCAGAGCAGGCGGGAATCCAGGGACCGGGGAGAGAGTGCGACTGGATGCTGCAGGGGGGGGGGGGGGAGGGGGGGCGCGGGGGAACGATCGTGATGGGGGAAGTAGGGGCAGGGGAGGGCTGAGCCCATCTTCCCCGTTCCCTCGTTCCCTCGGGAGGGGCTCTCCTGATGCACTCTCCCCTCTTCCCAGGTGACTTCCATTTCTATCTGGTTCACGTCTGGGGGGGCCCTGGCCGGGCAGCCCCCCCACATTTCTCCTGCCCCGAAACACGGCTCTAGCCAACCTGCTTCGCTGCTTCACCTGCGACCGACTGTGTGGGGGCTGCACGGCGCCAGCCCCTCCAGCCCGCCAGGGCATCGTCCTCCAGCCCGTCATGCCCAGCTGCGACCCGGGCCCGGGCCCTGCCTGCCTCCCCGCCAAGACGTTCCGCAGCTACCTGCCTCGTTGCCACCGCACCTACAGCTGCGTCCACTGCCGTGCGCACCTGGCCAAACACGATGAGCTTATTTCCAAGGTACGCCAAGCAGGGGGGGCCCGCCGCTCGGCCCTGCCGGCTCCCACCAGGATTGTCCAAACTCACCTGGCGGAGAGGCAACAATGCCCACCCGCCCTCTTCCTTGCCCCTGGGGGACCCAGGCAGTGGGGCCCAGGGCATCCCGGCAGTCACCGTCTGTCCTATGTCTCCACAGTCTTTCCAAGGGAGCCATGGCCGAGCCTACCTGTTTAACTCCGTGTGAGTCTACCTCTCTCTTTGCGTGTATGTGTGTGTGCGCGTGTCTGAATGACTTTCCAGTGTGGGAAAGGGAGGTGAGCCATCCGCAGGTGGCCTGGCGCCTCCTGCTTTGGCAAAGGGGGCCAGAGACCCAGTGTGCAGTTCTCCCGTGGAGCATGTGGGCAGAACTGGAGAGGGAAGGCCCGGGCACTAGTCATGAACGGGTGGATTGCTGCCGGCAGGCCTTCCAGTTGGGCAGGGCTCAGCCCTCTCCAGATGGCAGTTCCTTTGGGCTGTTTGGGGGCTGAACTGATGGAACAACTCCACTGGTGCCGGGTCCTTCCTCTTTCCTGAGACAGGGTCAACGTGGGCTGTGGACCAGCCGAACAGCGCCTCCTGCTCACGGGGCTCCACTCGGTAGCTGATATTTTCTGCGAGAGCTGCAAAACCACACTGGGCTGGAAATACGTAAGTCCCAGGAGAGAGGGCCACCCTCTCAAGCGGACAACCAAGCCCCCCCCCCCCCCCCCCCCCCCGCCCCATGCCCACATGGCCAGGTTTTTGCATGACACCCAGAGGCAAGAGGGAGTTAGTTGCTGGGTTGGGGGGGGGGGGGCTCTTGGGAGGCAGGGGTAGTACAGCAGTAGTAGGTCCTGGAGGGGGTCTGCTTTGTCCTGCTTTCACTGCTTCCCCTCCACCAGGAGCAGGCTTTTGAGACGAGCCAGAAGTACAAGGAGGGGAAGTACATCATTGAAATGTCACACATGGTGAAGGACAACGGCTGGGACTGAGGGGCTCAGGCAGGCTGTGCCCTTCCTCCGCATGCCCACCCTCCCCGCACCCGTCCCCGGGCCCTGCAAAGCAGTCCATACCAGCATGAGTACTGCCCCACCCCTGGGGGGAACCCAGCTCCCGGCACCCCTCCCCCGCATCACCCCCAGGCCCCTTTGGAACAGGGGTCTGGGGTACCCCAGGGGTGTTCAAGGCTCAGGAGTGGGCAGCAGTCAGGGAGAGCCAGAACTGGGGAAAGGGGATGGTTGCGGGTTCTCCTAGCCCTAAGATCCTGAAAATGGAGGTGAGGGCAGGGCGGAGATCAGGCAGAGGACCAAGGGAGGACCCGTTTCTGCCCCAAACTCTTTTTGAGTGAACGGAGGACAAGTTTTGAGGCATGGGGCTGGTAGATCCCAGCCCACAGAATAGCAGGTGAGAAGGGGCTCGAGTTGGGAGTGAAATCTTGGCTTCAGACACTGCGACACACCGGAGTCTGAGGGTGAAGTTTCCCACCCCTGTTTGTAGGAGAAAGCATTCGGGGGTGGAAGGAAAGAAATCCCAGATCCCAGGCCCTGGGAAATGAAAGAATCACAGGGGTTTCCATTTTACTCCACTTGTTAGTTTATCTTGGCACTAAAGAGGCACTTTCGAGTACGTGACTTTCGCCAGGGGGTGGGGTGGGAGAAGCTGCTGCTGGAACAGCCCCCACCCCCCACTGGCTGTTTCCAGAGCGAGCAGTCCGTACGGGCATTCTGAGGCCCAGCCACTGCTCCCTGGGACCCAGTCCCTTGGAGGGGAGGTGGGACATCAGTGCCACGGGGCCAGGCTTCCTCGTGGCTGCCACCAGCGAACGAAACTTTTGTATGATACATAAAGTGTTTGGGTCTATTTTTAATAAAAAGGGGAAAAGCAACCGTGAGGCACTCTCTCCTCTTGACTTTGCTTCCCATGCACAGACCTTAACTTATACTATTCTGTCACACTCTCCCCAGTACCTGTCCCTTTAGGCCACTAGAGGGCAGCAATTGCTTTGTCTGTGTCAAGACCCCACTTGAGCCCTCGCCAGGGGGATGGGTCTTCAGGTGAGGTTTGCTTAGTGAAGCGAGGGCTTTTGTGAGCAGTGTTTCCAAAGGGGGCAACCAAAACAGCGCCTCTTCCAGAGCCCTTGACAATGAATCAGGTATTGCCTGGATCCAGGATTGGGCACCTGGAAGAGGCTCACCCCTGAACAAGGGTGTTCTTGGGTCCTATTGCCTTTCAACCTGGACTTGGAATGTTTGGGTCAGCTCATGGCCACACTCGAGGCTGAAAGGAAAATCGATCAAGCAAGGCAGCTTGATCCAAAGTGGAACTGAACAGCTCAAGATGGCAGCCATCAGTGCAACCATGTGACCCACGTGCATTTTCGGGGCAGTGATGTGAAATTCCCATTGTTGTTGGGTCACTGACAACCGCAGGGAGGACTGTACACATCATAAAAATCACCTTTTGTAAGCTAGCTTGTTATCCAGATTCGTTCATTGATATTGCAGATCTTTGCAAAGCACCTGTTACCTGCCAGGCATTGTGTCATGCACTGGAGATGCAGTGGACAGCAGGGCAGCTGTGGCCTGACGTGGGGGGGGGGGGGGGGGGCGGGCGGTGCTCTCGATCTAATGGGAGGACAAACAGTAACCAGATGATTCCAGAACAAGGGCTCTGAGCAGGGATAGGGAGTAGGCTCAGGGGCTCCTAGCAGAGGCTCAGCCTAGATATGAGGAGTCAAGGGAAGACTTCACAGAAGTGATGACTGAAGGCACGCGGAAGAGACATCGAGTGGACACAGGGGAAATGGGGAGGGGCATATTTCAGACACAGAGAACCGTGTGCCAAGGCTTGAGCTTAGTTAATTGGAGGAGGGAATAGAAGTTTCCCCAGAAAAACAGACCATTTGGGGAGCTAGATTTCATCCCAAGGGCATTGGGAAAACACTGAAAAATTCTTAAGAGTGGAGTGACATCATCAAACAGCTGTTTTGTGCCCAGAGAAGAGGCTCAAACAGAAACGTTAAGATGCTGAAGAAAGTTAGGGGACAGAAGCTAACTGTACTACCAAATACCATACGGTCAGTGTCAGAATGGAGAGGCTGTTTGGGCAGAAAGGGAGAACTGGCAGATACAGAAGTGCGTGAAGAAGACAGATACAAGCCCTGAAGGAATGACGGCCAGCACCTCCGAGGCCTCGGAGGCGTCTGTCCCGCCATTCACTTTCTGCGTGCCTGGTGATGCCTAGAGATCCAGAAACCCAGAAACCCTCAGTCCTACTTCTGGTGCCAAAGTTCAGGAAGGGTTCTCTTCTCAAGCCCCAAGCACTAACCCTGAAAATCAGGCACAAATGAGCTACCTTCTTAAAGCTCCCCCAAACTGCCCCCCCTTTGCTTACTTTCACAACTTCTTATTTCCTAGGCACTGTGGGAAACAGAGAAGTAAATGGTGTAGCCATTGTTCTCAAGTTCTTTGTCATCTCCCCAGAAGGAATCGTTCTGTGGCTTGGCTCCAGGGATCCTATTTAATCTCTAAGGTCAGGCCATGGGCAGTGCTACCCAAACCTTGGATGCCCAGACAGGCGTACCCTGGATAAGCATCATGACCAAACACTCTATTTCCCAGCAGGGTTGTGCGAGGAACTACAGGTGGAGATGAGGGATCCTTTTTATTCCCCAAGAGCCAGGGGAGGAGCTGCAGGTGCAGAATGCAAGGTGCACACAGGTTCTTGTCCCTGGCGAGCAGCCCTTCCAGGTCAGCCCTATCTCCTTTCCTGTGCATCCAGTTTTTCTCATGGAGGTCCACTTCGGTCCTATCGGTGACTCTCCCAACCTTCTCCACGCACCCTCCGACCCCAGGCTGAGTCTGGGAACTCTTCCTTCTGAAAGGTTTGAGGCTTTGGAAGATACCCCCCTACAACCAGCAGGTGGCATCAAAACCTTCCAACCCTCAGCTCAGGCAACCTCCCCGCGGACAGAACCTACTCCAATCTCTCCAGATAGGTCTACAAAAAAGACAGGTGAGCTGTCAGACTTAGGACAGGGTTATAGCTAGGCGCTGCAATGTAAGAGCTGTATAACCATGGCCCACACTGCTTAAACCTGCCTGGCCCTCAGTTTTTTCATCTGTAAAATGGGGATGTTACTTGCCAGGAAGTTATTAGTATGACGTGCCTAGCGCGTGGAAGTGCTTCCAGACGTGGGAGCGGTTAGTGCCGCCAACAGGCTTCCCAAATCTCACCAGGAGGATAGCTGATTGGTGCCCAGATGGGAGAGGGTCTTGATACAGGAGACAGCCGGCGCTGGGTAGCACTACACGGCCAATGCCCTTTTAACATTGCACTGCTAGTGGTAGGTGCAGACAGTAGCACAATGTGAAAAGAGCTCCGGCCCGCAGTAGAGGCATGCCGGCCCTGCCTCCTCGCCCCTTCTCCCAGGCCCCGGCCCACTCAGCTCTCTTGGCCTCCCTCTGCCCCTTCGCATCTTCAAGACAGCTTCCCTCCCTTCTCAATACTAACCCTTTATTTTCTTTCCCTTCCTCCTCTGGCCTCCTTCCTCATACCCTTCCCAGAAGAGACTGCCTTTTATCTTAGTGTTTTGGGGCGCAGGAGGGGAGGCGGGGTCCATGGAAGCAGCTAAAGGGACACCTTGAGCTTGGCACTCAATTGGAAGTGACCGGCAGCAACCCCAAGTGTTTGGGGGTACACTCACATGAAACTGTTTCCCTGGATTTGATCTCTGCCAGCTTCTCTTCCGAGGGAGCTTGCTGACCAGGACCGCACCACACTCTAGTCCTCCCTGCTCAAAAGCTCTCTCCTCTTCGTTCAGATAAAGGGGAGTTCTAGGCCTCCAGGGGTCCACCTCAGATGCACCTCCAGGACCAGAGGGAGGAGGAGTATAGTCACAGCTCCCAGGCAGCACAGTGAAGCTTCCAGGTCTAGAGGAGGAAGCCCCAGCCCTGCATCTCCCCTCTGCGGTCTTCAAATCCACCTTACGGAGTTCACATTGAACAACATCGTGAGGATGATCCCCTCTCTTGTACTGAGCGTCAAGGATGGGCTTTCAATGGCAATGAGAGCAGAATCGGAGTTGTTCCCAGACTCCCCTTAGAGTCCAAGCTCACTCACAACTTGCCCATCCTGGCCCAGGGAAGGGGGCTTAAACACTGGATAAACAATCCTGAGACTGATCAAAAGCCAAAGCCAGAAGACTGCCTCCAAGGGGCACCTGGAGAGCCCCGCAGGACCCGCTCCTGGCTAAAGCAGTGGTCCCAGAAGCCGAACTCCAGTTCTGACCCGGTAAGCGTTGTGTGGCCCAAAGGGGCAGAGGCTGGAGGGTGATTCCTCAGGCACACTGATCAGTGAAGGCCTTCGCGGGATGGAGCTGCCTCTGGGCGATACCCTCGTCCCCACTCCACCGCGGGCAGGAGGCACGGAGGCAGGGTTCCGGTTAGGAGCCCTTCCTCCGGGCTTCCCCTTCCAGCTTCCTCCCACCCCTCCAGGATCCGCAGACAAGGGGCCCTGTCCTGCAGTTTGCACAGTTGCAATGACGGAAACCAAGAGCCCGCTAGGGTCAGTCATCAGGCCTCTGTGTGGGGCAAACCAGTCCGGGCTGGGAAGTGGATCATGCCAACAGGGAGCAAAGGAGTGAAGGTGGGACTGCCCAGCCAGTCTCGGGGGGTGGGGGTGGGGGGCAGTGAAAGATTCTATTCACCGACGAGCGCCCAGATCTCTCCTTGGGGAGGGCAGGGAAGGGAGGCTAGGGCCAAGATCCCCTCAGCTCTCACACCCAACTCCTTCCAGAGCGGGCCTTGCGATTCACCAGCCAGCAGGGCCCCTCCCCCACCTTGGGCCCAGGAGCCATCCCCCAGCTCCTTCCAGAGGCGGGTGTAGAGACCGAGGAGGAAATGGGGGAGGGGAGGCCCCGGCTCAAGTTCTCTCCACTCCCCCTCCTCATTGGCCACCATCTTCCGGCCCCTGCCCCCCAGAGCAGCAGGGGATGGGGCCCAGCCTGTGGAAGGGAGAGAAAGGGCAGGTGGAGGGTTAGCCGGAGCAGCAGGGGCAGGGGCAGGCCCCAACTGTCTCCTCCCACCCCCTCCCCGCAGCCATGGCGACAGGCGGAGGAGACCAAGAGGGTCCTGAAAGCCGTGTTCTGTGAATGGGATGAGAAGGGCAGGGCAGGGGGTGGGGAGGTGGGGGGAAGAAGGGGGTGCGGGGCTCTCTGCCTCAACACCCAACTGTGCTGTACCACCCCCCGCCCCCCCACCACCACACACACCTCCAGGACCACACACGCGCGCACACAAACTCCCAGCCATACTTGCCACACAGCTCAGCCCTTACTCCACACTTACCCAAACAGCAAGCGCTGGATTGTGAGCACACAGCTCCCCCACATCCCCGCACCCCTGAACACCGCACACTCGCAGCTCAGGAGCGGGCCTCCCACCCACCCCCAGCCCCCTGGCTCACCCCACAACTTCTCGGGATGCAGAACTCCCTGCCCGGCTCCAGCCCCTTCAGCCACGGCGTCTCCCCCCGCCCCGCCCCCCCCCCCCCCCCCCCGCCAGGCCCCCTGTGCCCTGCACCGCCTCCCCCCCCCAACACACACCCTCCCACACACGCCCGGGCACGGACAGATGGCCCAGCCCCAGCCCTGCCCAGCCGAGCCCCCCGCCCCTTCGCCACCACACCCCCCGCTGGAAAATGACAGGGAAGCCACCCCGGCGAGACGTGCCCAGTGCTTCCCAGTTGCAGTTGTTTCGAAAGGAGAGACCGAAGAGATGCCCACGAGTGGGGGAGCACGAAGAGGGGAGCGGGAAGACGAGAGAAAGAGCCCAGACCACCCCCTCCCCGCCCGAGAGAGAATAAAACCGAGAATCGGTGGCGTTACCCTTCTGGGAGCTCCCGATACCTACACATTTCTCTTCGTTACGTTCCTCTGCCTGCCACCTCCTTCTTCCCGGGCTCTTTCTCTGCCCTGCCCTCCCTCTCGGCTTCCCTCCCTGGCCTCGCTCCCTCTCTCGCACGCCCTCCCGCGCCCCGCCGGCCCCTCTCCCGGCCGGGGCCCCCAGCCCCTCGGCCCCCCGCGCCCGCCGCGCCGCCCGGACCGAGTCCCGAGGCCGGCCGGCCGCGGCGCCCGCGTCTCTGCCCGGCTCGCTCTTCCCCCCTCGCCCCCTTTCTCCTTCCACACTCCCTGCCGTCCATCTTGAATACTTGGGATTCTTGAATGGAGTGAGCAGGATCCGCTCCCCCAGGCTCCCATTGGCTGTGGGTTAACCCTTTTGAAACGAGATCCTCCCTCCCATTGGCTGCCGGGCTCCCCTCTTCTCCCCCAACCCCCATCCCCTCCGCCTCCCGGCAGCCGGCGAGGTCAGGGCGCTCCCGGGCGCCCCCTCCCCTGGCCTCTCGCCCCCTGCCCCCACCCCGGGACGCCCCTCTTCCTGCCCTTTCCCTCACACCGCCCCCCGCGCCCCCCCCCCCCCCCGGCGCAGGGCGGCAGGTGAAGGCAGGTCCCGTTCCCGCCAAATGGGGCCCCAAGGTTGGGCCGGCAGAAACCTTGTTCCCAGATGCCCCTTGTGCTGGACTTGGAGACCTTGTTAGACGCCGGGGTGCAATTTCCTGCCCCCTGCAGCCCCTCCTGGAGCAGAAGTACCTCTCCAACGGGGAATCCGCGCAGCTTTTCGGCCTCACCCCGGAGATCGGGGAGCTCGGGAGCGCTCCTGAACCAGGCAGCCCCCTGGGCTGGGCAGGAAGAGGGCAGCTCCGGAAAGAAGATCTGAGGCTCTTCAGAGAAGCTAATTCCCTGAGTGCCGCGGGGCAGGTCTGACCCTACCAGGAATGTGCAGCATCTGGAGCTCTGCTCAGTCACAAACATCGCCTGGGACCAGCTCGGCCTGGCCCACGTGCTGGGCCCACTGGGGGCTCTGAGTTGGGGGAGCCCAGAGAGGCATGGGGGAAGGAGACAGCAGGGAGTAAGGGATGAGTCAGGCCTGGCCTAACATGCGTGGGGAACCTTTGTTCTAGGCCCAGATCCGCCCATAACATGCTTGGCGAGGTCATGCCTGCTTGGCTGGGCCTCAGTTTCCCCATTTGCAATAGATCGGTCTCGCAGAACACTGTCCTATAGAAGTTTCAGCGGGAACATGGAAATGGTCTGTATCTGTGTCATCTGATGGGGTGTCCACTAGCCACATGTGGCTACTGAGCACTTGAAATGTGGCCAGTGTGACTGAGAAACTGGCTTTTTAACTTGATTTAATTGTAATTTTTTTCCTTTTTTTAAGGTTTTGTTTTGTTTTGTTTTTGTTTTTGTTTTTTGAGAGAGAGAACACGCTTGCGTGAGCGAGCAGAGGGGCAGGGAGAAAGAGAGAATCCTAAGCAGGCTCCCCACTGTCAGCGGGGAGCCTGAAGAAGGGCTTGAGCTCACTGTGAGATAATGAAGCCAAAATGAGCCAAAATGAAGAGTCAGACGCTTAACTGACTGAGGCACCCAGGTGCCCCAAATTGTAATTTTTAAAAAGATTTTTAAAAAATTTTTGAGTCATCTCCACACCCAATGTGGAGCTCGAACTTGCAACCCTGAAACCAAGAACAGCATGCTCTATCGACAAAGTGAGCTGGGCGCCCCTGTAATTACTGTTAAATAGTCACATGTCGCCAGTTGGCTATCATTTTGGACAGTGCAGGTCTAGAATCCTTGTGGTCCTGCTGGTGAATAACATCCTATGATTCTTGTTGGGGGAGGCGGGAGTGGGGAAGTCCTTTCACTTCATCTTCAGGTACAAAATGCTCTAGATCCAAATCACAAATCGCCAAGGGCATCAATACCCGGGAAGTGAGGCTCAAATCCCCGCCACCTCTATCAGGAATCGTTTTCTTATGCTCATCTCTGTTCTGAGAAGGGATCTGAGGTACACAAACCCGCAATCCCGTGGCGGATTTGGGCTAGCAGGGAATTTGCGGGTTTGCCCAACCTTCTTGGTTTTTCAAGGATGGAAACCACGATGTTGATGAGGGTGAGGGTGGTGGATGTCACTTGCCCAAGGGGGAGCAGCAGGTTACTTTGCTTATAAGTTAACACACACCCATACGTTTAGCACATGTCTTTGGGCCTCTGCACCCCCCCCACCCCCCACCACCACATATGACTCATGAAGTCCATTCGATAACTGTACTTCTCTGACCCAGGACAAATGTATGGCTGATGTCAAGGGATAGCCATCTCCATGGGAGGGCCAGATAGGCTCCTGGGTATGCCACCTGTTCCCTGAATTCGTGTGCTTGAGAGACTCCGTTGTGGCATCTTCGACCACGAGGAGAGAAAGCTGTGGGGCAGAAGAGTGACTCTGGGCTGACCGGGAAGCAGAATTGGCGAGGGACCGAGTCTTCTGGAGGAGGAGGGGTGCAGGGTGTCAGGATTCTGGTAGCTACAGGCTGGGATGGGTGCATGCAAGGCCCTAACACCAGCAGGGACAGAGCTCTACAGGAAGCTGGCAGAGTGGAGACTTCTGTGCCAGCCTGAGCTGGTTCAGTATTTATCCACTTCCCACTTCCAGAGGGCCTCTGCCTGGCTAATGTGCCACCAGGGCAGGGGGGGGGGGGGGGGAGAGGAAGACACAGCACCTCCTGGGGAATGGCTTTTGTCTTCAATACTCCCTTACTTTGAGGTGGAAATTGCTAAATGCCTTCTCTGGGTAACAGACAGATAAGGAGTTCAGCGGAAGAAGGGCCACTTCCGATAGAGAATGAAATCTAAGAAGGCATCCTGGAGGAAGTGGCATCTAAGACTCCAAGGCTAAAAAAGATTTAGAGATGAGGAGATGGGAGAAAGGAGGACAAGGGAACGTGAAGGAGAGGAAACAACACACACTGAATGGTGGGATGTGTTCGGGGTGGGTGGGAAATTCAGTGAGAACCTAGGATGTACGAAGGGGAATAATAACAAGGATGAAAAGCTGGGCTGGGACAGATCATGGAGGTCTTGAACACGTCCATCTTTCCTCTTGTTTTTCTTGAAGTTGCTCTTCTCCTTTTCCCACCAAGAGACACGTCCCACCTACTCCTCCCTCTACCTCAGTGCCTCCACCCCCAGCTCTCTGCTGCTTTCACTTTAGCCCGCAGGCCCCCTGTCCACAAGTGTCCTTCCTGGGGCACAGTGGACACCAGGTCCCCAACAGGGGACTCTCCGGGGTCCCTCTCAGCTCAGTCTCCAGTCTCTGGATTCCCCACGCCCAGGAATGAACTGCATGGAGAAAGCTTCCTGTTTCGCTTGTCACCGTCTAAATCCCTGCTTGGCCCATTCGTCCTCAGGAAAGAGTTGGAAGGAGGCCAGGAACAGCCAGACGAGGTCCAACCTGTTGTAAGAGTGTAAACCCCACCCCACCTCCGCGTCCTTCCCTTCTCCTCTGGAAGTTCCAGAATGCACCTGGGCTTTGTCATAGTCTTGCTTTCCCATTGTCCTCCTAGCAAATCCAGGACCATTTTGGAGGTGCCCCCTCCGCCTTCCTCCCCAATCCCCAGAGTCCTACCCAGCTGTCTATTTGGGTGCACCCCGTGGAATTCTGTAATTGTGAGGCGGGGATACCATCTGCCCCAATCCTCCCCCTCTCAGAAGTACTGAATCTGGAATGTTTGGGAAGAGTTGCCTCCCTTCAACATCAGGGGGTCTAACTTGGTTGCTGATCAGTGGCTCCCATGTCACTGAGATGATACAGGCCTTTACATGTGAGCCTCTGCAATTTCCTCTCCTTCCAGGATAAAGCGCCTCTGCCTTTTTACCGCCCTGCTTCTCTCCACCATTTCTGTGTCTCAGCGCTTCCTGTGTGGAAGGCTGGGAAACATCCCTGGCCCCGAGGTGCTCACAGTTGAGGAGTACAAGGCAGACACACAAAGAGGGAGTCAGACTGCAAAGGTACCCAAATAAATGTAAGAACCTTCTTTCTGGGGCGCCTGGGTGGCTCAGTCGGTGAAGCGTCCGACTCCAGCTCAGGTCGTGATCCCACAGTGTGAGTTTGAGCCCCACCTCTCTGCTGTCAGCATAGAGCCCACTTCAGATCCTCTGTCTCCCTCTCTCTCTCTGCCCCTCCCCTGCTCGTGCTCTCCCCCCACCAAAATAAACATTTTTTTTAAAGTCTAAAAAAAAAAAAAGAACCTTCTTTCTGAAGCAAACCCATTTCTCTGAGGTCTTAGTACTATTCTTGCTTTATCATCTGCCCCATGTATTAAGCCCCCCAATCCCTTTCCATGAGCCTAGAGCAAGGTCAGCGAACTACAGCCCACAGGCCAAATCCTATCCTCTGCCTGTTTGTGAATAAAGCTCTTTGGGACACAGCGGTGCCCATTCCCTTAAGGATGGTCTCCAGTTGCTCTCACACGACAGCGGCAGAGTACTTGTGACAGAGACCACACAGCTGGCAAAGCCTAGCACAACTGGCTCCTTATAACAGGAGTTGGCTGACACCTAGTTGGTAGGTAGTTTGGGACCCTGTTGGCTCTGCAAGATGTAAGGGAACTCAAGAAAGATGACCGAGTTGGGAGTGGAGGGGCCTAGCCCAGACTTTCCTCCTCAGCCTACACATATGCTCAAGACTTCCAGAACCTACGGGGAAACCTCTCACTGTGCCAGTCGGGTTTCTACCTCTCTGCTTCATGTCCCACCCATTCCTAAGCCCACACAGCCGGGTCTTGCCCCTATCTTCAACTGAAATGTTCCCACTAGGACCACCAATGACCTCCTCATTACCGATTCCATTTTTTTCCTCAGTCCTCCTCATACACAACGTCTCTTAAGCATTTGCCTCTATTGACTATGTCAGAAATTCCCATGGCTCCTGGGAAGACTGGTCTCTCTTGGATCGCCTCCTATTTGTACAGCTACTTTCTCTGGTCCCTTCTCATGTGTCCTCTTCCGGCCCCCTGCTACCTACAGACACGCGGTCTGCAAGGATTTGTCTGGTCCTCCTCTCCCTCCATACTCTGTCACCGGGACAAAATCATACACGTGCCTGATTTCACCTGTCACTTTTGTATTGATGGCTTCCCAATATACAACCTCTGAACTAAAGGCCCAGATTTTTTTTTTTTTTTTTTTTTTTTTTTTTTTTTTTTTTTTAAAGTAGGCTTCATGCCCAGCGTGGAGCCCAACTCGGGGCTTGAATTCACGACCCTGATGAGACCGAGATTTCTAACAGAAGTCAACCTCTGTGGCTCCTCAGATACGTGTCTTACTGGCCAAACTGAGTTTGTCCAGCATCAAACGCTGTCTTCCTCTACCTCTCTCCTCGCCTAATCGCCTTTGCTCTTCTTCCAGCTGCCCCTTATTTGCTGCTGTTCCCAATAGATCCGCCCTCGACCCTTCTCTTTTGGGAGCAGTTGTATCCATTCTTACAGTTCTGACAGTTGCCGATCCCCGAATCACTGCCCAAGCTATGTCTCCAGATGTGTTTCCAGCTGCCTCCTTACATTCCCAAATATTTGTATGAGGTAGACATCTGATGCTTTTGCCTGCCCAGATTTCATCCCCCTTCTGGTAACTACACCTTCGCTTTCCTTCGTGGAGACACCTATTCTCCACACTGAGTCCCCATGATTCACCCGAGGCGGACCTCACCTACCCCTCCAGGGGCAATCACACAACCCAGTTGTATCAGCTGTCTGTTGCCGTGTAACCATTTAGCCCACAGCTTAATAGCTGAGGACAACACACATTTATTTTCTTGCGGTTTCTGTGGGGCGGGAATCTGGGCAGGGCTTAGTTGGGTCCTCTGATCATGATGTCTCAGGTAGCTGCCCTAAGAGTGTCTGTCACTCAGGGCAGGGGTTCAACTGAAGGCTCAGTGGGCAAAAGGAATTGCCTGCAAGCTCACTTTCTTGGTGGTTGGCAGGATTTCGTTCCTTGAGGCCCTCATTTCTTTGGTGGCTGTTGGCTGGTCCTTGGTTCCTTGCAATGTGGCTGTGTCCAGCATGGCGGCTTGCTTGTGTCATCAAAGCCAGCAAGCGAGAGAGTCTTTTGGCAAGTGGCAAAGCGCAATCTTTTGTCACCTAATCACAGAAATGACAACTCCTCAGGGCGCCTGGCTGGCTCAGTCAGAAGAACGTGCAACTCTTGATCTTAGGGTGGTGAGTTCGAACTCCACGCTGGGTGTAGAGATTACTTAAAATAAATAAATAAAATGAACTTTAACATTCTTTTAATGTTTATTTTTGAGAGAGAGAGAGAGACAGAGAGAGACAGAGCGTGGGAGGGGGAAGGGCAGAGAGAGAGGGAGACACAGAATCCGAAGCAGGCTCCAGGCTCTGAGCCGTCAGCACAGAGCCCGACACGGGGCTCGAACTCATGAACCGTGAGATCGTGACCTGAGCTGAAGTCGGAAGCTTAACTAACTGAGCCACCCGGGCACCCCAAATAAATAAAATAAACTTAAAAAAAAAGTGACAACTCCAACGTTGCCATATACTATTAGTTAGAAGTAAGCTACCCAAAAGAAGGGGATTACAAATACTAGGAAGTACCGTCACTAAAGGGCCAACTTGCAGACTGTCAACCACAGAGGATTTAGCCAATTAAATCACCGTAATTGATTCAAGGATGGGTATCCACTCAGAGTCCATCAGCATTAAGACCCGAGAGGTTGGCTGGAACCTTGGGGACAGTGGCATTGCTGGGGTTGTTATGCTGGCGAAAGGCAAGCTTGAAATTGCTGATGGCCGCCTTCTATTCACATAGGGTTTAGGACCCTGTGACCCACAAGCCAAAGGTTCCCAATTGATCAGAAGTCTCAGGGATGCCTTGGATTCAGTTTGCCCAAACCCACGTTGATTACCATACCTTCGTCTTTCCCACAGACCCACTTCTCTCCCTAGGTTCTTCTTCACCATTAAAACTATAACACAGTCGCTCAGGCTGAAAACCTTGGAGTCACCTCCAGCCTTCCTTATCTGCTGTGGAGATTGGAATGACCCGTGCAACATGGCTTAATTCTATAGAACTGTAAGAGAGACCTGCTGTATTTGCAGAGATGGGGGAGGCTCTGAGGTGACCCCCTGACACACCATTTTTGTATAGGCAAACAAGTCACTCTGGGTTTTTCGCCAAGCCACTGGAACCTTACAGAATTTCTGGATGTGAAGTGCATGGTGTAGAGAATGAGAATAGGGCGTCTGACTCTCCTAGCAAAATGCACCATAGGCTATGGGGAAATTCTGGCAAACTGCCTGGTAGCTTGTGGTTTGGAAGGCACCCTGGGCTGGATTGGTGAGAATATTCCTTCTGTCTCTAAGGCAGATTAAAAGAAATTGTGCCAATGGGATGTCAACTATACTCCCAAAATTAAAAAAAAAAAAAAAAAAGAGGAGCGTCTGGGTGGGTCTGTCGGTTGAGCATCCGACTCAGCATTTCGGCTCAGGTCATGATCTCACAGTTGTGAGTTCGAGCCCCACATCAGGCTTTGTGCTGACAGCTCGGAGCCTGTTTGGGATTCTCTCTTTCTGCCCCTCCCCTGCTCTCTCTCTCTCTCAAAATAAATAAGTTAATTAAAAATATATTGAAAAAATAAAAATAAACAAATACAAAATTAAAAAAAATTTTTTAGTGTTTATTCATTTTTGAGAGACAGAGAGAGACAGAACATGAGTGGGGAAGGAGCAGAGAGAGAGGGAGACACAGAATCCAAAGCAGGATCCAGGCTCTGAGCTGTCAACACTGAGCCCCATGCGGGGCTCAAACTCACGAACCTTGAAATCATGACCTGAGCCGAAGTTGGCGCTTAACCAACTGAGCCACTCAGGCGCTCCAACAAATACAAAATTAAAAAAAAAGAAATTGTGTGATTTGAAAATCAGTCTCAATGTCCTTTATATCTTCTTCCTGAGGGTTCCAGTCATAAAGCTAATCCGTACCTCTCTTTCCCTATGCTGCTTTCATCCAATTGACCTAAATCCTGGGCTCAGAAGTTCCTATTTTCACCATTCCCCTGCCAGCTGAATATCAGCCTCTGAAAACTTTCCTCTTTTTTTTTTTTTTTTTGTTTAATGTTTATTTATTTATTTATTTTGAGAGAGACAGATAACAAGCAGGGGAGAGGCAGAGAGAGAGGGAGACAGAGAATCTCATGCAGGCTGTGCATTGCCAGTGCGGAGCCCCACGCGGGGCTCGAACTCACGAACCTAGAGATCATGACCTGAGCTGAAATCGAGTCAGATTCTCAACCTACTGAGCCACCCAGGTGCCCCTGAAAACTTTCCTCTTAACCTCTGCTCCATCAGAGTGCAAGTCCACAACACAAACCTCCTATCGTTCACCTGCCCCAAATTGTGATGGCTCCCTAATTGCTTCCTGACCTTTAATAGGTCATGGACTCTTTTTCTGAGAAGGTGATGGAAACTGTGGGTAACTCATTCTAGAAAAATCTGTATTTTGTGTTTGGGTGTACATCACAAGGCAAAATGAACCCTCTGGATTCCATTTGCATACTGCCTCCCTGACAACATACCCTCCCATCTTCCTCCAAGTTAGACCTTCGTAAAAAGGATGTAGTCCAGATTTTTTTTTAAGCAAGGTATACTTTGTTTTTCTTTTCTTTTTATTTTTGAGAGAGAGAGAGAGAGAGAGTATAAAGGGGGAGGAACAGAGAGAGAGACACACAGAATCTGAAGCAGGCTCCAGATTCTCAGCTATCAGCACAGAACCCGACCTGGGGCTTGAACTCATGAACTGTGAGATCAAGACCTGAGCCAAAGTCGGACACGCAACCAACTGAGCTACCCAGGGGACCCCTCTAGCCCAAACGTTTTAGCACAGTATTCAGGACCTTCCAAATTCATCTCCACCTGCCTTTTTAGCTGCACCTCTGCCTTGTGTGATTATTGTTATTTTATGTCTGGTTCCCCATCAGACCAAAATCCTCCCTGACAGCAAAGACTGTGTGCCCTCTCATTTTTCCTTGTTACATCTCCCCAGATGGAATGAAAGTTTCTCTGGAGCACTAATCAGAACACCTAGCTTAGTCTAGATAAAGTGTTGGCTCACTGTTAGACTTTTAAAAAAATTTATTTCATTGTGTTGAGAGCACTTAACATGAGATCTATCCTCTTAACAAATTTATAAGTGGACAATACAGTATTGTTGACAATAGACGCAACGTCTTCAGCAGATCTCTCAAACTTACTCAGCTTGTTTAACTGACATCTTACGCCATTTGATCAGTAATTCCTCACACCCTCCCCCCACCTTCGGCTCCTGGCAACCACCATTCCACTCTTGGATTCTAAGAGCTTGACTATTTTGGATACCTCATAGAAGTGGAATCATGCAGTACTTGTCTTTCTGTGTCTGGTTTATTTCACTCAGCATAATGTCCTCAAGGTCCATCCATGTCGTTGCATCTTGAAGAATTCCCTCCTTGGGGCGCCTGGGTGGCGCAGTCGTTAAGCGTCCGACTTCAACCAGGTCACGATCTCGCGGTCCGGGAGTTCGAGCCCCGCGTCGGGCTCTGGGCTGATGGCTCGGAGCCTGGAGCCTGTTTCCGATTCTGTGTCTCCCTCTCTCTCTGCCCCTCCCCCATTCATGCTCTGTCTCTCTCTGTCCCAAAAATAAATAAACGTTGAAAAAAAAAAATTAAAAAAAAATAAAAGAAGAATTCCCTCCTTTTCTTAAGGTTGAATAGTATTCCAGTGTGTGTGTGTGTGTGTCCGTCTGTGTATGTATATATATATATATATATATATGTATATATATACTTTTTTAAAAGTTTATTTATTTGGAGACAGAGGGAGCATGAGCAGGGGCGGGGGGGGGGGGGCAGAGAAATAGAATCCCAAGCAGGGTCTGCACTGTCAGTACAGAGTCCAGTGCGGGGTTCGATCTCATGAACCGCAAAATCATGACCTGAGCCGAAACCAAGAATCTGATGCTTAACTGACTGAGCCACACAGGTGCCCCACATTTTCTTTATCTATTCATCTGTCGAACATGTGGTTTGTTCTTTCACCTTGGCTATCATGAATAGTGCTACAACAGACTGCTGGGTTTCTAGTAATTTCTAACAGCAAAGGGGTTTTAGGGTGATGGGCCTAGATGATATGATACAATGTCATAGTTCCCAATCTATATTCTAGTAGAGTTCTGAGTTCAAAACTTTTCAGTTTTAGCGGACCCCATGGAAATGGGTATTTCTTAGACCTTGTGACATGATTTTGGTTTGGGAAAATATAGGTCCCCACAGGTGAACTTAGCACATTTACCATTACTGTTGCCAGGAATCCTTTTTTGGTAGCTGGGGCCCTTTGGGGTCCCACAGAAACTTAAAGAACTGGCCCAGTTGGTGGACTCTTAGATGAGTTTATTGATTCATATTGTAGACCTGACCCAATTCCAACCCCCAACACAGGCCAGGGCAGGAATGTCCCCTAGGTCCCTGCAAAATAGGCCTTGTGGAGAAATCTGGGACAAAAGAAAATTGCCCCTCCTTGGTCACATTTCAAGATCCCTCCCACATTTTGTCCTTACCCCCACACCTCTCACATACACTGGGATATTTCATACCACGTGGTAGAACATGGGAGGAAGACAGTATCAGTCCATAAAAGTGCGTGTTCTGAGGGGACAGAGACTCTGTTTGTCTTGTCTGACGTCGTATTTCCAGTGTCCAAACAGTGCCTAGCATGTAGTAGGCACTCAGTTAATACTTACTGAATGAATGAAGGGGACGTTGAAAGTCAGTGGATCTTTAGCTTCCAATCTGTAAATACCTTGTAATTTCATCCAACCATAAACACTGAAGGATCTGGGTCACACTAAGCATGGCAGCACCAATAGGATGACTTCAGATTTCTCCTACATGCAACATATGGAACACTGATAAACCAGGTGCACTCACTGTGTGCAAGGGTTTCATGTGACAACATCAACATGCTGTGGTTTGGATTACAGGCTCAGATTTGATTCTGCCTCAAGCTCTGGCCATCGTGTTTTATCCCAGCCAGCAGAAGGGGGGAAGAGGGACTGAAGAAGGGTGTGTCCCTGTTTTAAGGACCTCTCCCAAAAGTTATCCTTGACACCTTTGCTTACATCCCATTGGCCAGAACTTAGTCACATGTCCACAACTACCTTCAGGGGAGGTCTTCATTTCAGTTGGCCAAGTTGCCAGCTGAAAATCAGGGGTGCTGTTACAAAGGAAGAAGTGGGGAACATATACGGGGAGACACTGTTGATATGGTTGGGGAGGTGGTTTGACATGGGAAGTCTGGCCTTGCAAAACCAGAGAAGCCTGTCTGAACTCAAGCTCCCAACTCACTGTTCTTACCTACAGAGTGATGGTCACCAGGCCAATGCCATCTGGGGTGCAAGAGTGTGCTCTGTGGGTAAAAAACATGGCTGCTGAAGTCAGGTGGCCATGAGATCAAATACATCGCTGGATCTCTTCCTTTCTTTCATGTATGAAGCAAGGACAACAATACCCATCGATAGGTTATGATGAGTATTTTACTACTGGGAAATCCCTGGGACAAGGTTGTCACCCAAGAATGGTGCTTTTTCTTATTATTCTTGTGGTAAAACACATATAACATAAAATTTACCCTTTTAACCCATGTTTAGTATACAGGAGTGTTAATATATGCACACTCTTGGGGTGTCTGCCTGGCTCAGTGGATAGAGCATGGGACTCCTGATGTCGGGGTCGTGAGTTCAAGCCCTACCTTGGGCATGGAGCCTACTTTAAAAAAAAAAAGAAGAAAACAATACAGTAAAACCTTGGTTTGCAAGCATAATTCGTTCTGGAAACATGCTTATAATTCAAAGCACTCGTATATCAAAGCGAATTTCAAGAACCATTGGCGCACATTGGGATCATGTGACATTGGCGACCCGCACTACTCGGATTGGAAGACAACGCTTGTTTATCAAGTTAAAATTTATTGGAAATGCTTGCTCGTCTTGCAGAACACTTGTAGAATGAGTTACTGGCAATCCAAGGTTTTACTGTGTGTGTATATATATATATATATACACACACACACATATATATATGCCCACTCTCGAGCAACAGATCTCTAAAATCTTTTTGTCTTGCAAAACTGAAACTCTACACCCACTGAGCAAGAACTCCCTTCCCCGTCCTCCTACCACTCCCTGGTTGCCACCTTTCTACTTCCTAAGAGCATGACTACTTTACATAACTCGGACGGAGACTCATGCAGTATTTGTCTTTTCGTGACCTGTTTCTTTCAGCTGGCCTGCTGGCCTGAAGTTCACAGTCATGCTGTGGCATACGGCAGGATTTCCTGCCTTTTTGAGGCTGAATAATGTTCTGTTGTATGTATACACCACATGTTCTTTACCCACACATTCTTCGTCTAACGGACATTGAGGTTGCTTCCATCTCTTGGCTGCTGTAAAGCTATAAGCATGGCAGTTCCTATCAGAAACTGGTTTGGTTAGTATCAGAAACCAGTTCGTATTGGAAAGTAGTTCTCTCCTTTTTTAAAAAAATGTTTTTAATGTTTATTTATTAAAAAAAAATTTTTTTTAACGTTTATTTATTTTTGAGACAGAGAGAGACAGAGCATGAGCAGGGGAGGGTCAGAGAGAGAGGGAGACACAGAATCTGAAACGGGCTCCAGGCTCTGAGCTGTCAGCACAGAGCCCGACGCGGGGCTTGAACTCACGGACCGTGAGATCATGACCTGAGCTGAAGTCGGCCGCTTAACCGACTGAGACACCCAGGCGCCCCAAATGTTTATTTATTTTTGAGAATGGGGGGGGTGTGGGAAGGGGGAGAGAGAGAGGGAGACACAGAACGTGAAGCAGGCTCCAGGCTCCGCGCTGTCAGCACAGAGCCCGGTGTGGAGCTCGAACTCAAGAACGGCGAGATCATGACCTCAGCCAAAGTCAGAAGTCAGATGCTTAAGCGACGGAGCCACCCAGGCGCCCCTATTGTCTCCTTTCTTTTAATACCCTTGCCTGGGAACTTCATGGTTTGCTTTTTCTGCATATAACTAATTGTTAGGTTAAACACTTCAGGTGCTTGGACATGGGAACTCTTTAGATACTACATATCAATTAGGGGGAAAAGGGAAAACACCCCCTCTCCCTCAGGATGATAACAGAGTATAGATTCTCTTTAGGTGGCCCATTTGAATAGAAAAAGAAAGACAATCTATCTGCGGGGTTGTCACACTGTTTAATCCTACAGCTACAGTTCCAGACTCCAGATGTTGCCTTCCACGAAGGGTGCAGAACCATCCCCCAGTTCCGACTGAAGCTGTCCATCCGTGGAGTCCTAAATTCTGACCCCAGGAATCGGAGATGGGGGGCAGCAGTGAGGAAGAAAGACCACCCACACAAATGTGTAATTCCTTGGTAGAGAGAACACTTGTAAGGCAAGCCCCTGGCCGATAATAACCGCAAGAAGCTGTGCTTTGGTATTCCTTCCTCTAGTGGTTTCCTGAGGAGACACATTAAGTAAGAATAACATGAATGTCATCATTATAAAGTAAAATCTTTACCCAAATATGGACATTGCACGCTCTGTGGGGTTTTTTTTTTTTTTAAACCATTTTTTAATTAAGCTCTACGCCCACCCGATACAGGGTTTGAACTCAGGACCCCCGAGATCGAAAATCTCTTGCTCTACCAACCGAGCCAGCCAGGCACCTCTGGACATTGTACACTTTGAATCAAAAGCTTTTGCTGCACATTTATAGGCATAGGTGGTGCCACAGAAGCACAGTGCGAATCAGGTTCCCAAAGGAGCTTCCTAGTAGTTGGAGTGAAAAGGCAAATACTCATGAACATGTTACAAGTTATGTAAGGCAATATATGCTCAGCCTGGTGCTTGGAGGAGGGCGTGGTGCTATTGGCTGGGAAAACCAGAGAACACAGCTGGCTGGGGGATGGGGATTTGCACCGGACTCAGAATGGCAGCATTTAAATAAGTAGATAGGATTTAGAAAGTATTTTGTTGTTATTCTCGTGTTTTAGCTGGTATATACCGAGGGTCGGCTCTATAGATGCCAGGCCCCATACTTGAAGCTGAAGATAATGACAAAAAACCACGGTCCCGGCCTTCAAGGAGATTTTCAGAATTATTTCAGCATGGGAGCAGATTTTTCCAGTGAGGCCCACACTGCCCTGGCCCCAGACATACCTCCAGGACACTCAGTCCCCACGAAGCGGAGCTAGATGACCAGGGATTGGGGATCCAGGGCTGACAGTCTGGCTCTGATGCTGTGTCCCGAAGCCAGCCACGTCCGGCACACTGGGACCACACCGGTGGGCCCCACGGTGGAGTCATTGCAGTCTGGCTGGCTCAGCGCCATGCATTTTCTGCTCAGCCCCCGACCCTTGGCCCTTGAGGCTGTTATTTGGTCTCCCTCTGTGGGACTCCTTCAGACTTTGACTCTTTAGTTGATTTAGGAGAGAAGACGAGGAAGAAGTGCTAGTGTGGCTCCCAAGAGAAAATGCTCAGCAATGAGCTGGCAATGTGGGGAGTCACCTGCATGGAGGTGGCGGGGGGTGGGCGGTGGGAGAAGCACGGGGATTCTGGGATATGCAAGTAGCCGACTCTGGTTTGAATACCTTCTCTAGCCCTCCCCACTGGGTGACCCTGAGCAGGGGTCTGTCTTTTCTTTCTTTGCTTCTTTCTTTCTTTGTTTCTTTCTTTCTTCTTCCTTCCTTCCTTAAGTTTATTTATTTATTTAGAGAGAGAACGTGAGCAGGAGATTGGCAGAGAGAGAGAGAGAGGGAGAGAGAGAATCCCCAGCAGGCTCTCCGCTGTCAGTGCAGAGCCAGACGCAGGGCTGGAACCCACAAACTGTGAGATCATGACCTGAGCCAAAATCGAGTCGCATGCTTAACCGATTGAGCCCCCCAGGCGCCCCTGAGCAAATTACGTCTTACAGGCTCCTCTTCTTCGTCTGCAAACCTGGCAAAACAATCCCAAGGTGCAGGATTATTGCAAAGTTGCAGTGAAATACTGAAGTCCGGTGTGGAGTGCACGGTACAAGCCGTTGGCCAAGGGGTAATAGATGCAAGGGGGGTGGAGGAGTGTTCTGTGAGCTCTCCTCGGTGCAGAGAGGAGTCAAAAGCTAGCAGCTGAGCCAGGGCATGCCCATAGTTACAATTTTGGACAGCACTGCATTCTCGGCTACAGCGCTTTTTGCTTGCGGGAGCCATTCTGCGGTCACTCAAGGAGAAATGGAGTGCAGTGGGGGAGGGGCCCAGGAGAGGGCTGCACGGCCAGCCTGTCGCTCCCAGATGATGGATGAGCCTGTTCCAGGCCTTGTAATTAGTGCTGACTGGCTCTGAGACTCCTATCGTGGGGGAATGTTCCCTGCTTCCCCCATGTCCGGGAGGCCCTCCTCAGGGTCTGGGGCTGGACTGGGTGTAAAGTTTGCCCCAACACTCCAGCACACCCTTCCCGAGACCGGTGTGCATGTGTTTCTGTACACGTGTGTGAATGTGAGTGTGCCTATCTGTGACTCTGGTGACTGCGATTGTGTGTACATGTGTGTACG
The DNA here is from genome assembly GCF_028749965.1 of Puma concolor. Taxonomy (NCBI): domain Eukaryota; kingdom Metazoa; phylum Chordata; class Mammalia; order Carnivora; family Felidae; genus Puma; species Puma concolor. The sequence continues at coordinate 12,932,278 of NC_141676.1, forward strand.
CACATGTATGAGTGTACTTACACGTCTATGAGTGTGCGTGTGCACTAAGTTGTTAGTCGAGCCCAAGATTAAATACGCGATGAACTTTTGGCTTTCGGCCGGGAGGAGGTGAAGGTGCAACTGTCTTTGGTCGCCGTTCATCCAACACCAGCCACCTCCACCAGGCCACCTAAGTTCGACTCCAATAAGATCAAAGTCATATACTTGAGGTGCACGGGTGGGGAAGTCAGTGCCGCCTCTCTGTAGCCCTGGAGATCAGCCCCCCGGGTCTGTCTCCAAAGCAGGTTGGTGATGATATCGCCAAGGCAACCGGTGATGGGAAGGATCTGAGGATTTCGGTGAAACTGACCATTCAGAGAAGATAGGCTCGGACTGAAGTGTTTCCCTCAAGGAACGGCCACCAGACGGAAGCAGAAAAACATTAAGCACCGTGGAAATATCACTTTTGATGAGATTGTCAACATTGCCCCACAGATGCAGCACTGATCTTTAGCCTGAGAACTCTCTGGACCCATTAAAAAGATCTTGGGGACTGCCCAATCTGTGGGCTGCGATGTTGACGGCCACCACCCTCGTGACATCATACGTGACATCAATAGTGATGCAGTGGAATGCCCAGCTAGTTAAGAACTACAAAGGAAAATATTTCAATAAAGGATCATTTGAAAACCAAAAAAAAAAAAAAAAAAAAAGCAATGAGAGGAATAAATGCGTCTTTAGTCTCGGTCACTTGAAGCAGACTTCCTATTTCAAGAAGTCACTTGACTGGCCCCTTTTAGTTATCCAAACGTCTGGCAACCCCAGTCCTGAGGGAGGAAATAACAGAAACATCCATCGCTCTGTGCAGGCTTCCCCTCCCTGAGTAGCCACATCAGGCCAGGCAGGAGGAAGTGTTCCACTTGTATAAGGGTTTTTCTGGAATAAGGGGAATTCATATTTCCCCAACACTTCTTCCTAAGAGTCAAAATTGAGAAACGCTTTTGGGATGGATGAGTGTAATTTCAACCAAGGCTTAGGACAAGGAATATCAGTAAGTTCTGAAAAATGAAATTACCTTGGGGGCACCTAGCTGGCTCATCAGTAGGGTATGAGGCTCTGCATCTCAGAGTCGAGAGTTCATTCCCCACGCCGGGAACGCCTACTTGAAAAAATAAAATAAAATAAAATAAAGTCTTCAATAAAAGATAAATAAGTAGGGCACCTGGGTGGCTCAGCCGGTTGAGTGTCTGACTCTTGATTTCGGCTTGGGATCTCAGGGTTGTGGTATTGAGCCCCATGTCAGGCTCTGTGCTGAGCGTGGAGCCTGCTTGGGATTCTCTCTCTCTCCCTCTGTCCCTCTCCCCCACTCACACTCTCTCTCTCAAAAAATGTGAACAAACAAGCAAACAAAATTAAATTATCTTGAGAGAAAGGGAATCTGCGTTCCTAAGCACTGGGGTCTACTCTCCACCCTGTCATTCATCAACTACGACACCTTAAAGGAATAGATTAACTGCTTTTGTTTTTTTAAGTTTATTACTTTACTTTTATGTAATCTGTACACCCAACGTGTGGCTCGAACTCACCACCCTGAGATCAAGAGTCACATGCTCCACCGACTGAGCCAGCCAGTGACACCTGATGAATTGCTTTCGAAGGCTTCATTTTTCATCTACATCATTTACATTTATATATTATGTAAATTTGAGTTATGCACATTTGAAAAACTGCAAATCCCCCTAAATTAAAAAAAAAAAAAATCGCTGGGGCGCCTGGGTGGCTCAGTTGGTTAAAGCGGCCGACCTCGGCTCAGGTCATGATCCTGCGGTCCGTGAGTTCGAGCCCCACGTCGGACTCTGTGCTGACGGCTCAGAACCTGGAGCCTGTTTCAGATTCTGTGTCTCCCTCTCTCTGACCCTCCCCCGTTCATGCTCTGTCTCTCTCTGTCTCAAAAATAAATAAATGTTAAAAAAAAAATTTTTTTTTGAAAGAAAAAAAAATCGCCAAGTTTACATGATTTCAAAATCGGTGAGTTGAGCGGGCCTGTGGACTGCGTTTACAACCACTGTCACGTGACCGCATCCATTGAGCTGCAAAAGTAAATAACTGCTATTCATGTTCATATCGTGTGAATTGAGCCATTGTTTATGCGCATCATACCTTCTGAGAGTGGACGCTAATGACTGATGGGCTGTTACTTTAATATTCAGCCTTAACATTTAAAATATTTTCTGTATCCTAGGGCGATATTTTCTGAGTTCATTAAGTGGTGGCATGAATGCCAAAAAACACGGTCCAGAATCAATAACTTTTGTAATGGAAGTTAGATATGATAAAACACTCTGAAAAAGCCCAAGGAACTGCCGTGACACGCCAAGTAGTTAATTTAGGAGCGCCTATTCCCTGAAACGTTAGAGATTCTAGTGTTTAGCAAAAAAAAAAAAAAAAAAAATAGCACGAAGGCAAAGATGTTCTGCAGTGGTTGAGGCTTCCTCCCCACCCCCCCACCCTGCCCTTTTACAGTGATTCTTCTGGAAAATACAGTGTCAAAATACTTAAGTGTTGAATGATCCAACATCTTTGGTAGCATCCCCTTTTCATAAGGTGTGATGTCTCCTTAAACGAAATTTTATACTCCATGAAAATTTCTTAGTGTGGCGCCTGACGGCTTGGTAAGTGCTGGGAGCACGTTAGGTTGTTGCTGCTGTTGGGGTTATCAGCCTGGTCCTAAGGGTTAGCCTGGTCAGAACCAGGCTGGTTCTGACACAGCATGTGCCTCAGGAGGTCTTCTGGAATCATCAAGGTATTGATTTGGGGGTGATAATGGCTGAACGAGGGTAAACCATGACTTTATTTTTTATTTTTTATTTTTTATTATTAAAAATTTGTTAATGTATATTTATTTTTGAGGCAGAGAGAGAGAGACAGAGCCAGCATGAACAGGGGAGGGGCAGAGAGAGAGGGAGACACAGAATCCGAAGCAGGCTCCAGGCTCTGAGCTGTCAGCACAGAGCCCGACGCAGGGCTTGAACTCAGAGACAGCGAGATCATGACCTGAGCTGAAGCCAGACGCTTAACCGCTTAACCGACAGAGCCACCCAGGCGTTCCAACTGGAAACTTTAGAATGGAAGTTGAAATCCCCACCTTGGCTATTAAAGTATCTGGAACCTCATGGGAAAATCACGAATGTCCAAAAGGCTATGCAAGACAAAGTTTCAACAGTGACACCGCGTGGCAGCAAGGACCAACTGCAACGGAGTCCTAATCCCACTTCTAATCACAAGGGGTCCTTTCTCAGAATTCCTTCAAATCAAATCCTCCAGGTGTGGAGGACTGTGTACTTGGGGAAGGAAGCGGGTCATTGGAACTTGGTGGGCTGACCCACAGGACTTTGTCCTAGAATACGACCACAGTGCGTGGCGGGAGGGTGGGGGTCCTAGATGTGTGTATGTCTGTGTGTGACCCTCTGTCTTTCTCAAGTGACACGTATGAGGAGTGAGAGCTTGTTAGATATGACACAGAGATAGCAGCAGCAGCAAGAGAAAAACTATACGTAAGCAACTTGAAACTTCACATAATAAATCATGTCTGATACTATGATATAGACCAAAAGTCCTTGATTCTTTAAGGAAAATCTCAGAGCAGCCAGTTGCTTGGGAAAGTTGCTAATAGTTTTTCTACAGATATGTAAGATCACTATAGTGGCCACAACTATTCGTGCTTCCTTACACCCCGGCTCTTTGCAGAGTGAATTTGAGGGTCACTTTTAAGACCATGGAGACCTGGGGCACCTGGGTGGCTCCGTGTCGGTTAAGCCTCTGACTCTTGGTTTTGGCTTAGGTCATAATCTCACAGTTTGTGGGTTCGAGCCTCGCATCGGGCTCTGTGCTGACAGTGCAGAGCCTGCTTGGGATTCTCTCTCTCTCTCTCTCTCTCTCTCTGCCCCTCCCCCACTTACTCTGTCTTTGTCCCTCTCAAAATAAACAAATAAACTAATTTTTTAAATATTTATTTATTTTTGGGAGAGAGAGGCAGAGTGTGAGTGGGCAAGGGGCAGAGAGAGAGGGAGACACAGGATCCGAAGCAGGCTCCAGGCTCTGAGCTGTCAGCACAGAGCCCGACGCAGGGCTTGAACTCACAGACAGCGAGATCATGACCAAAGCTAAAGTCGGACGTTTAACTGACTGAGCCACCCAGGCGCCCCTAAATAAATAAACTTGGAAAAAAAAAAAGAAGTGGAGACTTGTTCCCTACACTTTCATTCTGAGGTGGTCTAGAACGAGCATTCAGTGCCTGTTGTATTACTTCCCAGTTTCAGACTCAAGAGACCTTGCACACCTCTGCTTCCACTCTTAGGCTCCTTCGACCTCCACGAGGGAGCCCAGACTAACCTCCTAGCAGATGAGAGACGATGTGGAGCAGAGCAGGTCAGCTGACCCATCTCAGCCAAGATCCAAGATGTGCAAAACAGACCCTATGAGCTCAGCAAAGCCAAGCTTCATCAGACCTTCGAGCGAACCCCTCAGCTGACTGCAGTCAACATACAACCAGGGCCAGCCAGAAACTGTCAGGCCCACATTGACTCAACGACGCATAAATGTTTATTGTTTTAAACAAACAAACCTAAAAAAGTGACACATGTTCTCTTAGAAGAAAATCCCTAGATCAGAAAATATTTCAGTTCTCTCCAATTCCAGATTTTCTATTCTTTCCTGCTACCAGGATGTGGTGATTCATTCAATCATTCATTCAATAGTTTATAGTGTGTGTGTGTGTGTGTGTGTGTGTGTGTGTGTCTTTTAGTGTAAGGCACTTTAATAGGTTTGGTGGGGGTATATGGTTGCGGAGCATAAGAAAACACAGATATAAGGTCGCCTGGCTGGCTCTGCTGGTGGAACTTGTACTCTTGATCTCGGGGCTGTGGGTTCAAGCCCCACATTGGGTACAGAGATTACGTAAAAAGAAAAAAAAATCTTTAAGTTTTTATTTATTTTAGAGAGAGAGAGAGAGCATGCACATGCACACGAGCTGGGGAGGAGCAGAGGGAGAGAGAATGAGAGAGAGGAGAAAGAGAGAGACAATCCTAAGCAGGCTCCATGCTCAGCACTGAGCCCAACATGGGGCTTGATCCCACAACCCTGGGATCATGACCTGAGCCAAAATCAGGAGTCAGATGCTCAACCGACTCAGCCACCCAGCCTCCTCTAAAAAAAAAAATCTTTAAAAAAAGGAAAAGAGGGGCACCTGGGTGGCTCAGTCGGTTAAACGTCTGACTTCGGCTCAGGTCATGAGCTCACGGTTTGTGAGTCCGAGCCCTGCATCGGGCTCTGTGCTGACAGCTCAGAGCCTGGAGCCTGCTTGGGATTCTGTGTTTCCCTCTCTTTCTACCACTCCCCTGCTCGTGCTCTGTCTCTCTCCTCTCTCTCAAAAATAAACATTAAAAAAATTAAATAAAAGAAGTACAAAAAGAAAAGAAAAGAAAAAGAAAAAGGTCTGATTTATAGTTTAGTTTGGAAGGAAAGGGAGCCTGGTCTGATAAACTACCTACTAAATTTGAATTCCAACACCAGTGGGATCAATTTACAGCTGTGTGACCTTTGGATAGTTACTTAACCTTTCTGAGTTTCAGCTTCCTTATCTCACAAACAGGAGTAAAACCTGGCTTTCAGCACGGTGGACAGGGTCCAAAAAATTTACAAAGTGCTGTGCCCATGGGTCAGAATCATTTTCCACCTCCTGACTTTGCTTGTTCGTATCTCAGGTGGGTACTGAGCACGTACCCCAAGGAGAGACCTTCAGGTCAGGGTCTCCCCAAGGAGCGATGAACCTTCCAGAATGAGCAGGTAGGGGCCTTTGCTTTCAACAACCGCTCCCATAGGAATCAGCCCAGACAGGAAACGTGGCATCTTCCCAGCGGCCTGCAATTGACTTTTGCCCCCTGTGAAAGGGAACGATGTGCAAAGATCACCCTGCAAATCAGGCCTGTTGGGAAGTGGTGAGCTCTCCGTGTCCACAGAGCTACAGGTCATCTGGGTGGCCCTTGTCTGGTTCTCAGCCTCGGCTGGGAGACTGAGCTGCAAGGAAGGCCTTTGACCTGGGACCTGCCCTCCTGAGACTTCGCCCCAGGAACAGTCCACGGTACACGGGGGAGCAAGTGTGAGAGCAGAAAACAAGGTGATAGGTGAATACAGGGGAGGGGACAAGCCAGGAGTACCTCTCATGTCTTCTTCCCGCCTCTCTGAGAATTCCGACGTCCGCCAGAACGTGCGTGGACGAGAGGACGCTGACCAGTTGAGGCATTAGGGAGCCGACGTGCTTGGTGATCAGAATCCATCCGGTGCCAGTCCGGCCAACGTTTACCGAAGCTGCATCACCGCACGCCGGAGAGAGAGGAGCCGGACTGAAGGCTGAGGGCGGGGAGCCTGGCTGCAGTACCCAGCTTGGCCAGTGATTGCACGGCCCCCCTCCCCACGCCTCAGTTTCTCCTCATGACCAGGGTGTTCACTGAGAGGGGGGATGGGGAAGCCAGATGCTACAGGCAGCAGAAGTCCCTGGAGCAGGAGGCAGCGGTGATGTGGTGGCTTTGATGGCCTTAGGAAATCACTCACTCTACAGAAGCAGCTCAGGCAGGACTAGCTTGACTGAGGTTAAGACCCTGTCAGAAAATCAGGGCACCTGGGTGGCTAGGTCTGTTGAGCGTCTGACTCTTGATTTCAGCTCAGGTCATGATCCAGTGTCGTGGGATTGAGCCCAGCGTCGGGCTCCGCACTGAGTGTAGAGCCCGCTTAACATTCCCTCTGTCTCCCTCTCTACCCCTCTTCCCTGCTCGTGCTCTAAGGAAAAACAAAAAAGACCGTTGGGGCGCCTGGGTGGCTCAGTCGGTTAAGCGTCCGATTTCAGCCCAGGTCATGATCTCACCGTTTGTGGGTTCCAGCCCTGCGTCGGTCTCTGTGCTGACAGCTCAGAGCCTGGAGCCTGTTTGGGATTCTGTGTTTCCCTCTCTCACTACCCCTCCCCCACTCATGATCTCTCTCTCTCTCTCTCTCTCTCTCTCAAAAATAAATAAACATTAAGAAAATTAAAAAAAAAAAAAAAAGACCCTATCAGAAAATCAAATCTTCCTGTAGGGCACATGCCTGATGAAGCTCTTGTGGAACAGGGATACATCCAGAAACCAGTCCTCCTGTTTGGGTTGACAACACTGTAACTAGGAGGGGGGAAGAAAGGGGTACAGACACATTTGGCAGGTAAATAGGGACAGGGGACTGAAATAAAAACGGGATGAGAAGGGGAGAGAGGGAAAAAGGGAGCTAGAAGGGCTAAAAATTGGAAGGAAGGGGTGCCTGGCTGGCTCAGTCGGTTAAGCGTACAACTTTCGGCTCAAGTCATGATCTCATGGTCCGTGAGTTCGAGCCCCACATCGGGCTCCGTGCTGACAGCTCAGAGCCTGGAGCCTGCTTCAGATTCTGTGTCTCCCTCTCTCTCTGCCCCTCCCCCACCCACATTTTGTCTCTGTCTCTCAAAAACAAATAAACATTAAAAAAAAAAAGGAAAAAAATTTTAAAAAAATAAATAAAATTTAGAGGGAACATTAGCGAGTCAAAGAGCAGAAGGCAGACATGAGAAAAACACATTGAGACATCTTCAGGGATGCAAAGAACATTCAGTATTAAAATCTATCTTTTTAAAAAAATGTTTATTTATTTTTGAGAGGGAGAGAGAGAGCGCACGCATGAGCAGGGAGGGGCAGAGAGAGAGGGAGACACAGAATCTGAAGCAGGCTCCAGGCTCTGAGCTGTCAGCACAGAGTCTGACGTGGGGCTTGAACTCATGGACAGTGAGATCAGGATCTGCGCCAAAGTTGGAGGCTTAACCCACTGAGCCACCCAGTTGCCCCTAAAATCTATCTTCTTACAGGCATCTGGCTGGCTCTGTCAGGAGAGCATGAAATTCTTGATTTGGGGGTTGTGAGTTTGAGTCCCTTGCTGGGTATAGAGATTACTAAAATAAACAAAACTTTAAAAAACTACTAAATACGAAATTGTATCTTCCTATTTGTCTGTCTCGTCAAGCTGTAGGTTTTGAAGGCAGGCACTAAATTTAAGTTATCTGTACACTTTCGGTGCTTAGCATAGTGCCCGACACGTCCTAGGTATTCAATGAACAGATAATTAGATATTTAAGAAAAGTCAGGATTTTAAGACAGAAGGGCACAGAGCTATAAGAGAGTAGCTCTGAATTTTCAGAGTTAGAAACGTGCTTTCAAATCCATTTCCTAACTGTGTGACTTCAAGCGAGACTTCATCTTTCTGAAGTTTTCCATATGAAGTTGTGGCAAGCGTTAAAGGTCTGCAAAGCTCAGAGCAGATTGCCCGTGTAAGCTCCCAACATTAGTGACTGTTAGTGTCGCAGTTGTTTGCAGACAAGGGACACGGGAACTGTGGTAAATGCAGGTCACCAAGAGCCCCCGACTCATGGCCTTGTCTGGAACTTTGTAGTGCCTTTCCATTCTCACGCTAGATGCAGGCAAGTGACTTGCTCTGGCTGATGGTAAACTTGATGCAAAGGTGTGGAAAAGACTGCTCATTTCTGACTCTTTCTTGGAACCCTGCCTGCAGGAAGGATGTGGGAGACCTGCAGAGGAGAGCCAAGGTATCCCAGTGGAATCCATTATAGATCGGTCATCCCCCAACTATTAGAGATGCATGAACAAGTCCCGGGAAGATCAGCCAGGTCGGTAAGACCACTCCTCCACTCCCAAGACTTAGGTGAAATAATAAGTGGTTGCTATTTTAAGCCACTAAGTTTGGGATGATTTGTTACCCAGCAATACTAGCTGATACAGGGGCCATGGGAGCCCTTGTCCTCAAAAATTGAAAGGCAAATAAGAGAGGAAGTCATGGTCTGCCAGGTTTTATTTGTAGAGTCTGGTGAACTTGAGCCAGAGAAAGCTGCAAACAAGTGTTTTGGGGAGCCATAGGGAAGGGACATTAGATGTAGGTCCCTCAGCAGACCCCGAGGGCACCCTTCACATGGAGGCAGGGAACACACGAGGCGGGAAGTGGCTGGAGGTCAGTCCAGGCAGGCAACAGCAAGGCTGCCACCAGAAGGGCGAGGCTTGAGGGGGAGGGCTTGCCTTAGCCTGGTGGCCTGCGGGTCTCAGATCCTGGGGTCATACACCCGCCCCATGAAGACAGGGAATTTGTGTTGCTGGTCCCAGATCAGGAAGAGGAAGGGCTGCTGCACTTCAAAGACTAGCAAATTGCGGGCCACGGAAACAGCCGAGGCCGCAGCCGCCTCCACCCCGGACTCCGTCAGCTCCAGCACGGCCTGGTGCTGCATCGCAGAAACCTGAAGATCCGTGTCGTCTGTCAGCCCGCACAGGTTGAGGTCGTAAATAAAGTCAAAGAATTCTAGAGCAGACCAGAGAAAAACAAGGAGTCAAAGACCAGCAGGAGGGACGCCTGGCTGGCTCAGTCGGTAGAGCGTGCAATTCTGGATCTTGGGCTTGTGAGTTCGAGCCTCACATTGGGTGTAGAGATTATTGAAAGAAAGAAAGAAAGAAAGAAAGAAAGAAAGAAAGAAAGAAAGAAAGAAAGAAAGAAAGAAAGAAAGAAAGAAAGAAAGAAAGAAAGGAAGGAAGGAAGGAAGGAAGGAAGGAAGGAAGGAAGGAAGGAAGAAGGAAGGAAGGAAGGAAGGAAGGAAGGAAGGAAGGAAGGAAGGAAGGAAGAAAAGAGAAAGAAAGAAGGAAAGAGGAAAGAATAAGGAAAGAAGGAAAGAAATGGAACAAGCAAGAGAAAGAGAGGAAGGAAGGAAGGAAGGAAGGAAGGAAGGAAGGAAGGAAGGAAGACCAGAATGAAAGCCTCAGCTGCTGAAGACATTTGTCCTATATTGTCTGGGTTAGAACCAAGCCCCAATACTCTCTTCGTCCACTTCCCTTGCTTGTCAAATTATATATTGTGCCTTCTGGTCCACTTTCTTACATCCTGTATCAGTGGGCTGATCTTCACTCCAACCACCACCCTCTCCGAAGAGGTGAGAGGCCTTGCCACACCCCCCCACCAAAGAACATTGAGAAATGATATTCTTGCTTCCTTGGACCTTAGAAGTGAGGTCATACACCAGAAAGAGGTCATATGTTACCAAATGAGGTCATATACTAGGAAACAAGTTCACCTATTAGAGGGTTCTATAACAGAAAATGAAATGATATATCTGGACATGAGGTCAAAGATCCGGAAGTGAGGCCAAAAGTCAGGTAAGAGATCTCTGTTGCCTCCCCTAAACTCAGAAGCCTCCAGACTCTATTATGCAGATAGCTTCTTGCATAGTCCATGGGGTGGCTGCGTGTTATGAAAGGTCCCTGGGGAAGGAGCATCCATAACCCATCCTGGGCACCTGTCCCGGTGTCTATGACACGATGAACCAGAGTAGGAATAGTCGAGATGGAGACCTGGGTTGATGTTCTTGTTCATTTCTAATGAGCTCAAGGGACCTTGGGTGAGTCATGTAAACACCGAGTCTCAATTTCCTCAATGATCCAATGGGATGATAGCATCTTCCCCTCTAACTCACAGGACTGAGGAATAACCTGAGATGACGGAGGTATAAAATATCCTAGAGAGTGCTAAACCACATCCTAAGGATACCCTCCTCTCCACCCCAATGGCCTCGGAGTAATCCTGAGCTGCCAGAGCTTACTTAGGTTCTCCACGACCGTCAGTAGGTCTTGCTTGCTCGTCACTTTGATGCGGGGTAGCGTCAGGAGAGTGGGCTGGAATTTGGTCATCTCCAGCTTCTTCATGACAGCCTTGAAGACAGTGGGGCTGAGAGCTCGTTCCAGGTCTTCAAGATGGTGTTTCGTGTTCTGGGGCACCAGGATCACCAAGCTGAGGTTGTGGGAGAGCTGCAGCTGCCCCACCTGGAGGGTAAGAGATGCGCCTTCTCAGCCTTCCGACCCTGGCTCTCCTGGCTCCCACCCCCTGCGTCCCGAGGCTTATCGTTGGTCTGCCGCCATAGTCTGTGCTACCGCAGCAAGCCGCAGCTGGACCGAGGCTCCCAAGCTTGGCGACAAAACGGGGAGGCTGGCTGGGTGAACGGTGCCGGTCTAGCTCTGTGAGTTGCATCTCTGGCGAGATGCAGAGAGAATGAGTATGGCTTTCTGATCACACAGGCGGAGGACTATACCCCGACTCTGCTGCTGACTAGCTACACAATATAGGCAAGTAAGTTGATCTGAGCCCTGTTCCCTTCCCCTCCACTGTGCTGTGCATAAAGTATATAACAGAGTCATCACATCAGTCCTTTTATTTATGTGTTTAATTTTTTTTTAATTTTTTTGAGAGAGAGAGAGAGAGAGAGAGAGAGAGAGCGAGTGCATGAGCTGGGGAGGGGCAGAGTGAGCGAGGAATCCAAAGTAGCTGTCAGCTACTTCTGAATGATCAGCAAGGAGCCTGAGATGGGGCTCAAACCCACAAACCATGAGATCATGACCTGAGCCGAAGTCAGATGCTTACCCAGGTGCCCCAAATGCTTATTTATTTTTGAGAGAGAGAGAAAGTGGGGGAGGGGCAGAGAGAGAGGGGAACAGAGGATCCGAAGCAGGCTCCGTGCTGACAGCAGAGTCCAACGTGGGGCTCGAACTCACGATCTGTGAGATCATGACCTGAGGCAAAGTCAGAGGCTTAACCAACTGTGCCACCCAGGTGCTCCAGATCAGTCCTTTGAAGGACGTTTTTAAAATTTTTAAGATATCTTTACACCCACCACGGGGCTTGAACCCACAACTGTAAGATCAAGAGTCACATGCTCCAAAGACTGAGCCAGTCAGGCACCCCAGTCCTTTTAAAGACTTTTGGTGGCTCTTTATTGTCTATGAGATTAAGCATAAATCTCTTCGTGCGGCATTTGAGATTGTGTACAAGCTGATCCTAGCCTACCTGTCAAGCTTGCCATTAAAAGGACTTCCAACTGGTGGTCAGACAGAAGTGTGACACAAGTACAGGACCCATAGGTCCAATATAGAGGGGCTCTCAACCCGGGGTGAATTTGCTCCCAGTGGACACTTGACAATGTCTAGACACATTTTGGTTGTGACAATTGGAAGGGAGGGGACCCACAGTGCTGCTGGCATTTAGCGGTAGAAGACAGGGATGATGCTAAAATCTACACAGTGCCCAGGATAGCCCCTCATAACAAAGCATTATCTAATCCAAAATGTCAATAGTGCCAAGGTTGAGAAACCATAGTCTAATAGGATGTAAGAGACTATAATTACAAGGGCACCATGGTTGAGGTTGGGATAGGAATGAGAAGAATCTAGAATGCATAATTCAACTGGGCAATAAAGAAATTAATGGAAACCCATCGATTGATGGAATGCAAAATAATGGCCCGGAAGAAACTGGCGATAAGCTGATATCAACTGAAGAACACGGACAAGGGCTCCCTGTTGGCATAGGCACTGAATAGGGCAGACTCATCTGGAAATGTATACCCTTCAGGTCCTGGGTACAGACCTTGAATCTCTTACCATAAGATTACCATGCTGTGGTCTTAAATTTTCAAGCCAGTAACCCTTCTATTCCTGAATTGGTAAATCTAACCTCCTTAGTTGGGTAAATGTTCTTGAGCCCAGTAAGCCTTAGAATTAAGTACGAGTTTAACAAAGTAAACCAACTCCATAGTATTAACATCAGAGTATATTCAGGGTGGTTGGTGTGTTCATTATTCAAAATGGTGTTTATAATTTTTAAGAAAACAGACATCGGGGCGCCTGGGTGGCTCAGTCAGTTGAGCATCCAACTTCAACTCAGGTCAAGATCTCACGGTTCGTGGGTTCGAGCCCCACACTGGGCTCTATGCCAACAGTGTGAAGCCTGCTTCAGATTCTTTCTCCCTCCCACCCTCTCTCTGCCCCTCCCCTGCTCATGCTCTTCCCCATTCTCTCTCTCAAAAATAAATAAATGTTAAAAATATAATAAATAAATAAACTCATAAGAGAATCAGACATCTTAGTTTTATGCTTTTAAGCAAAAAAAAAAAAAAAAGGTGTAGGATAATTAAATTTGAGAATGATATTGAGATGTTGGTGGAAAGTTGATTTACTCTTCAAATTCAATTTTTACTTTACAGTAAGATTTAGGTGCTTGGAAAGATCCAGCCCACATGGGGGTTGTAATTCAGCCCTGATGGGTATCTGGCAGGCTTAAAAAGAAAATCAAGTATATTAAACTTATAAAGTATTTTTATAAAGCAAAATATATGGACAAGCTCAAATTGCTTGTGGAAATATGAACCATATTTGTAAATGGAATAAATGGTTTAAAGGAGTTTAATCTGGCGGCTCCTGGGTGACTCAGTCAAGTGTCTGACTTGGTTTAGGCTCAGGTCATGGTCTTGTGGTTCATGAGTTTGAGCCCCACGTTGGGCTCCACGCTGACAGTGCAGAACCTGCTTGGGATTCTCTCTATCTCTCTGCCCCTCCCCTGTGCATGCTTGCTCTCTCTCTCTCTCTCTCTCTCTCTCTCAAAAACAAAAACAAAAACACAAAACCAGAAACTTCTGGGATCCATATTCAATCTTCCCACCCTTCCCATCCGTTGATGTTTTACCATTCAATTTCTGCTAAGGAACATATGCCATTTAACACATGCACACACGTGCACTTACCACGCACATGCACACACAGCTATACCTACCCATACCCATGTACATCTACATACGCATGCTATACACACGACTTAACTAAGCCACCAGGGTCTCCTGGTGGGTTGACGAGAAAAAGAAACAGATGAACAGACTCACTTTTTGACCTTCGATGCAGGGGAGATGAAGAAACTTTTAGAATCCTGCTTTCCAGCCTAAAATAAACCATGCCTGCCTCGGCCAAGCTAGAGAGGGGAAAAGCAGAAAAGATAGGGTGGAAATACAGATGGAAGGAGGAGAAATGAGGACTTCATAAGGGTATGCCCCACACTGATGGGGGCCGTGGCATAAAAGACACCAGGACCTGCCAGAGGCTCTGAAACGAGAGTGGGAAGGGCCCAGAACATACCTTGGCTTTCAAAGTTGGGTCAGTGAAATGGGCCACCGGGTATTTCTTGCTGTTCATCATGGATGCTTTTATCACAGAGGATTTGAGGTAAAAGGGCTCCATCCTGGTTCTTTTTGGATCAAAGGTTGTCTTCCACTTGGCTAGAGGGAAGGGGAAGGAGAATTACTCTAAGCAGGTGGGCAAGGGATGACGAGGAGCTCAAAGCCCTGTTGGCAAGGGGTGGGCCGGGCACAAGGGGGTCCAGCTGTGGAACTTGGGGTTGCGTGGGCTTTCAAGGCAGGAAGAGGGAAAGGACTCAGGGCAGAAAGACCGCGTGGCTCAAGGCTCCCTTACCACTCAGGTAGACGGCGTTGAGGAAGACCAGGCAGGTGTCAGAGGGCAGGCTGTCCAGCAGCTGCGTGATCTTGTGGTTGGTCTTCTCCGCCACCCAGGTGTTGATGAGCTCCGTATTGACATCACTGTCGTTTCCCAGGACTGTGGGTCTGCTGCCATAGAGGTTCTGAGAGGCATTCACAAAGGTGTCTCTTACGGCCAGGTCTGGGGGGCGGGAGGCAGGTGGAGAGAGGGAGGCATGAGTCCCCTGAACATCCTCTGCCTTCTAGGAGAAGGCTGTGAGAGGGAACGCGTTTCCTATCGCTCTCAGCTCGCCGCAGCGAACGCGGCAGGCTGGAGCAGGGGGCCAGCCCGCTCCTCTTACAGACACGACAGTGGAGGCCCCGAGAAAGCCAGCCCTGAACTGAAGGCAGGACCCATCCGAGGCCCTTGCTGTCTCTCCTTGCCGTGTGGTTGTAGCTCGGCAAAATAACTCTTCTGAGATACTAACTTCCATTTGCCAGTGTTTTCCCTATTCTCTCCCCTGAATTCAGCAGGGAATGGACTCTGCTTCTCGGTGTCAGTGGAAATCCGGTGAGATTTCCTGGCTTTTCTTCTCTAAAGTTCAAGTCCACTAAAGAAAATAGTGTTTGGGGGAGCCTGGGTGGCTCAGGCGGTTGAATGTCCGACTCTCGATTTCGGCTCAGGTCATGATCTCACGATTCGTGAGTTTGAGCCCTGCCTCGGGCTCTGCGGTGACACTGCAGAGTCTGCTTGGGATCCTCTCTCTCTGTTCCTCCCCTGCTTGTGCTCTCTCTTTCTCTCTCAAAATAAATAAATAAATAAATAAATAAATAAATAAATAAATAAATAAATAAATAAATACTTTAAAAAAAAGGGGGGGAAATAGTGTTTGAAGAGTAATTTTTCTTGGACTAAATAGATAACATCAAATGCAGTTGTGTTTTCTACCAATCTAGCAAGACAGAGGATTGAGTGGATTTGTAGCAAATAAGTGAATGCAGTGTTTCTTGAACACCTCTGAGACGATTTTGCCCATCTCTAAAAAGAGGGTATTTTTTTTTTTTTTAAGATAATGGGCTGATGGCTGAGTTTCCTTTGTTTCTTCTTCTTCTTCTTCTTTTGTTTTGCTTCCCTGTGTTTTCTGTTTTTTACAATGAGTAAGTATTGCTTTTTAAGTTTAAAAAAGTGGCGCCTGGGTGGCTCAGTTGGTTGAGTGTTCGACTTCAGCTCAGGTCATGATCTCACAGTTCGCGGGTTCGAGCCCCAAGTCAGGCTCTGTGCTGAGAGTTTGGAACCTGGAGCCTGCTTTGGATTCTGTGTCTCCCTTTCTCTCTGCCCCGCCCCCACTTGTGCTCTGTCTCTCTCTGTCTCTCTCTGAAACAAATGAACATTAAACATTTTTAAAACAAGTTTAAGAAAAACAGGAAAAAGTTTTCCCTTTAAAGAAGGGGGTCAGACTAGATCTGTAGTTTTCGAACCTCTTTAAGGAGCAGAACTGTGGTTTCAAGTAGTCATGTCTGAAGCCCACAGTTAAAAGGGTTCTGGTGGAAGCTGGGGGAGGGCTCAGAGCCTGGCTGGCCCCATCTGCCCCCTGCCCCCACAGCTGGTACCCCACCTACCACTCAGCCTCCCTGATCACCCCCCTAACTTCCACCATGACCCCTGAAGCAGCTCAGCAGAACCCCAGGGCTCTGGGGAAGAAAATTTGAAAATAACTGTATTAGATCATTTTGGAAGCTTATTAACCTTATTACATACTCAATAACGCAATATACGTAAATGACCACAAATTCACAGAACACAAAAGTGCAAACAACTACAAGTCTCAAGGCTCCCCTGACCCAGATTAATAAAAAATTTTCAACTTGAGGGGCACCTGGGCGGCTCAGTCGGTTAAGTGTCTGACTCGTGGTTTTGGCTCAGGTCATGATCTCACGGGGTTCGTGAGTTCAAGCCCCACCTCAGGCTCTCCCAACTCTGGATTCTCTCTCTCTCTCTCTCTCTCTCTCTCTCTCTCTCTCTCTCTCTCAAAATAAATGAATAAGCTTAAAAGAATTTTTTTTTTTTTTTTAACTTGAGCTCTCCGGTCCTATCTATGAATAAATGCAGAAGGCCATTCTTAATCTAATCAGGGTTGATGTATGGAAATGACTTACCAAGGCCTTACCAGGAGAACCATCCAGCACCTAGAGCCAAATGGCATTCCTGCTGAGGCCCTCACCCGCTCTGCAGTCCATCGCTGATGTTCTAGCTCTAATGTTCCCTCCAGCCTCTTTCCCCAGGTCCCCCTCAGAATCCTCTCCAATCCCTGCTTAGCAGCTGTTGTCTTCTCCCAGGAAACTCACCCGGGCTGTGGAAGATCTGAGAGAATGAAGTGAAGCCTTTGGATGTGAAGGCCTTCATGGCCTGGTGGACACAGGCAAAGTCCTCGGGGTAGGAAAGGAGGCTCTCCAGGTTTCTCTTGGTGCTGTCCCCAGCGCCTACGACCAAGGGCAGAAATGAGGGAGAACTGCAGGAACGGGGGACCCACCATTCAGGACTAGGATTGAGAGACCAGGCTGGAATTATGGGGGGGGGGGGGGGCGTGTTGTTTCTTGCTTTGAAGGGAATTGCAAATCATCTGAGTGGGCTCGACTGTTTCAAAAGATAATTCCTATGTCAAAGACAGGGGTGGGGGAATTGGGAATAATCATGGATAAGCTTTTCCAAAGCTTTGAATACTCTCCATTTTTCTACCTAATTTTAATCCCACACATCACGGAAGGCCTAGTCCAATCACTGCCTGTTTCACACGTACTATTACTTAGTTGGTTTGGGTTTACAAAGGTTTACCCTATAGGCAGGGACACTGGCTCACTCATAAGAGGAGACACCAGAGAATCACAAAACAGCATAGATGTTTGGGGGCACCTGGGTGGCTCACTCGGTTAAGCATCTGACTCTTGATTTCAGCTCAGGTCATGATCTCATGGTCCGTGACTTCAAGCCCCAAGTCCGGTTCTGCGCTGACAGTGTGGAGCCTGCTTGGGATTCTCTCTCTCTGTCCCTCTCCTGCTCCCTCCCTCCCTCTCAAAATAAACAAATAAACTTAAAAATTAAAAAAAAAAAAGAGCATAGACGTTCAATACCCTTTCAGTTATTCATTATTAGATGTTCATTGTGCCCCTCTTCTGTGCAGTAACAGATAAAATTTATGGAACACTCTAGGGGGTGTAGATAGAGGTTAATCCCAC
Source organism: Puma concolor (assembly GCF_028749965.1). NCBI lineage: Eukaryota > Metazoa > Chordata > Mammalia > Carnivora > Felidae > Puma > Puma concolor. The sequence continues at coordinate 12,949,883 of NC_141676.1, forward strand.
GGGACTTAATAGCATCTCTCAGGAAGGCAGAGGATGAACATTTTTTTGACCTCCCTCTGAGCCAGGCACTAAGCTATCTGCTTTCTTTTTTGGAGTAGGTACAACCATCTCCATTTCACACCTGAGGACTCAGGCTCAGAGAAGTTAAGGAGCCTGCCAAGGTCACACAGCCAGAAAGCACCGTCAGCATGATTCTATTCTACGTCTATCAGTCATGGCTTCACCTTCCTTACCGCCTTACCCTGAACCAAGGCTGGTGACTGGAACTTTGCTTTCTATGTTCCTGTGTCGAAAATCATATGACTTCACTCATATGAGGACTTTAAGAGATAAAACAGATGGACATAAGGGAAGGGAAACAAAATATAAAAATAGGGAGAAGAGACTCATAAATATGGAGAACTGAGGGTTACTGGAGGGGTTGTGGGAGGGGGATGGGCTAAATGGGTACGGGGCATTAAGGAATCTACTCCTGAAATCATTGTTGCACTATATGCTAACTTGGATGTCAATTTAAAAAAAATAAAATAAAAAATGTATGTTCCTGTATTGTCCGTGCGGTTTTATAGGCCACGGTGCCTATCAAATCACTGTTAGCTGAAGGCATACATGAATGCTCAAGAATGAAGTTACCCTCCCCCCAAACGTAGCCCATTTTTTATAGCTTCCTCCCTGAGGCATCGGGGGTTTGCAGGCATCTGGGTGGGGGACCCTCCTGGGAGGGGCCAACGTACAACTTGGAGAGAACTTTGTCAGGTTCTTACCAAGCAGGACCTGAGTTAGGAGACTGGCAATGCTGAATGGAGAAAAGGCCATGTTGGTCTCCACCTTCTTAATTGCTGAGAAGGCATGGTAGAGCTTCACCGAGAAGTCCATCAAAGCCTCTCCCAACTTGGACTCTGCTGACTGACTCTCCACGTCAGAGCAGGAAGTATCAGGCCCCGGACAGAAGGGTGCCGTAGTGGGCTCGGTAGTGGGCTCGGTAGTGGGCTCAGTAGTGGGCTCAGTAGTGAGCTCAGCAGTGGGCTCGGTAGTGGGCTTAGTCGTGGGCTCGGTCGTGGGCTCGGTCGTGGGTTGAGTAGTGGACTGGATGAAGGGCCGACGGGTGGATTCAAAAGCAGTATTAGTTGTTTCGACAGTCGAGCTGGTTTTCAACAAGGTGGAAGAGTCCTTGGTGTGCTGAATGGATACATCCTTGGGGATCTCTCCCTCCAAGATGTGTTCTTCGCTTTCTCCTTGCCGGCTCTCTGTCGTGGAGCTCTGGCTAGGAACACTCAGATCTGAGAAGGCTCTAACCTGCGGTTCGAGAAACGGAGTTTCATTTTTCCCGCCACGAAGCACAGTCCCCCTTAAACACTCAAAGAGGGAAGGGAAGGGGGGACTGTGGAAAACATCCCGTACTGGAGAATAACTGCTGGAAAAACCTGGTGGGTAAGGGGCCTGCCTGAAGCTGCCAACCACTAGTTTTTCCAGAGAAGGGGCAATGCAGTAGCCGGTGGGGGCAGGGGTGGAGGCGGGGATAATCTCCGCAAAGGTAAGGAGCAGACAGGGATTCTGTTAACTCTGGGCAATCACTGCCTTACGGCAACTGCCGTAAGTTGGCAAATGCCAACTGCCATTTATCTATGTTCTTGCAATTTCTTCTTCTTCTTTTTTTTTAATGTTTACTTATTTTTGAGAGAGAGACAGAGCGGAAGCAGAGGAGGAGCAGAGAGAGAGAGAGACACAGAGGGAGCTCCAGGCTCTGAGCTGTCAGCATGGAGCCCAACGTGGGGCTCGAACCCGCGGACCGTGAGATCTCATGATCTGAGCCAAAGTCGATGCTTAACCGACTGAGCCACCCAGGCGCCCCTCTTGCAATTTCTTTTAGGTATCGGCCAGTCTCGGCTCACCTGCCAGGCCAATATAGATATTTGAGCTCGTGATCTTTGCGGGAGAACTGTGGTTTTTCAAACTGTGGGTTGCAAGCCGTTACAGTAGTGCCTACTGAAAACCCCCAGTGTTCCAAAAGAAAGGAAGGGAGGAGGAAGAAATAGTATAGACCAGTGGCTCTAAGTCCGAGACCATTTTAATCCCTGGGAACTTTTGGCAATGTCTGGAGGCAGTTTTGGTTATCTTACGGGAGGGAAGGGGATTGGGGGGTAGGGTGGAGTTGCTAATGGCCATCTAGTGAGTAGAAACCGGGGATACTGCAAAGCGTCCTCCAGTGCACAGGATAGCCCCTCCTACTGAATTATCCAGCCCCAAATGTCATGGCTATTATCCCATCTCACTGATAAAAGAAACTGATGCTGAGATATTCAGTAACTAACCCAGGGTCTCACAGAAGCTGATGATTCAACTCTGATTCCAGATCCCTCGCTCATCAAAGGGCAGCACCTGCTGATTCTCTAATGGCACTTCCCAGGCCAACTTCCACACTCGACCATCCCTGCACAGACGCGCAAAGCAAGCGCCCACCTTCCTCCTGACTCCCACACCGCTGGGACCTCTCGCTGCGATCGGCCCCCACCCAGACCCCCGGAGTGTTTTCACAGGCGCAGCCCCGAGAGAACCAGGGTCTCAGCAGCCGGGGCCCCACCCCACCCCGCAGCTCAGTTTGCCACCATAACCCCCGGCTTCTCGATCACAGAATGCTGTCCATCTCTTGGCCCTCTCTGACCCTCCCGCTCTATTCTCCACTTTATAAACCATCACAGGTAAGCTCGGGGAAGGGACTTGCTCAAGGCCACCCCAACTGGTGGGCAGCGGGCCGGGATTAGAACCTGGCTCCTGCCTCGCTCTCTCCGAACCCCGGGCCAAGGACCACACTTGCTGATGCCAAGAGGAGCTCTCTTCGTTCTCCGGGCCTGGAACGGTTAAACCTCAACCCCCTTCCCCTTCCCCCCCCCCCCCCACGTCCCTCCGAAGGGACCACTCACCCCAGCCAGCAGCAGCAGCAGCAGGAGGGTCAGCGAGGTCAGCCTGGAGGCCATCTGGGCGGCGGCGTCAGCCGGGACCTGCGGAGCCAGCCGGCGTCGCAGTCAGCGCCCAGCCCTGGGGCCCTGGGGGCTTCCACCCCACAGCACCTTCCACCCACCCTGGGCCCGCCCCCATTCGGTTCCCGGCCTAAGCCCCTCAGCGCGAATCCCCTCCTCCTTCTCCTCCTCCTCTCCCAGGCTCCTCCCCCTGTTTTGTTTTCCCCAAACCGCTTCCCTTTCCCGGCACCGGCTGGCCCTTCCTTCCCCCTCCCAAGGCCGGGTCTCCATCCATCTGTTCCATCCAGAGTCCGGCTTTAAAGCCTAACAATGACGCTAGAGGCAGGGGGAAGCATGGGAGGTCCAGAGGGGGCTGGGCACCACAGCTCAGGCGGGAGCGGGAGGGGGGTACGGTGGGGTGTTACGGTGGGGGGGGGGGTAGAGAGGGGCACTGAGGGGAGGGGGTAACGGGAGGAGGGGAACGGAAGTCTTCAGTGGAAGCAAGTCTATAGAAACTTCAGAGATAAAAGGGGGGCAAGAAACCAGGGAAGGGAAAGGAGACGAAGACACCCCACTCCCCACCCCACCCCCCCGCACCCCTGCGCCCCCCTCCCCCATCACCAAACCTGCTCCAAACTCCTGGACCCTGGGCAGCTTCAGTGCCGACTGAGTGGATAGTCCCGCAGGGTCAGGGAGGTGGGGTGCGTGGTGGGGTCGGTCTTGGCTATTGGCTGGCTCAGGACACTGCCCAGTTACAAATTAAGGATGATTGATCGCCGCTGTGAGTTCCCGTAAATGGGAGCCCGGGGTGGAGAAGCTTGGGTGCAAGTTCTCAGCCCTACACACCCAAAGTTCCTCTTCCGTCTTCATGGGTCCTGATGAAACTGCATAGACCCAGAATATACTCCATAGTTTACAAGCAACCAGCTTTTGGGGAATTGCTCAGCTCTGCTAATCCTCAAAGTAACCCTTTGGAAATCGGTCTCATTGTGCCCGTTTGGTCGTTTAAAAACCTGAGCCTTGGAGCAGTTAAATGTCTGGCCTGTGATCACCCGCACTTGGAAAATAGCCTGGACTCCGACCTAAACCCCCTCAAGTCCTGAGCTCGGCCCTGTTGTCCCGTGTGCTGTGCGGGTGTCGTGCTTCGCCGCTGGAGACCTGGAATGAGTGGTTCTTCGCTTGTAGAACAGGCGAGGGATCCGCGAGGCCGCCAGCCCAGCAAGCATTCATTCCCCTTATGCCTGGGCAGATGGTTGGGTGTGAGGCCAGTGGCCTGGGAACCAGCAGACCTGGCGGTGAGGCCTGGCTTGCTGTGTGACCCCCAAGTTGTTTCCCCCTCGCACCAAGCCCTCCTCTCTGGGTTGCCAGATAAAATACAGGAAGCCCTGTTACATTTGAATTTCAGATAAACAACCAAAAAAAAAAAAAAAAAAAATTCTTAGGAAGTATGTTCCAGGCAATATTGGGAAATACTTAAATATTTTTTTTCCTCCTGGGGCGCCTGCATGGCTCATTTAAGCGTCCGACTGCGGCACAGGGCATGATCTCACAGTTCGTGAGTTCGAGCCCCACATCGGGCTCTCTCCTGTCGATGCAGAGCCTGCTTTCCATCCTCTGTCTCCCTCTCTCTGTGCCCCTCCCCTGCTCACTCTCTCTCTCTCTCAAAAAAATAAATAAATAAATAAATAAATAAATAAATAAATAAATAAACATTAAAAAGTAATAATAATATTTTTTGGTCCCTTATCTGAAATTCAAAATTAACTGGGCATTCTGTATTTTATTTGCTAATTCTGGCAACCCTTCCCTCTTTGCCCAACAAGGTCTCTGATATGGCTGTAAAGTTCTATGATCATCTCACTGCTGGGCCAGTCCTGTTTAGAACAGTCAGGAAAGTTAGCTGCTAGCTTCAGAACTGCTATCCTAAGGGACTGCCCAAGGACAGGACGAGAGAATATGTGTGCGTCTCCTTGGGGGTCATTGGAAAAGACCCATAAAGACTGTGCTTTGCTGGTGGTCCACTTCCTATGGCCACTTGGGAACCCCCTCAGCCATGGGGGAGTTCCTTCACCACAAGGGCACAGAGGATGCCACTTCCCCATCCCCAGGCCCAAGCTGGGGGCCTGGGACACACACTGAGCTTGTGGATTCTGGGAAATTGGGTCAGCCAAACAAAAAGAAGGTGGTGGAAAGCAACCTCATTCATCCTTGTTAATTTTCATGACACCTATGAAGTGGGTGCTCATATTAATCTCATCTTAAATTTAAAAAAAGAGAGGGGCGAGGAGCCTGGGTGGCTCAGTCAGTTAAGCCTGCAACTCTTGATTTTGGCTTAGCTCATGATCTCACCAACGGTGAGATCTTAAGACCCGCCTCTCTGTGTTAATAGCACTCAGCCTGCATGGAATTCTCTCTCCTTCTCTTTCTTCCCCTCCCTCGAAATAAATAAACATTAAAAAAAAAAAAAAAAAAAAAAAAGAGGACATGTCCTGGAGTGCCTGGGTGGCTCGGTCGGTTAAACGGTTAAGCGTCTGACTTTGGCTCAGGTCATGATCTTGCTGTTCAGGAGTTCAAGCCCTGCCTTGGGCTCTGTGCTGACAGGTCAGAGTCTGGAGCCTGCTTCACATTCTGTGTCTCCCTCTCCCTCTGCCCTTCCCCTGCTCATGCTCTGCCTCTCTCTCTCTCTTTCTCAAAAATGAATAAACATTAAAAAAATAAATAAATAAAATAAAAAAGAGAGAGAGAGTGGTGCTTGGAGGGCTCAGTCAGTTGAGCATCTGACTTTTGATTCTGGCTCAGGTCGTAACCCCAGGGTCTTGGGATAGAGTCCGCATCAGGCTCCGTGCTGAGTGTGGAGCCTGCTTAAGATTCTCTCTCCTTCTGCCCGTCTCCCCTGCTCATGCTCTCTCTTCTAAAATTAAAACAAAAAAAAATTTTTTTTTTTTAAGAAGAGAGAGACTCATAGAAATTAATTGATCCATTCAACATCACATAGCAAGTAAGTGACGAGCGAGGATACGGAACAAGTCTGTCTGAACCACAAATCCTGATGAATCCTTGTAAAGAAGAGGTAGACACCAGGGGTTAACCTGAAGCAGGCACCAGAGTGAACATCTCCCGTCTGGCAGCCAGAGGGTGGTGGTCTGTGGACCAGTCTCTGGGTGGAGAAGGCCCGGTGGAGACGTTTGCCCAGTCTGTGGGTCTACCTCCTCAGCCATCTCAGCTCTCTGGCCACTCTGGACATTCAGAGGGTGTCTTTGCTTTGTGGAGATTCTCCTGTCCGATGAGGTTGATATTAAAGCTGAAGATCTTCCCTGGCTGAGGACATTAGCATTTTTCCCCAAGACAAATGGCCTGCGGTTGACTTAATTAGGATATTTGCAGAATTTCTCACTAGTACGGGTGTTCAGATAGCCAATCAGCTCAGGGCTGTGAAATCAGACCAACCCTGGGGGGGCAGGTCTAGGGTTTCTCTGCCTTGAGAACCTTCCCTTCTGGTGGGGACCTCTTCCCCCATATTGATATGCACATGGCTTCTCCCCACTTGGGTATCCTGGGTGAGGTTCAAGTTCTCATTAAAGCTCTTTCTCTAGAGGGAATTTTATCACGTTGGGCATTTTATCAGGTTTTGAATATTTTTCTTCCAGTTGGTCCTCAGATAGTAAAAGTACAAGTTACGTGGATGAACTCTTGCTCAAAATCTATGCACCTATAGTTTCTCCTCTGAAGAAAAATGAACCAAAATTTGGACCCGGGGCAGAGGAATCAGGGTCATCTTATTCTCAGAACACAGAGACTTGTTCAAGTGACTATTTTCTCCCATGGACAGTACACAACTGATACCACCTTAGATGCAGAGAGAAGTGTGTTGATTACATATGAAGAAGGCCTTGGGGGGCTCCTGGGTGGCTCAGTTGGTCGAGTGTCCGACTTCGGCTCAGGTCATGATCTCACCGCTCCCGAGTTCAAGCCCCACGTCCGGCTCTGCGCTGACAGCTCAGAGCCTGGAGCCTGTTTCAAATTCCGTGTCTCCCTCTCTGTCTCTGCCCTTCCCCCTCTGTTTCTGCCCCTCCCCCACTCGTACACTGTCTCTCTGAAAAATAAATAAACATTAAAATAACTAAGGGAAAAAAAAAAAAGGAATGCCTTGGGCATTAGGGCGCCAACCTCTCTTCAGAACCTGGCTGAGGAATACCATTCTAGGGGAAGAAAAATTTGCTTTGACTTCTTATTTACTATGGATCAGGGTCCAGAATCTTTCATGTGGGATATTGACCTGCCAAAATGGGTAAGATGCAAATGCTTTTCTCTGGTATTTTTTTTCAATTAAAAAAAAATGTTTATTTATTTTTGAGACAGAGAGCAAGTGGGGGAGGGGCAGAGAGAGAGGGCGACACAGAATCTGAAACAGGCTCTGAGCTGTCAGCACAGAGCCCGATGTGGGGCTCGAACCCACGAACCGTGAGATCATGACCTGAGCCCAAGTCGGACGCTCAACCGACTGAGCCACCCAGGCGCCCCTCTTTTCTCTGGTATCGAAGAAGGTAAAATAGAAACATTTGGAAGAGACAGTAATGGTAACCCCAAAGATTGTGGTCTTCTTGCATGGTAAGGCAGTAGCCACTTCCATCGTCGACTTAGACAGGTTCTTCGTCCAGAATTCTCTTTTTCATTGAGAGTGTGCATGTGAGCTCGTGCATGTGCACACATGCACGGACTCGCAGTTTTTTGCATCCTTCTTTGAACCAGCTTTGTCATCCTGATGTTTGTCTCCTTAATATTCTCACTGTGAATCTGTGTGAGAACGATGGTGATGTTGCTACCATCTTGAAACGTGGGTGGTGGCTTCCCCTTTTGTGAAGCTATTGTTGCTCTGTAATTGAAGGTGGACCACTGATGGGCCCTTGTCTCGTATTTCCTGCAAACACAGTCCTCTCTGGGGGAAGGCACAGGTGTGGCAGCCATGAGTGAGGAGAGGTTCCTGCTGCCGGTGCTCCCCTGACATCTTCCCTCATTCCCTTTCTCAGTCAGCCCCACGCGGGCTCTTTCCTGCTCACCCTTCCAGGGACTGAGCCACCCTGGGAACCCCTCATTCACAGGACCTTTCTCCAAAAGACCCTCTTCTCAGATATTAGCACTCCTGTGATCACGGCAGCACTATTCGCAATAGCTAAGATGTGGGAACAACCTAAAACGTCCATCAACAGATGGCTGGATAAAGAAAATGGGATATGTACGTGCAACCGATTACTATTCAGCCTTAAAAAAGAAGGGAATCTTGGGGCGCCTGGGTGGCTCAGTCAGTTAAGCGTCCGACTTGGGCTCAGGTCACGATCTCAAGGTTTGTGACTTTGAGCCCCGCATCGGGCTCTGTGCTGAGAGCTCGGAGCCTGGAGCCTGCTTCGGATTCTGTGTCTCCCTCTCTCTCTGCCCCTCCGCCGCTCACGCCCTGTCTCTCTCCGTCTCTCAAAAATAAATGTTTTTTGTTTTTGTTTTTAAAAGAAGGGAATTCTGCTGTTTGCCACAACATGGATGGGCCTTGGGGACATTATGCTGAGTGATAGAAGTCAAACAGAGATGGACAAGTACCACATGATTCCACTTCTTTTTTTATTTTTTTTAAAATTTTATTTAAATTCGTTAGTTAGCATACAGTGTAGTATTGGTTTCAGGAGTAGAATTTAGTGAATCATCATTTACATACAACACCCAGTGCTCTTAGTCACAAGTGCCCTCCTTAATGCCCATTACCCATTTAGCCCACCCCCCCCTCCCCTCCAGCAACCCTGTTTGTTCTCTGTATTTGAGAGTCTCTTATGGTTTGCTTCCCCCTCTGTCTTTTATTATTTTTTTTATGTTTATTTATTTTTGAGAGAGAGAGAGATCGCGCAGGGGAGGGGCAGAGAGAGAGGGAGACACAGAATTCAAAGCAGGTTCTAGGTTCTGAGCTGTCAGCACAGAGCCCGACGCGGGGCTCAAACCCACGAACCGCGAGATCGTGAACTATGTGAAAGTCAGACACCCAACTGACTGAGCCACGCAGGTGTCCCTATTTTTATCTTATTTTAGTTTTCCTTCCCCTCCCCTATGTTCATGTGCTGTGTTTCTTAGTTTCCACATGTGAGTGAAATCATACGATATTTGTCTTTCTCTGATATATATATATATATATATATATATATATATATACACACACACACACATATGTGTGTGTGTGTGTGTGTGTGTGTGTGTGTGTGTGTGTGTGTGTGTATATATATATATATATATATATATATATATATATATATCTCCCACATCTTCTTTATCCATTCATCAGTTGATTGACATTTGGGCTCTTCCTAAAATTTGGCTATTGTTGTTTGGCTGCTATAAACATTGGGGTGCATGTGCCCCTTTGAATGAACATTTTTGCATCCTTTGGATAAATACCTAATAGTACTTGGGGCACCTAGGTACTTTGGCTCAGGCCATGGGTTTCAGCCCCGCATCAGGCTCTGTGCTGACAGCTGGGAGACTGAAGCCTGCCTCGGAATCTGTGACTCCTCTCTCTCTGCCCCTCCTTTGCTCATGCTCTGTCTCTCTCTGTCTCTCAAAAAATGAATAAACATTAAAATACATACATACATACATACATAGTACAATTGCTGTGTTATAGGGTAGTACTGTTTTTAATTTTTTGACGAACCTCCATACTGTTTTCCAGAGTGATCTTTCTTGAAAAGAATGGAATTTATTTATTAAGTGTTTATTTATTTTTGAGAGAGAGAGAGAGAGAGAGCACGCGAGTGCACCCAAGTGGGGGAGGGGCAGAGAGAGAGGGGGACCAAGGATCCCAAGGCAGCTCGGTGCTGACAGCAGGAAGCCTGATGCAGGGCTCAAACCCATGAACCCTGAGATCATGACCTGAGCTAAAGTCCAGTGGTCAACCACTGAACCCTGCAGGTGCCCCTAAGATTTTATTTTGAACGGGTCAGCCTCGGTGGCTCAGTAGGTTGAGAGTCTGGCTCTTGATTTAGACTCCGGTCATGATCTTGCAGTTCATGGGGTCAAGCCCCACATCAGGCTCTGTGCTGACACTGCGGAGCCTGCTTGGGATTCTGTCTTTCCCTCTGTCTCTGCCTCTCCCCTACTTGTGCTATAAACAAACAAACTAACAAACATTTTTTTTTAATTAAAAAGAAAGACTTTATTTTTAAGTAATCTCTACACCCAGTGTGGGGCTTGAACATACAATCCAGAGATCAAGAGTCACATGCTCTACCCACTGAGAGAGCCAGGCTCCCCTGGATGATTCCACTTTATGAGATATCTAAAAAAGATGAATTCAAAAATCAGAATTTAAAATGGTAGTTACCAGGGTTTGGGGGATGGGGAATTGTTAGGAGGCATACAGGTTCAGTTAAGTAAGATAAGTTAGCTCTAGAGACCTACTGTACAATATTGTACTTATAGTCCAAAATAATGTGCACTTAACATTTATTAAGAGGATAGGTCTCATGTTAAGTGTTCTTACCACACAAAAAAAATAATAATAAGTGAATAAAATAAACAGCCTCTTTTCTTCACCTTCCCTTCAGACTTCTATAGGAGGCAGGTGGAAATGAGAAACAAAGACAGGAATTAGATCCAAACTGTTCAGACACAAATACCCCCAACCCCAGACCCCAGACCCACAACCTATTTGAAGCTCCTGGAAGGCCAAGGAATACAAAGCTTTTCCAGGTGGAATGGAAACATTTGAGGACTCCATGTGGGTGTTCTATATGGGCTAATTTCTTTCTTTCCAAGGACCTTTTATATTATTCTTTCAGTTATTACTGAATGTCATATATGTGCTTTGTAAAAATTTTCAAACAATCCAGACATGTATAAATGAAAAGTTGTTCCAGAAACCACTGCTGGTAATAGTTCCAAATGTGTAATTCCAGACTCTCCTCTCTAAAAAATACTATATATATTGGGGTGCCTGGGTGGCTCAGTCAGTTAAGTGTCTGACTTCACCTCAGGTCATAATCTCACAATTCACGAGTTTGAGCCCTGCACCAGGTTCTGTGTAGACGGCTCAGAGCCTGGAGGCTGCTTTGGATTCTGTGTCTCCCTCTCTCTCTGTCCCTCCTCTGCTTGTGCTGTCTCTGTCTCTCTCTCTCTCAAAAAGAAATAAAACATAAAAAAATTTTTAAAAATACTATATCTAGTGTATATATGTATATATAATTTTATATAGTATGTAGTATATATCTGACGCACATAATGATTACTTCTCCATGATTTCTTACTCAGTTAAATGTCATGGGCTTTGTTCCATACTTTATAGGCACCTCTAACGGCTGCATGGTATTTCATTGTATGGATGTATCACACGCTGTTTTTTGGATCGCACACTGAGACACAAATGGGTTGATTCCCATGTTGGTTCCAGAAAGCTCTCTCTCGCCTGCCCACATTTACACTTATTACTCAGCAGCTTAACTAGTCTCTCTGCCAAATTTCTGTCTCTAACCTTTGACTCTAGCTCAAGGTTTGGACGATCTGCTCAGCTGTGATTCTGGTCCCCTTCCAACTGGGATTTCTCGTTTTGACCTGCTGCTTCTACTTTCACGCACCGCTCCCAAGTGCGCCCCTGGTCCCAGGGAAGCCAACCAGCCGTACCCAGCCCTCATGTGTTTATGTGTGGCAGAGGCTAGGAGCCGACACTCTAGCCCTGTCTAAGTTGAACACGGAGCCCATCGCTTACCTAGGTAAAAACTGTTCTGAGGGGCGCCTGGGTGGCTCAGTCGGTTAAGCATCTGACTCTTGATTTCGGCCCAGGTCATGATCTCTCAATCTGTGAGATTGAGCCCCGTGTTGGGCTCAGCACAGAGTGCAGAGCCTGCTTGGGATTCTCTCTCTCTGCCTCTGACCCACTCACATTCTCTCTCTTTTTCAAAATAAATAAACATTAAAAAAAAAAAAACTGTTCTGGATGGGGTGCCTGGGTGGCTCAGTCAGTTGAGCATCTGACCCTTGATTTCCACTCAGGTCATGATCCCAGGGCCATGGGATCGAGCCTTGCATCAGGCTCCACACTGAGCATGGATCCTGTTTAAGATTCTCTCTCTCTCTCTCTCTCTCTCTCTCTCTCTCCCCCTCCCTCCCTCCCTCCTTCTGCACCTCCCTGTTTATGCTCTCTCTCTCTTAAAATAATAAAATAAAATAAAATAAAATAAAATAAAATAAAATAAAATAAAACAAAAAAATGTTCTGGGGCGTCTGGCTGACTCAGTAGAGCATGCCAATCTTGATCTCAGGGTTGTGAGTGCAAGCCCCACATTGGGTGTAAAGCTTACTTAAAAATAAACATACAAAGAAACAAACAAATAAAAACTGTCCTTTGCTTCAGCCTCTACAATGCAATTACCACTGCCCTACCAGCCACGTAAATATCTCATCGTCCAAATTTCTATCTGCCACGAATGGTAACTTTTTTCAGATAGAAGAGTGTCATGTGTGACGAGATGCAGTGCAGAGAGGGGGAAGGGCCATGTGCTACTGAGTCACAAAGACTTGGATTTAAGTCCTGCTGCTCTAGTCACTAACTATCCAAGGGAACTTAATAGTTCCAAACCTTACATGGGAGTGGTACTATCTCTTCCACAGGGTCTTTTTTTTTTTAATGTTTATTCATTTTTGAGAGAGAGACCGTGGGAGAGAGGCAGAGAGAGAGGGGGACAGAGGATTTGAGGCAGGTTCCTCACTGACAGCAGAGAGCCTGATGCCGGGCCTGAACTCATGAATTTCGGAGCTGAAGTCGGATGCTTAACTGACTGAGCCACCCAGGTGCCCCCAGAGGGTCATTTGAGGATGAAGTAAGACAGGTTTGAAAAGCATCTCAAAGGTGTTTGAAATAGCCGTTGTGATTAGATCCTTACTAACAGCTTTTGAGTGGGGATGATTGATTTTCCATAATTCTCCAGAAAAAGCACTGTTTTTCTTTCCCATTAGAACGGTCATAAACTGGTTGGTCATGGATGGAATTTTACATGAAGGGTGGGTTTGTTTCTTGAACAGATGATGCCTGTGGATATCAAATTGTGAGTTTATAAGTTTTGTTATTTGGTAGACCACATCCCTCGACTTTTCTCTTTTTCAAAAATGTCTTTGTTCTTGATTCATGCCTTTTTTTAAAGAGTGTGTAAGTGGAGGAGAGAGGCAGGGAGAGAGAGAGTCCCAAGCAGGCTCCAGGCTCAGTGTGGAGCTCAACTCAGGGCTTGATCTCATGACCCTGGGATCATGACCTGAGCCAAAATCAAGAGTTGAACACTCAAACGTCAAGTTGTATTACACAGCTGTAATCATCAAGACAGTATGGTACTGGCACAAGAACAGACACTCAGATCAATGGAACAGAATAGAGAACCCAGAAATGGACCTACAAACATATGGCCAACTAATCTTTGATAAAGCAGGAAGCCCATGATACTTAACTGAGTAAGAAATCATGGAGAAGTAATCATCATGTGTGTGGGATATATACTATATAATACATAAAATAATACATATATTATTATCCCTCTGGTTTTGTATATACATATATATGTATATATAATATGTATATATATAATATGTATAAAATGTGTGTGTGTATGTGTATATATATATATATATATATATATATATATATATATATCCTTGAGGAGAAAGCACATCTTACTTACTAAACACGTCTCTGGAGGCAAGGGAAACAAAAGCAAAAATGAACTACTGGGACATTAAAATAAAAACTTTCTGCACAGCGAAGGAAACAATCAGCAAAACTAAAAGGCAACCGACAGAATGGGAGAAGATATTTGCAAATGACATATCAGATAAAGGGTTAGTATCCAAAATCTATAAAGAACATATCAAACTCAACACCCAAAAAACAAAGAATCCAGTGAAGAAATGGCCAAAAGACATGAATAGACACTTCTCCAAGGAAGACATCCAGGTGGCCAACTGACACATGAAAAAGTGCTCAACTTCACTCATCATCAGGGAAATACAAATCAAAACCACCATGAGATACCACCTTACACCTGTCAGAATGGCTAACATGAACAACTCAGGCAACAACAGATGTTGGTGAGGATTCAGAGAAAGAGGATCTCTTTTGCATTGTTGGAGGGAATGCAAGCTGGTGCAGCTACTCTGGACAACAGGATGGAGGTTCCTCAAAAAACTAAAAATAGAACTACCCTACAACCCAGCAATGGCACTACTAGGTATTTATCCACGGGATACAGGGGTGCTGTTTCGAAGGGACACATGCACCCCATGTTTATAGCAGCACTATCAACAATAGCCAAAGTATGGAAAGAGCCCAAATAGAAATTGATGGAAAGAGTCCATCGATGGATGAATGGATAAAGAAGATGTGGTACACACACACACACACACACACACACAATGGATTATTACTCGGCAATCAAAAAGAATGAAATCTTGCCATTTGCAACTACGTGGATGCAACTAGAGGATGTTATGCTAAGCAAAATCAGTCAGAGAAAGACAAATATATGACTTCACTCATATGAGGACCTTAAGACACGGAACAGATGAACACAAGGGAGGGGAAGCAAAAATAATACAAAAACAGGGAGGGGGACAAAACATAAGAGACTCCTGAATATGGAGAACAAACAGAGGGTTACTGGAGGGGTTGTGGGAGGGGGGATGGGCTAAATGGGTAAAGGGGCATTAAGGAATCTACTCCTGAAATCACTGTTGCACTATATGCTAACTTGGATGTAAAGTAAAAAAATAAAAAAAAAAAAAAAAAGAGTCGGACAGTCAACTGACTGAGCCACCCAGGTGCCCCTGATTCCTGCATTTCAATATATATTTTGGAATCAACTTGTCCGTTTCCACAAAATAAAACAAACAAAAAAACCTGTAGGGATTTTGACCAGTCATTACTTCTGTAGATTATTTGTGGGGCAGAATTGACAACTTTTCCAATTACTCAATATATTTCCAGTCATTTATGTCTTTGTTTACATCTCTCAGTACAGTTTATGGTTTTCTCTGTAGATGTATCCCACCTGTCTTTGCTCGTTTTCTTCCTAACTACAGGATAAAAAATTTTTTTTAATGTTTTTATTTATTTCTGAGACAGAGAGAGACAGAGCATGAGCAGGGGAGGGGCCGAGAGGGGGGAGACACAGAATCCGAAGCGGGCTCCAGGCTCTGAGCTGTTAGCACAGAGCCCGCCACAGGGCTCAAACTCACGGACGCGAGATCATGACCTGAGCTTAACCGACTGAGCCACCCAGGCGCCCCAACTACTGGATACATTTTATGCTGTTAAAACACAGTTTATATTTTAGTTCAATCTGTTCCATTAAAAATAATTTTTGTGCCAGGGTGCCTGGTAGCTCAGTTGGTTAAGCACCTGACTTTGGCTCAGGTCATGATCTCACGAGTTGAGTTTGAGCCCCACGTGAGGCATAGAGTTTAATTAAAAATAAAATTTAAAAAAAAAAGGCTTTCTTCCCACACTTTCAATAAAATCTAAACTCTTTAGTCTGCCTGAGTTATGAGACTGGTCCAAGCAGACCCTGCCTTCTTTAACATTTTTTTAAAAAAAATTTTTTTTTTTTTTTCAACGTTTTTATTTATTTTTGGGACAGAGAGAGACAGAGCATGAACAGGGGAGGGGCAGAGAGAGAGGGAGACACAGAATCGGAAACAGGCTCCAGGCTCTGAGCCATCAGCCCAGAGCCTGACGCGGGGCTCGAACTCACGGACCGCGAGATCGTGACCTGGCTGAAGTCGGACGCTTAACCGACTGCGCCACCCAGGCGCCCCTAACATTTTTTTAATGTTTATGTATTTTTAAGAGAGAGAGAGAGAGAGAGGCAGAGAGAGAGGGAGACACAGAACCATAAGCAGGCCCCAGGCTCTGAGCTGTCAGCACAGAGCCCGATGTGGGGCTCAAACCCACAGACCGCGAGTTCATGACCTGAGCCCAAGTCGGACGCTCAACCGACTGAGCCACCCAGGCGCCCCGAGAGAGGCCTTTCTGACCACACTATGGTCCCTGTGGTTTCTGTCTCTACCACCGTGCCCCTCTCTCTGGTTTTCGTCATCACATTTACCACAACAGGGACAATCATTCTGTTTGCTCATTGCTCACTTGATGATTGGTCTTCCCCACCAGATTGTGAACCACATGAGGGCAGGAACCCTGCACATCTTGTTCACCGTGTGTTCCCGGCCCATCATTCTGCGCTCACCATGGGGAGATACGTAATAAGTGGTTGTTGAATAAATGGATCCATCTTGCCTAAGCTAAAGGTCAGTAGTTCCGAAGGCAGAGACTCTCCACAGGGGCTGGATGAACCACTGAGAGTCTCAAGTGATTGTGTGTAACATCTAATGACAAAATTGTGTGTGCCTGGGAGAGAAGATGGGTGAATTATGTGGAAATGAACTCAACGCAAGCTCTTCACCCAGTCAGAGGTAGTATGGGATTCCCATCTGTGGGTCCCTAACAATTGCTTCTTTCTGACCCCTCTCCATCCTTCATCTGGGTAAGTGAAAAGAAAAGACGACCCCCAGACAGGAAGAGCAGGTGTGGAGAGAAGCATACCAATTACACACCAGTGTCTCCTGCGGAGGCCGGGGGCTCATGCGGGACGCTCATGGAGGTGTCCTTGTGGTTTGAAATCCTCGCCTGCCTTGTGAAAGGCTCAGATTCCATTTCTGGCCCACGCAGCTTCCTCTCAGCCCACCAGTTGCCACACAGCAGACACTCGATAGATAACCGTGGAATGATTGAATGACCAAGGTCCTTTGATATTGGCCATCAAGGACACAGATTAAATTGTCCCCCCATGCCTTCTAGCAGCTATTTTCTCCTGCACACCCATCCCAACCGTCACTTCTGGCAGCGGCAACCAGGAGACTGGTGGTGCCTGTTACCTCCTCTAAAGAACTGATAAGACTAAGAGAGGAGAGGCACAGAGATAGCACATGGGATGGGGAGGAGGGGAGAGCAAACCCTCCCCCAAATTCTAGAGAAACAGCTGCAGCCAGGAGTCCATTAACAATTCAAGGTCAAGGCATTTTCTTTATCTCCCCCCCCCACCCCAATATATTCCAGTCCTGTTTTCCTTATGAATGCTAGCCCTGGGTTACTCTCATTTCCGTACTAAAAACACCACTTGATTAAATAGATGGACATTTAAACATTAAAGTTAGTTGCCGACATTTACCTGTGGGATACACAAAAATGGTCTTTCGGTTAAAATTGCAAAATATCACAAATAGAGGGGGCACCTGGCTGGCTCAGTCAATAGCACATGTGACTCTTGGTCTCGGGGTTAAAAGTTCGAGCCCTATGTTAGGTGTAGAGATTACTTAAAAATAAAATCTTGGGGCGCCTGGGTGGCTCAGTCGGTTGAACGTCCGACTTTGGCTCGGGTCATGATCTCAAGGTTTAAGAGTTCGAGCCCCGCATTGGGCTGTGTGCTGACAGGTCAGAGCCCTTCTGATTCTGAGTCTCCCTCTCTCTCTCCCCCTCCCCGACTCACGCTCTCTCTCTCTTTCAAAAATAACTAAAAATGTAAAACAAATTTTTTAAATAAAAATAAAATCTTAAGGGGCGCCTGGGTGGCTCAGTCAGTTGGGCATCCAACTTCAGTTCGGGTCATGATCTCACGGTTCATGGGTTCAAGCCCCTGTCAGGCTCTGTGCTGACAGTGCAGAGTCTGCTTGGGATTCTCTCTCTCTCTCTCTCTCTCTCTCTGCCCCTCCCCTTCTCTCTTTCTCTCTCAAAATAAATAAATAAAAATAAAAATAAAATAAAATCTTAAAAAACAAAATTTCTTTAAAAATATAAAATGTTACAAATAGGGCCGTACGGTCGCTTTCTATCCAAACCAACCATATTCTACCATTGCTTAATTTCATCCCTGGGTCTACCTGCTCGATTTAGGATTCATTTGGTATTCAAACCCAGCCCAGGCTTTTCATTTACTCAGAAGCTCCCTAGGGGCCTTTCTGGGCGGAGCTTCCCGCTCACACAAGTAGCAAAAGCTCCCAGCTCCCAGATCTCTATCCCTGTCCGCGTTTTCAAAAACTACACTTTCATCTCCCACGACCGTCCAGAGAGCTGACCCAGAAAGCAGACCCATTGGTAGAGTTGGCTCTCCTGCTAGGCCTCCGGCCTTTCCCCTCAGCCTCTAGTCCAGGAGGCTAAAATGGACGTAAGAGGACAAGACCCTGGGGGAGGGGCGGCCAGGGTCCCTCCTCTCTGTCTCCGAGGCGTCCTCTGATGGGGATGTGGTTACCTGGGTGACAGGAGTCTGGTCCTCAGGCCTTGGCAGGAGCCTCCTAGTCAGAATGCTAATTTACTCTTCTTCAAAGCTCCTGCAATTCTTTATTATTATTATTTTTAACAAGGCACTGCTGCCTGGATTTCAAGGGACTCTGTCTTTTGTTGGCCTTTCTGAATGGTTTTTAAACAGTGTTCTGATGGAGACGGAACCCTGATCTGAAGATCTGGAGTAGTTTCCTCATAGTCCTCTGGGAAGCCGACTCCCCAGGCCGTGGGCTTGGCCAGAGCAGGCTGTGGGGTTAGTCCTGCTGGAGAAGGCCTGTGGCCCGAAGGGTCTTCCCAATCTCGGGAGTGATCTGGAGGAACCCAGCTGCCTCATCATGAAGTGTCCTGAAGGATCCAGAAGGCTTAGGAATTCCAGTCCTGGCTCTGTGAGGCTTTGTTTTTCTAGATTCCCGTCTTCTTATCTCTAAAATGAAGACCTTTCGGGGTGCCTTGGTGGCTCAGTCACTTAAGCGTCAGACTTCGGCTCAGATCATTATCTCACGGTTCGTGAGTTCGAGCCCCGCGTCGGGCTCTGTGCTGACAGCTCAGAGCCTGGAGCCTGCTTCCAGATTCTGTGTCTCCCTCTCTCTCTGCCCCTCACCTGCTTGTGCTGTCTCTCTTTCTCTCTCTCTCCCTCAAAAAATAAACATTAAAAAATTTTTGAAAATTAAAATGAAGAGCTTTTATTTTTGCCACATTCTTACACATCTGTGTACTTTCACATCAGCTATGAACTGAACTGTGTCCCCCTGCCCCCCACAAGGTTCCTGTGTCGAAGCCCTTACCTCTAATGTGACCGTATCCATAGATGGAGTCTTTAGACTGGTAAAGTTAACGAGGTCACAAGGGTGGGACGTGAATCTAACATAACGGAAGCCTTCTAAGAAGGGGAAGAAAGACACACGTGCACCCCCTCGTCGTGAGGACAAGAAGTCTGTCCGCAGGCCAGGGAGAGGGCTCTCTCCAGAGGTCTACTCTGCCGGCGTGAACTCAGACCTGCAGCCTCTAGAACTGACAGAAAATACATCCCAATTGTTTAAGCCACCCGGTCTGCGGTATTTTGTTACAGCCGCCAGAACCGACTAACATGATATTGTTTAAGACTCATTTGTGGGGCGCCTGGGTGGCGCAGTCGGTTAAGCGTCCGACTTCAGCCAGGTCACGATCTCGCGGTCCGTGAGTTCGAGCCCCGCGTCAGGCTCTGGGCTGATGGCTCAGAGCCTGGAGCCTGTTTCCGATTCTGTGTCTCCCTCTCTCTCTGCCCCTCCCCCGTTCATGCTCTGTCTCTCTCTGTCCCAAAAATAAATAAAACGTTGAAAAAAAAAAAAAAAGACTCATTTGTTTACTTGAATACACTTAGATAAAAAGGAAGCTTGACATCTCCTTTGTAATTAGAAAATTGGTAGCGCTCACCATAAATGAAATCAATCAGGGCCAACCAGGCACAGAGCCTTGAGCCCAGGATACTTTTAGGGGTCTAGAAAATGCTTTAATGTAAATTTCTTTTGAAATCAGAAGGAAAAGGGGCTCCTGGGTGGCTCAGTCAGTTGAGGTCAGGTCATGATCTCACAGTTGGTGGGACTGAACCCTGAGTCATTCTCCAGGCAGACAGCACTGAGCCTGCTTGGGATTCTCTCTCTCCCTCCCTCTCTGTCCCTCTCCCCACTCTCTCCAAACAAACAAACTTTAAAATCAGAAGAGAAAAGACAATAATGAATCCAGCCTGGGTTATATTCTTGTTTATACCAATGCAGTCATAAAATATAATTTTTAAACTCTACCTTCCCTCACTCCCTCCTTTCTTTTCTCTTCCTTCCTTCCTCCCTCCCTCCCCCTTCTTTCCTTCTTTCTTCCTTTCTTTCTTTCCCTTCCTTCCTTCCTTCCTTCCTTCCTTCCTTCCTTCTTTCTTTTTCTTTCTTTCTTTCTTTCTTTCTCTTTCTTTCTTTCTCTCTCTCTCTCTCTCTCTCTCTCTCTCTCTCTCTCTCTATCTTTTTCATTTAACGTTAGAAGGTCCCACCAGGGCAAAAGTGCCTAGGGCCCATGAAAGTCAGAGTACAACCCTGGAATGAATGTACCTATAGAAGAAACACAATGAAAACAGAATCAAGTGGGGCACCTGGGTGGCGCAGTCGGTTAAGCGTCCGACTTCAGCCAGGTCACGATCTCGCGGTCCGTGAGTTCGAGCCCTGCGTCAGGCTCTGGGCTGATGGCTCGAAGCCTGGAGCCTGTTTCCGATTCTGTGTCTCCCTCTCTCTCTGCCCCTCCCCCGTTCATGCTCTGTCTCTCTCTGTCCCAAAAATAAATAAAAACGTTGGAAAAAAAAAAAAAAAGAAAAAGAAAACAGAATCAAGTTACTAACTTCTAGCTGATTCTGCCTGCTGAAATTTTCTATACCTCCTTTATGTGCTTCCTTAGACCTTTGTTTGTTTTGTTTTTAAGTTTATTTATTTTTCAGAGAGAGAGAGAGAAAGAGAGAGAGAGAGTGTATAAGCAGGGAAGGGCCAGAGAGAAAGAGAGGGAGACACAGAATCTGAAGCAGGCTCCAGGCTCCAAGCTGTCAGCACAGAGACTGACACAGGGCTTGAATCCATGAACCGTGAGATCATGACCTGAGCTGAAATTGGATGCTTAGCCAACTGAGCCACTTAGGTGCCCTGCTTTTCCACTTTTTAAAAAAAATTTCTTTATTTATTTTGTGTGTGTGTGTGTGTGTGTGTGTGTGTGAGAGAGAGAGAGAGAGGGAGAGAGAGAGAGAGAGAGAGAGAGAGAGAGAGAGAGAGAGAGAGAACGAGTGGGGGAGGGGCAGAGAGAGAGAGGGAAAGACAGAGAATCCCAAGCAGCAGGAAGCACAGAGCCTGAAGTGGGGCTCAAACTCAGGACCCGCGAGAGCATGACCTGAGCCCAAACCAAGAATCAGACCCTTGACCGACTCAGCCACCCAAGTGCCCCCCACCCAAGTCCTTCTTTAAAAAGGAGATTAACATGTGTTAGGTCTTTAAAGACCTACTGGCACCAAATTGATACTTTGTCCTGGAGAAATCAGGAAGGATCAGAAGAAATTGAAAAGGAAAAGCTTCCTCGGTCTGTGATTTTTTGTTAGCTTGTACGCCTAAAATTGCTTGACACCCCTCCGTGGGTTCATCCCATACTGCGGAGACACTGGATTTGATGATGACAATGATGAAGATGTTGATATTGGTTGTTAGATTCCTGTGGTCCAGGTTTGGTTTGAGTGCTTACTGTATTTCTGGCCCTGGGCTAGAAATTTTCATATTCAAATCTCACATAATCCTCACCAGGACATTGGGAACACGGTATTAATATTTCCATCTTATAGATAACTAAAGCTTAGGGAGGGTGAGTGACTTGCCCAGAATCACTTAGGAAATATCAGAGCTTTAAATCCAGGTCTGATTGGCTCTGAATTCCATGCTCTTAATCCCCAGGTTACACTTCCTATTTTTGTCTCCCCCTTTTCATTGATTTTCTTTACAAACCACATTGTATGGGGTACCTGGGTGGCTCAGTAGGTTAAGCCTTTGACTCTTGATTTCAGCTCAGGTCGTGATCTCACGGTTTGAGTTCAAGTCTCGAGTCTGTCTCCATCTGTCAATGCCTGCTTGAGATTCTCTCCTCTCTGCTTCTCCCCCACTTGTGCTCTCCCCAAAATACATAAATAAAAATAATAAATTAATTAAAAATAAAATAAAAACCATATTATATTTATTGTTTTGAATGGATAGTTATTCACATATGAAAAATTTTAAATACCGAACAGTGAAAAATAAGTCTCCTTCCCACTCCAAGATACCCAATTTCCCTCGTGAAACTGATAACCCACTCATCAGTTTCTTTCTTTTCTATTTTTTTTTTATCTGAGAGAAAGCATGAGCAGGGGAGGGGCAGAGGGAGAGAGAGAATCCCAAGTAGGTTCTGTGCTGTCAGTGTGGAGCCCAACATGGGGCTCAATCCCATGACCCTGGGATCGTGACCTGAGCAAAATCAAGAGTTGATGCTCAACCCATTAAGCCACCCATGCTCCCATCATCAGTTTCTTAAGCATCCTTCCAGCTTAATCTATAACTATTTATATATTTTTTAATTTTTAAAATGTTTTTATTTATTTTTGAGAGAGAGAAAGAGAGACAGAGCATGAGTGGGGGAGGGGCAGGGAGCGAGAGGGAGACACAGAATCCAAAGCAGGCTCCAGGCTCTGAGCTGTCAGCACAGAGCTCAACACGGGGTTTAAACTCATGAGCTGTGAGATCATGACCTGAGCTGAAGTCAGATGCTTAACCGACTGAGCCACCTAGGTGCCCCTGTTTACATTTTTTTAATGTTTATTTATTTTTGAGAGAGAGTGAGAGAGAGCAGGGGAGGGGCAGAGAGAGAGGGAGACACTGAATCCAAAGCAGACTCCAGGCTCTGAGCTGTCAGCACAGAGCCCAACATCGGGCTCGAACTCAGGAACTGTGAGATCATGACCTGAGCTGAAGTCGGATGCTTAACCAACTGAGCCACCCAGGCGCCCCTATCTATAACTGTTTAAAGGTAGTTTCTAGAAAAAGGCAAAATCATGACTCACAGAGATATAAAATGGACACATGTTAAAGATTTCATTCTTCTCATTAATCAACGAGGGAACCAGGCAGATATTAGAATCACAGAATCTGAAAACAGACATGTTTATAGATCAAGAGTATTAAATGAATATGTAAATAAAGACAAAACTGGTTTTTCCATAGGGTGGGGGAAAGGAAGTCAATTAAACATCTATTGGACAGAAAGAATTTGCAGGTCTCTAAAAATATTTTGCATGCTATCAGCTACTACAACTTATAGAGTTGTATAATAACTCAAAGACTATGAAAGGTGGATAGCTTGGAAAGGGTTTGCTGACTGTAGACACATTTTTTTTCCCCTCCCAAACTGGTAACTACTCTATTAGGTTCTTAAGTATCCTTTCTGGTTACTCTCTAACAAGCAACCATAAATGTATACTCCTTAGTCTTTAAACACAGGTTCGACCCCACACTGCCCACGGTGTCTGAAAAGTATTTTTTCCCAACTCCTTTTCATGTGGTCTCCTACACCCCCATCAATGATGGAGCTGTCACAAAGGAAGATTCTGCCTTATCGAAGGGTGGAAGGTGACAGTTCTCCACCCTGAAGACCCTGGAAGCATCCTGAGCCGGGCTGGGCACCATGCCATCTATGTACACATCTGGCTTTGCAAAGACCACAGCTATCAGGAAGCAAGAAAAACCCTGACGCTGGGGGAGAAAGAAGAGTTTGCAGATAGGAATATAGTACTGGGGAGGAGAAAATTTTATTTCACCTTTCAGGATTCTTCTAGTTGGTCATGAGACAGGGGCGCCCGGGTGGCTTAGTCTGCTAAGCATCTGACTCTTGATTTCGGCTCAGGTCATGATCTCTCAGTGTGTGGGATCGAGTCTCGTGTCAGGCAATGCACTGATAGCACGGAGCCTGCTTGGGATTCTCTGTCTCTGCCCCTCCCCTGCTCACTCTCTTTCTCTCTCAAAACAAATAAATATATTAAAAAAAAATCAATATGCCAAAGAACATACCTTGGGTAGCAAATGTGCTCCCGGCAGTAATAAGTACAAAGGGACTCCACAGTAGGGGTTCCAAGAAAGAATATTTTAAAGATTTTATTTTTAACTAATCTCTACACACAAGGAGAGGCTCAAACTCACAACCCCTGAGATCAAGAGTCACATGCTCCACTGACTGAGCCAGCCAGGTGCCCCTAAGGACAGCATATTTTAAAATCTAAATGTTATTCATTTTTGAAGAGGTTGGTGGGAGAAAAACTCTCTAAAGGCCTGATATACAAGGGAAACCATTTTAGATTTCTAAGTCCACATGACTGTATTTAAACTTTGCTCAAGCCAAAAGACTTATGGCCCGTCACACATGCATTGTACATCTGCTTTGTGAATAAGCACCCTAAAGGAAAACCACCTTGTCCTTGAGATTATTGCTCAGTGCTCCTGTCTCCTGTCTTCCTTTAGGACAAAACTCGCGATTCCTGCCTCTACGCTAATTCTATCATCTTTTGAGCCTTTACAAGATGTAAAACGTTTGTAACCCTGTAAAATCTATTCGTTCTCCAGAACGCTTTCTTCCCTGTGAAGAGCGTGTTTCCCCAGGCAGCTGTCCTAACTTTGGCTCCACTAAAACTTTCTTTTCTGCTTTTAGAGATTCTAAAAGGTTGGTTCATTTGCATCGACAAGTAGTTCATTTGCGTTGTTCAAACATTTTAAAGGAAATGAGGTTTATAGCGAAAAGGTTTCTGCCTCCTCCACACCCAGTTACTTCGTGACCTTCGCTGGAGATAAGCACAGTATTTTGCATCCTTCCGGAGACGTTGTGCACGTATGGAGGCAAATATTATTTTTCCTTTACCTACACAGATTATAACATACTTTTCACGTTGTACCATATTCCGCTTTCTTCCCTTAAAATTTATCTTTAAGAGCCTTCTCTATCAATACACAAACAACTGCCTCATTCTTTTTCTTTGAATTATTTTTCTTTTCTTTGGGGGGGGGTGCAAGTGGGGGAGAGGGGCAGAAGGAGGGAGAGAGTGGAAATCAAGAGTCAACAGACTGAGCCACCCAGGCACCCTGCGATTTTATTTTTTAAAGTGATCTCCACATCCAATGTGGGGCTCAAACCCACATCCCTGAGACCCAGAGTTGCATGCTCACTGATTCAGCCAGCCAGTGCCCCTCACATGTTTCAGAACAATTTCTACATCCTTTTCATTGAATTATCTTTTCCCATCTCTTTCCATTTTCTACTAGAATCGTTGAATTTTTATTCATTCATAGGTACTCTTTATACAGGAGGGGAACTAACTCTTTGTCTGGAATAAATTGCAAATGAGTTTCCTAGTGTGGCCCTTAGATCTTTCATTTCAAAAATGTTGCCTCATTAGAGGCGCCTGGATGGCTCAGTCGGTTAAACGTCCAACTTTGGCTCAGGTCATGATCTGACACTCGGTGAGTTTGAGCCCTGCATCAGGCTCTGTGCTGACAGCTCAGACCCTGGAGCCTGCTTCAGATTCTGTGCCTCCCTCTGTCTCTGCCCCTGCCCCACACCGCACCCCCCCCATCTCTCTCTCTCAAAAATAAACAAAAAATTTCTTAAATAATAAAATAAAAAAAATAAAAATGTCGTATCATATTGAAAAAACAGGTACAAGCCACACAGAACACATCTGCCAAATTGATTGTTTCTGAGCCACCAGTCTGCCACTTCTATTTTTAGTCATAAGAAAATAGATGAGCAAACAAAGGGAGGGAGGCTGTAAATGGCACTGACCACAGTCCAGCAGCGATGAGCATGGAACCCGCCATACCCCAGTTCCGGACCAGGGGATGATTCCTGAATACCAGTTACCCCTGATGGCAAAACATCAGTGAAGGGTGATCCATTTGTTGCTATCAAATGGCCCAATTCAGAAAAAATTATGCATGAGGCTGAGGCAATCGGAGGAAGCCTGAAAGCCTAGACCAGGCATAGGAATATCTAGGTTCTAACCCATGACCTGAACAAGCCATTTCCCTTGTCTGGGCCTGTTTTCTTATCCACACGGCGAGATGTGGCACAGAGTGAGGTGGTTAGACAACCCTAGATGACCGCAAGGCTCCCTTCCAGCTCTGGTATCTGGGGGACCTGGGGCTAATTTGAATACCCTGGGACAGCTAAATTCTGGGGGCTGTTCCTTATTAAGAATAAGAACTTATACATGCATATCACTTTGTAAGAATCAAGGCCCTTTAAGTTAAACCACATGAAGCAGACAAGGCAAAATTTCTCTTCATCATCTTTAACAGGAGGAAATAGGGCCTAAGTAGATATGCAGATAAGAAGCAGGAAATCATCAGTCTGGGGTTAAGTTCCAGCTTGGGGACCACCTGGCTAGCTCAACTGGTGGAGCAGGTGACTCTTAGTCTCAGGGTCATGAGTTCGAGCCCCATGTTGGGTGTAGAGATTACTTAAAAAAAAAAAAAAGAAAGAAAAGTTGCAACATAGAGACTGAATAGATGTGTGGCCTTTGGACAGTGACCTAGCTTCAGTTTCCTTACCTATAAAATGGAACAGATCAGGGGCACCTGGCTGGCTCAGTGTATAGAGTATCGACTCTTGATCTTAAGGTCATGTGTTCAAGTCCCACACTGGGCATAGAGTCTACTTAAAAATAAATAGGGGAGCCTGGGTGGCTCAGTTGGTTAAGCATCAGATTCTAGATTTTGGTTCAGGTCATGGTCTCATGGTTCTTGAGTTTGAGGCCCAGGTTGGGCACTGTGCTGACAGCACAGATTCTCTGTCTCCCCCCACCCCCCACCCTCAAATAAATAAACATTTAAAAATAAATAAAGGGGACAGATCAATTATGATAGTGCATGTCAAGCACTTAGCACAATGGTCGTGTTATAAAATGAATGATTATGTCTCCTTTGAATTCCTATGTTGAAGCCTTAACCCTTCTACGTGGCTGTATTTGGAATGGGGCCTTCAAGGAAGTATTAAGATTTAATGAGATCATAAATGTGGGGCCCTGGATGGATTAGTGTCCTTATAAAAAGAGACACCAGAGACCTAGCGCCCTCTGCTCTCCCTGAGCACACACACCAAGAAAAGGCCATATGAGGACTGAGAAGGCAGTTGTCTTGCAAGCCAGGAAGAGAGCTCTCACCAGAAGTCAAATCCACTGGAACCTTGACCTTGGCCTTCTAGTCTCCAGAACTGTGAGAAAATAGATTTCTTTTCTTTTTTTTTAAATGTTTGTTTATTTATTTATTTATTTATTTATTTATTTTTTTTTTTTTTAACGTTTATTTATTTTTGAGA